>NC_090929.1:181321841-181625638 GCF_040938575.1 Ambystoma mexicanum
GCATAGCCAGAGTAATTGTGTGGTCTAGGCTAGATTGCTGCAATGCACTCCTGGCTAGCACCTCCGCTAGAAACATTTGGAAACTCCAGACTGTACAGAATAATGCACTGAGAGCTGCCACGGGCGTAGCCAAATGTGAGCATATACCAGCAACCAGAAAACGTGTCCACTGGCTACCCATTAGGGAACGTATCCTGTTTAAAACCCTGGCACTTACACATAAGTGTCTGCACGACACTGCTCCCCTGTACCTATCTCAGAGGATTACCAAACCCTCCTTGGATAGACCCACCAGAATGGCCTATGTAAACAGGATCCCCATCCCCAAAGCACTCAGAGCAAGAGCAGGAGGAACCAGCTTTCCAGTCATTGCAGCCTCCAATTGGAAGCTGCCCCCTCCTCACATCAGGAACATTGACTCCTACATTCAGAAAAGCTATCAAGACACTTCTATTAGTGTAACCACTGTATTGTGTGTATTTACCTGCCTCAGTACTCACAAACACAAGGCCTGTGCTCACTGTAACCATGAGACAAGCCTTAATTTACTATATAAACATGCAATTCGTTTTGTAATCATGCATTTCCTGTAACAGAAATTCTTGCAAAAGCGCCTTGATACCCTTGGGCTGTTGTGTGCTATGCAAATTCAAATAAATAAAAATAAATTAATAATGGTGATAGAGGGTACCCTTGTTTGGTTACCTTTTTGATTAAAATCCGTTGTGATGACGTGGCCACCAGGGGGCGCACGGATGATGTCTCCTTCCGTGTGAGCTCTCCTCAAGCGGTCTGCAAAAGTGGAATGAGCCCCCACTTTGGGACCCCCCAGACCCTGTGAACAGACGTACTGCTGCATGAAGACCTCCCCCCCCACAGAGTGAAAACCCGACAAAAATTGGGGGCGAAACAGCTGAGAACCAGCAGCCCCAAGTCCTGTGGAACCTCGGCCCTACGCAGCAGTCAACAGACCGAGGAACAATCGATGGGCGCGGGTATCGTGAACACACGCAAGCTCTCCTTCACTCGCCCCTGGGCACCCCAAAGAAGGAGTAAAAGAAGCGGTAAGCAGACTACCACCCCAGCCCAGCAGAAGCACGGGAGCCTCAGCGCTGCACTGAAGCACAGAGAACTGCAGCTGCGGAATTAACCCAAGCCCTCCTAACACGCTGCTTCGAAGCGCCACCAAAACAGTGGTACGAGTCCCTACGGTGTGGGACACCGGTAGAGTGAATCCGCCCGACTACCAGACACAGCGAACCTCAAGAACAACCACATAACCACCAAATATCGGCGGTAAGAGACGCTCCTGCGTAACACAGTGGCAGAGCTAATCCGGTGAGCCCCCAGAGCCTCCTGAGTGTCCTCACAAGGCCCAAATAACGGCGGCAAAAAATCTCCCAGCGCAGGATAGTGGCAGAGTTAACCCCGCACCACTAGCATACTCGGTGAGCCCCCAGAGCCTCCAGAGCCCCCCAAGACTGTGGGAAGACCAGAGAATTTGGACAATATCCAACGACTCCAGCACACGGCGGTGTCGACCTGGACACGCAAGTAAGTGGCCTACCGTGCTCCTGTGCTGACCGCAGAACCCCAAGCTCCCCTCTACTAAACCATGGGTTGAGCTCAAGCACTACCAGACACAGCGAAACCCCAGAACCTCCAGAACGCCCACATAACCACCAAATATCGGCGGCAAGAGACGCTCCTGCGTAATACAGTAGTAGAGTAAATCTGCGCCACGACCACACACAGTGAGCCCCCATAGCGTCCTGAGTGTCCCCACAAGGCCCAAATAACGGCAGCAAGAAACCCCCCAGCGCAGGACAGTGGTGGAGTTAACCCCGCACCACTAGCATACTCGGCGAGCCCCCAGAGCCTCGAGAGCCCCCCAAGACTGTGAAAAGACCAGAGTGTTTCGACAATATCCAACGACTCCAGCACGGGGCAGTGGTGACCTGGATACGCAAGTAAGTTGCCTACCCCGCTCCTGAGCTTACAGCAGAACCCCAAGCTCCCCTCTACTAAATCGTGGGTTGGGCCCCTGCACTGCAGGGTGTGTGCCCTCCGCGAAACCAATGCACAGCACAAACCTCATCCCTCTAACACCACGGGTGCCCAACGTGAATCATACCATGTCAACTGAGAGTTCTACCCAACCTGTCGGTTGCAGCACTAGGGACGAACACTACCACCCGTCCTCTGATCACACACCAAGGAAGGCCACCTGTCCTAGCACCCCAGATACCCTGCCCATGGTCATTAAGGGGAAATTGGCAGTATATACGTTCTCGCCATTACACGACAACCATCGCCCACTTGAGGACACGACAATGGCGTCATAGAGATCCGAGGCAGCCTCAACCAAAGCGGATGTTGCCGACATTCTCACCGAGATGAGGAACATGAGAGCCGATATTGGTGGCAAGATTGATAAAATCACCCAAAGGATAGACAATCTTGAGGATAGACTAGAGGAAGTCGAGCACAATCAGCCATCCCTGAACACTTTGGAGACCTAAATGGATATGCGCATTGCCGAGGTCGAAGGCAGGGAAGAGGAATTTCACCTAAAGATCGATGACCTGTAAAATAGGGAACAGCATAACAACATACGCGTTTTCGGTATCCCAGAAAAAGAGGGCGAGACTGAGTCAGACCTAAAAAGAATTTTGCACACCATAATGAAATCATTATTCAACGATGACTCGTCGACGAGCCCAAAATTGACCGTGTCCACAGGGCTGGTGGCAAGCCAGGTGGGCCGAGAACAGTGCTTGCCCGATTCCATAACTACGCAGACAAAGCTAGAGTCCTGGAGAAGGCCAGACATAACCCGCAAGTCACAATGGGTGCGGCAAACATCTCCATCTACCAAGACCTGTCCTCCCATACATTGGCAATGAGGAGAAAATGTCTCCCACTCACCAAAATGCTTAAAGAAAAGGACATACGATACCATTGGGGTTACTCAGTGTACCCTATTGTGAGCTTGATACTATTAGCTGTCCTATTGATATTCGAACCTAGGTGAATACCCTATTGCTCCATTGCGTTTGCTTGCACATGCCATTTTTGCTTCTACTGTGAATTTTGAATCCAGATGAACCTTGAATTCAGGTGAATCCCCTACTGCTCAATTGCGTCTGGTTGCACATGCCTTTTAGCTTCTACAGCGAATTGTAAATCTAGGTGAACCCCTTTTTGCTGCATTTGTAACTACTCCCTGCACACTGAGTTTTCAGTCTTTATTGTAACTCTGGAATTTAGGTGAACCCTCTACTGCGTCTGTCTGCACTTGACATTTTTTTAGCCTTTTGAATCTAGGTGAACTCGCTTGCTGCATTTGCATGCACTGCTTGCATACTGCATTTTTAGCTTTACTGTGAATTGTAAATTTAGGTGAACCCCCTTTTGCTCAACTATCTGTTGCACAAGCCATCTTCAGCCTCCACGATGTATCTTGAATCTAGGTGAACCCTCCTCCTGCATTTGCACCTACCCACCTGCACATTGCATTCTAGTAAAACTGTGAACTTTGAATCTAGCTGCCCTTTAATCATAGCCTGGGCTGCTCTTCCAACTAGCGCTACTACTCTAGCCTCCAACACTATGCACCTTTGTTGCCAGACCATGATCTCCTGGCTCGCCCTTATCATGTTCCCTTTCTGCATCACGTTGGACAACGTACCCTGCAGCGGTAACAGCTACATAACCTACCAGGACGGCCTGGCCAAACTCGGATGCCCAAGACTCCACCCCATCCCCTGCACCACACCCTTCCTACCATCCGTGTCCCCCTTCCCACCCACTCACCACCAGCCTCATACTTCCCCCGTTAACCTGGGCCTACCAGCCAAAACAACACACAACCACCCTAGACTGAACGCTAAGCCTCACCACACCAAACTGAACACCAAACATCCTGCCCTATCCAAGCCTCCTGGCCCAACCCCCTCCTCCTTCACTCCTAACCTCACAGCCCGCAACGACAGACTAGGCACCAGGCTCCCCATTACAACTCCTAGGCCCAATGCCAAACCTAATACCAAAACCAATACAAAACACAATGTGCCTAATAAGCCCATACCACCCCCACTAAAAGGAGCCCTACTCAATGTCAGATCCCTGGCTGCCCATCCTACAGAAATAGCGGACATCATTCTTACCAATGATCTTGATTTGCTAGCCCTAACAGAAACCTGGCTTCATGAGGCATCTGGACCACACTTATCGCTAGCCATCCCGGACAAATACTCTATCCTCAGAGCTGATAGACCTAACGCTAGAGGAGGAGGCGTAGCGATCATCTCCAAATCCTCCCTAGACTTCAGATCAGCCTCTTCCGTGTCACTCACATCTGCGAGATACTCACTACCAAATTGCAAACTTCCCCCACAAGTACAATCACCCTCCACCTCATATATAGACCCCCAGGCCACCCTGGGGTCTTTGAAGAAGACCTCACACCTCTCATTGCTGAACACTCCAAACCCTCAGCACAAATTATGATCCTCGGGGACTTCAATCTTGGTTACCAGGACCAGAACAATGCACATGTCGCATCGCTAGCCAATGTCCTAACAGAATATGACTTCACACAACTCAATGTACTCCCCACCCACCAAAAGGGCAGAATCCTTGACTGGGTAGCAATTTACAATTGCATCACAACCTGTAAGGACCCCCAACCTCTGGCATGGACAGATCATCACCTGATCCCTCTTGAGGCCAAAATTAATCATGTACTACCCAATAAATACCCCCTGGCACCAGCCTGTCCCACCAGGAACAAACGCAACATCACTGCCGAAGCCCTACTACCTCTGGTCCTACCCACCCTCAACGCTCTCCCAGCCAACGCTGATTTAAACCTATTGATTGACAGCTTCAATGATGCCATGGCTAAAGCGATGGACACCATTGCCCCCCTGAAAATTTGTAAAGATAAACCAAAAGCTCATCTGAACTCGTGGTACACCCCTGACCTCAAATTAACAGAAAAAAGAAAGCTAAGGCACAACTCACATGGAAGACCAACCCCTCCGTGGAAAACAAATCTAACCTTACAAACATATCCTCTCTATACAAAAGTGAGATAATTTTCACCAAAAAAGATGTATACAACACCAGGATTGCTCAGGCAGGGTCCTCCACTAAAGAATTATTTAAAATTCTGAAAGAACTAGAAAACGCTATTTCACCTCCAGACACCTGTTTGAAAGACAAATCCTGGTGCACCAGCATCCAAAACACACTCAACAACAAAATTACAAGACTCCAAACTAAAATGGAGGACAAACGCCAACAACTCTCCAATAACAAGGTCACCAACCCTAGCCCACCCACGCCCAACAACACAAGTTCGGGATTCACATTTAAGAAAGTTACCACGGCTGAAGATCAAAAAATCATCACCTCCTTAAAACCATCGAACTGCAAAGGGGACAGCTGTCCCGCCAAGGTCTTAAAAGACAACGCTAGAAAGCTTTCCCCCTTCATCACCAAACTTATTACCCTTTCATTCATCAATAACTCAGTCCCCAGCAACCTAAAACAATCATGGGTTCTCCCACTCTTGAAAAAACAATCCCTAGACCCAGCCATACCCACCAACTACAGGCCTATCACCACAGTCCCATTCCTACTAAAAATCCTGGACAGAGCTGCCTACATCCAAATTCAGGAATACCTGGAATCCAACCAACTGCTAGAAATACGTCAATCTGGCTTCAGACCTCAACATGGAACAGAAACGGCCCTTGTTGATCTCAAAAGCCAGATTGATGAAATTAAAGACAAAGGCAATGCCGCGATTCTACTCCTCCTAGACCTTTCAGCGGCCTTTGATTTGGTCAGCCACAAAATCCTTTGTAGTCACCTAGCCACCGCAGCTCACTTCTCCTCTTCTGCCATCACCTGGATACAATCTTTCCTGGCAAATAGAACCATGCGGGTCTTTTCAACAACAGCTGCAGCAGACCCCATCCCCATCTCATGCGGGGTCCCACAGGGCTCCTGTTTATCCCCCACTTTGTACAGCATATTTACAAAGCCTCTCTTTGACCAACTGGACCATCTGGGTGTCACCTACACGAATTACGCAGATGACACCCAGATACTCCTCACCATCACAGGCAATTACCAAGCAGACGTCACCCGGATCAATGAAATATTCTCCATCATTCAGGCATGGATGGCCTCTCATGGCCTCTGCCTGAATGATGAGAAGACAGAGCTCCTCATCGTCGGCTCCCCCAACAACCTAACTAAAATTAGTCCCAGTTAAAATAACATCACGATCGATGGTCACACCATCCCTATTGCCAAAAGCGTGAAAACCCTCAGCTTCTACCTGGATGCCAACCCTAACCTCTCCAAACAAACCAATATGATCGCCTCAGCCTCAGCCTATACCGGCAAGCTCATCAGGGCCAGCAAACCTTTCTTATCATCCAATAGCTGCTTCACTCTCGCCAGAGCCCTCATACAATCCAAACTGGACTACTGCAACAGCCTGAAACTAGGTACTAACCAATCTGTAATTAACAAACTACAGGTACTACAAAATAACGCTCTGCACACAGCCCTCAACATTCCCAGGCGAGAGCATATCTCCACTGCTAGGAAATCCTGCAAATGGCTCTGCATATGCCAGAAAATTGACTTGAAAACCATTTCCCTCACGTACAAGTACCTTAATCACTGAGCACCACCATATCTAGCTAACAAATTCACCATGAAACCTGCCACCAGAACCACTAGATCCTCCAACTCTCTATGCTTGACAGTGCCCAGATTCCACTTAAAAAGATCTGGAGGAACCAGCTTCACAGTACTTGCCTCCCAACTCTGGACCACCCTACCTCTCAACATCAAAACTAAGGAGTCCTTCCAGATCTTTAGGAAGCAGGTCATAAGCTTGCTCCTGAACAAAGAGTAGCACTACTGAATCCTGACCTCACATCGCCCGCTCGGTAAACTGCTGCATGTATTGTAAATGACTGTATATTGAAATTGCATATTGCTAACGGTATATTGTTTAAACATATAACTGTAAATTGTATTCCTTTATACAATATATGTATATAGTATAAGTATGTATGTATGTATTAAGTATGTAACACAAAGATATTTCACAATTATGCAACCGTCTTCTTAAAGCGCCCTTCTACCTCTGGGTTTGGAGTGCTATACAAATAAATTAAGCAAACAAACAAACAAACAAACAAACTCCTTTTCGCTCGCTTTTGAGTGGGAGGGTACTGCCATAACACTGATCTCTGAAAAGGACATCCGATGCTGCATTTCCAACCTATTGAGTGTCCACAAGGAAGAAACACCCCAGAGCCAAGGGAGGTCCGAGGTCAAGGAATGGCACACCAAAGGTCCACGACGGAAGAAGATGGAAGGCTCTAGGAAGTACAAACGGATGAACACCTCCCCGGACACCGAACACTAAATCTGCCACCTTGATGCCCCAGCAGCTTTTCCATGGGTGTATCCGATTGCTGGTGCTGGGTTGGCTGGAGGCCAATGTTAACAATGGAAGAGCACCGACCGAGCAACGACAGACGAGGCTGGGACTAACTTACCCCTTGCGTCGCCTCATCTGTTGGAAACGATGTATCCGCTAAATGGCCAAGGGTAAGGTCACAATTGCATGATGAAAGCCAATGCGCTACAATCGGCCCCGAGAGCAGGAGGGAGGCTGGGGACTGCGGGCCGCTCATGGAAGGAGGGACAATGAAAGGGGTGGAAAGCTAACAAAGATACAATTACTGTTTATATAATGTTTTGATGGGAACCCAATATCAGGTTCCCACAACCAAGAGACCCAGGTTTAAAACATATTCCAGTATATTAATACTTTGTCGTAAGGCAGGGGGGGAGCTGGGGGCTCATTGTTAAGTTATATTAGAACATGGTTGGGACCGTTCGTTTTACGGTTCCCGCTGGTGGTCCGAGAACGACTGGGCGAACATAACCCAGCCAAATCGGATGCCGTGTGGTTGGGGGGGAGGGGAGGGTGGAAAAGTGTGGAAAAAAGGGGGATGGAGGGGTGGACGGGTGGGGGGAGGGAGCGAGGAAGGGGCACTATGTAAACTGTCGACTGTGGAGCACAAAGAATGTATAGCAACCCTCCTGGGGTCAGACGCAACCCGACTCACTGGCAAAGAGTCAGACATATGGCAAGAATCTAGAGCAAAGGCACCGAGGCAGGCGCACTTAGCATACAATTATGCACTCGACAGTAACAATGGCGGCAACACTTAGAAATCACACACTACGTATATGCACACTCAATGTGAAAGGCTTAAATTCCCCCACCAACGATCCATGGTAGCGAGAGAACTCAAGAGATCAAATATTGACATCTTTTTCCTACAGGAAACGAAATACCAGAAAGGAGACGAGAGGGGGATCCCTAGTAGCCTAGTGGGGCACACCTTCTGGAGCTCAGGGATCCTTAAAAAGGCTGGTGTGGGGATCCTGATCCGAAAGACCCTCCACATGAAGATCCTAAAATCCTGGTCAGACACGGAGGGAAGGCCATGCTAGTGGTGGGATCCATCCGGGACACAGTTAGAACCCTCGCCACGATCTACGGACCCAATCAGGGACAGAAGAAGTTTCTTCACAAAACGACCGAATGGGTGTTTAACAAATCACAAGGTCACACAATACTTGGAGGTGACTTCAACACTTGGATGAACAGCGCCATGGACAGGCGAACCGCACATGACATTCCCCATCCCACCCAAATGCAAGAGCAGGCAGAAATCAAAACGACCCTTGCCCTATACGGCCTCTCAGATAGCTGGCGCCACCTACACCCCTTAGACAGAGGTTTCACTTTCTGCATACCCCATGACACTCTCACAAGAATCGACTATGTGTTCCTCTCCGAAGGCCTGGTGAGAGTACTCCAGACCGCGGACATACACCCCATTGCATGGTCGGATCATGACATGGTCGTGGTGGACCTGGACTGGGATGGCCTCGCCCCTCACAGCACAAAGTGGAGATGCAATGAATCACTGTGGTCTGACATGGTCTTCAGGGAAGAGCTAGAAAATGAAATCAAACAATTCTTCATCACTAATGACACAGGTGAAGTCACAAAAGTGAACGTATGGGAAGCTGCTAAGGCCACTTGGCAGGGGATCCTAATCAGAGAAGGTGTGATAGAGACCAACATCAGAGGGAAATTTGATACAACAGAGAGGCTAGCACAGTCATCTCCGCAAAACAGACCCAAACATCTCAAAGAGGCGAAGGAACTTAGGGAGGAACTTAAAGCCCTAGAGATAGGTAAAGTATTGCAAACCCTCCAATACTTAAAACAAAAGTATTATGAAAAAGGAGACAAGGCAGATGCCCTCCTCACGGTGAGGCTTTGGGCGCAGAGGGCAGAGAGGTGGGTACACGATAGAGAGAACAGATGGTACTCGCACACACACAATAGAATCCTCCACGGAAGGGATACAAGAAGCGCTTGCCTCCTTCTACGAAGACTTGCACACCAGTGACCCACCTCCCCCACAGGGGAGTGTAGACGCCTATCTTAAAGAGACAGGTCTCCCTACCTTGTCTCACTCTGAAGCAGAAGCTCTTGAGGCGCCGGTCACTGGAGACGACGTTTCCGATGCCATCAAACGTCTCAAGACAGGGAAGGTGCCGGGGGACGACGGCTTCACCCCAGGTTTTTACAAAACGTTCACCGCGTTTCTTACCCCCTTTTTGGTGACTCTCATTAACAAGGTCTGAGACGGGCCGAGCACCCCCATCGTTTGCGCAGGCCCTTTTGACGGTTATCCCAAAAGAAGGCAGAGACCCAAAACACTGCAGATCACACCGCCCCATCTCACTCCTCAACATAGATGCCAAAATATATGCAAGGGTAATTGCGGACACACTAGAGAAATACTTACCAAAGTTAATACATAAAGACCAAGTTGGCTTTGTAATGGGGAGACAGGGAGCAGACACAATGAGAAAAATGTTACACCTCATATATGATGCTCATGGGAGGAGCGATGATCCGACCCTCTTGTCACTAGACGCCGAGAAGGCATTCGACAGAGTGGATTGGGATTTCTTGGACAGGGTTCTGGTCTGGATTGGTGTCGGACCAAAGCTTCATCGTGCCATCAAAGCAATATACTCGTCTTCCAAAACCTTAGTGGCAGTGAATGGTGGTTACGCAAGGTCGTTTGCATTGGAAAGAGGGACTAGACAGGGCTGCCCCTTATCTGCAATACTATTTGTTCTAACCCTTGAACCACTGGCACAGAAGTTGAGGATCGACCAAAGGGTGGAGGGAATTAAAGTAGGGGACCAAGAATACAAACTAGGACTATATGCCGATGATATTCTCTTTCATACAACCAACCCCCTAAGTTCAATACCAGCAGCAATAGAAATAATTGAGGAATACAGCCAACTGGCGGATCTAAAAATTAACACAGGGAAATCAGTCCTCCTCCCGATCGATAAGAGCAAAGACTCTGAAGCGGGGTGATTTGCACCTCTAGGGATGAAGGTCAGCCTTACTACGCTGAAGTACTTGGGCATTAACGTCACACGAGACCTGGGTGGTCTATATGAGGCAAACTTCTCCCGATGTTACACACAATACAAACAGACATTGAAAGGTTGTCAAGACTCACCATTTCATGGATGGGCCGCCTGAACAACATCAAGATGGTCATTCTTACAAAGTTGCTCTACTTATTCCAGATGCTCCCTATTCATTTACCTAAAGAATACTTTGTAACTTCCAAGAAAGTCCTCCATGCTTTTTCATGGCAAAATAGAAAACCTAGGGTCCCCAGTACGTTACTCCACCTCTGGAAAGATAATGGAGGGGGTAATAGAACTCTATTACAGCTAAACTCAACCACAAGTTCTAATCCCACACCTCAGACAGCAGAAATACCCCCAATGGATATGCTTAGATAAATACCATCTCCGACCATTTACCGTAGGAGAATGGTTATGGGTACCAGGACCCCTATTATGAAACAGCATTAAGAACCACCCCATTGTTGGGACCATATGGGCTATGTGGAAACCAAACAAAGGAATGAAAAGGATTACGACATGGCCCTCCCCCCTATCACACTTATGGGTACCAGTGATTCGGGATGATAGCCCCAACACAGGGAGTTTCCAATCATGGTACGAAGCTGGGCTTGAAAGGGGAGGACAATTATGAGAAACAAGATATTTATCACCATCCAAGAGCTTGAGGAAGCCCTAGGTTTAGGCCCACTCTCAGTGTTACAATACTTTAAGCTAAAAGGTGTCATGACCCGAGAGGTCTGGAAAAAACCAATACATAGAGACCTCAACCCGTTCGAAAAAATTCTCAACACCTGCATAGGCTCCAGGGGTCTTATAAGCGCAATGTACACAGCACTAGTTGAAGTCGATGTGACCCCCTCAGCCACACTGAAACACAAATGGGAAGCAGACCTCGGAATACACCTCCCCCAAAAGACATGGCTTAAGGTATGCAGGAGGACTTCCAAAACCTCTATCTCTTGTCAGTACAAACTGCATGGTGCAAGTTACTATACAGATGGCAGTACGACCCACTTGGATTGGCTAGGATGTACCAGGATCTAAGCCCATACAGCAGGCGGGGGTGTGGTCAGAAAGCAGATTACTGGCATATGTGGTGGGGGTGTAGGGCGATCCAAGCATATTGGGATGAAGTGCTTAGTTGGATCAAAGAGCTGGATGAGGAGGAGAGGGAGAAACAACCACTCATGATCCTATTTGGCCTGGTCGAGATAGAAGAAGAAACAATTAAGGTACCCAAAATAATACACAGGCTCTTGCTGGCGGCGAGGGCCTGTCTTACAACAATGTGGAAAAGGGCAAGTCTACCTATAAAAGCTGAATGGATAAATGTCTCCCGTAATATTTTTAGAATGGAAAAACTGACCGCTGCCATCCACGGAGACCGTACCTCCATTGACAATGAATGGTCTGAGTTTCGAGTCAAGTACATTGCTTAAAATACTGAGTGTGCAACACGATACAATGGAATACCAATTTAATGAACCACCGATAATGCTGATGCGGACTCCAATTGTTTTGTGCAGAGCCAATGCCACAACTATTGCCTTTGCTTGAAAACTCTTTTGCCGGACTCTGAAAAATATTGATGCCGACCACAGTCACAAGTGTTGGGAGGACGGGGGAAAGCAAGGGATATCAGTTAATCGAAATGTTGATGCAATGTGTCTTCTTGGATGGTTGACATCAGGAACTTTGATTTCAATTCTTTTCATTTTACTATCATATTGCTTCATTATGTTTGTATTGGAAACGGTACTATCTCCTTTAAAAATCAATCAAATCAAATAAAAAATAAAAAATCTGTTGTGATTGTTGCCCACTGATTGATAAATGTGTTGCCAAAGAATGATGCCGGAGAATGATAGTTCGCCTAAACCATTTGAAGAAAATGGGATCCAAACCCCATAACTTCCATCGTGTGAAATAGGAAAGCCCACTCAACCTGGTCGAATGCCATCTCAGCGTCTAATGATAGCAGAAACACAGGATAACATCAGGGACAATTGAATCACAACTAACCAGCCCAAACATCCCAATACAGCTTACAGAAGTGGCCCTTGAGTCACAAACCTATGGAGCAGTAAGCTCACCAAGTACGCATGAAATCAGCAACTTAGAAACCACGCCGAGAATATCCCTCATATCGAGTTGTCGTCTGAACCTGATTGATGGAGGGGAAATAAAAATTGCCCTGCTAAGGACAAGATCACTAATCAAACATGCTTTAGATATCTATGATTTTCTTGTTTACCATGACCTCGATATCTTCAGTTTGACTGAAACCTGGTTGACAGATGTTAACGGTCCAACGATCAATTCAGCAATCCTGGAAGGATACTTCATTATTGACAAAAATCGAGCAGCAGGATATGTGGGTGGAGTGGCAGTCACTGCAAAAAAGTGCTTTCAGTTTTTTGAAAGCATGAGCACATGTGACGGCTGTGCGGTACTACACTTAAAACTCATCCCTCCTATGTAGCAGCTTTAACCTTATCCTAGGATATCGGCCACCCCAGGATATGTCCCACTTTAAAAGTGATCTACTACAAATTGTAAAAACCATCAATGGCCTGAATTGTTCCACGCTGGTAGTAGGTGATTTAAATCGAGGGCTTCACAAACACAAAGACAAAGAAGCCGTCTCATTAGAAGAATCACTCCTGGAACTGGGATGTAAACTAGAGAACAGTGAACCCACTGCAATCTCCGGAAATATCTTTGAAGCCCTGCTTCGGTTGTGTATAACCGTAACTTTAAGAAAGTGAAACCTCCCCACCTTAACCTCCCCAACTTAAGAGTTGCCTGCAGGACATTATGCTATCCACAAATAGCTCTGACAGCCCAGAGAAAATGGTGGAAATCTGTAGGAACATCATAATTAAAATGCTGGACAAAGTGGCCCCTATAGAAAGGAAATTGGTGAGAGTAAATAGAAATCACAACAAATGGTTCCCTTAAGAACTATTACACTTGAAAAAACTGAAGAGAAGTGCAGAACGGTCATGGTTAAAACATCCTTCAGCCGTAAGCAAGGGAAAATGGAAGATCTGGACTGGAGGCACCCAAAATCACCACAGCAAAAAAGGATTTCTTTAACAAAGAAATCACAGGAGCCAAGAACAACACCAAAAAGCTATTTGAGATCCTGAAGCTTCTAGAGAAGCCTAAGGCATTAACAGAACCCATCCACCCAACAGATAAAGACTGTAATGATGTCCAACTGGCCAGTGTGAAGAAAGTTAAAATAGCCCGGGAAAAAAATGAAAAAGAGTTAGGATGGCCTAAATAAACGGTCGACCAATGTCGGTAAACAGCAGACCGAACAACTGAACTTTGTCTTTACACACGTAACCAACATCGAGATGAAGTCAATACTGTCTTCAATACACCCTACCTCATGCTCTGAGAACATCCTTCCAGTGAAACTTATTTTGGAGAATGGTAAGAAGTTTGTCCCATTCTTTTCTAGACTGGTCAATGCCTCGTTCGATCTCACCTCAGTCCCAGATCAAATAAACATTGTTACCATTAACCCCTGGTGAAGAAAGCAGGTCTGAATCCCAAAGACGCAAAAAACTAAGACTCATCACCAATGCAAACTTTTTGCTAAAGATTCTAGATAAGGTGGCTACAATACAGCTTCAAGCGTACTTTGAGTCCGCATCTATAATTCACAACAAACAATCCGGGTTTAGATCTGATCATACCACAGAGACAGCCCTCCTTGAGTTATAGACCAACATGCTGGAATTGCCGGATCAAAGAAAGAATGGGATTGAAGGAGAAGGTGGAGGTGCATAATGAGTTTTGGGTGCAGGAGGAGGTGGAGGTGCAGAATGAGTTGAGGGTGGAGGAGGAGGTGGAGCTGCAGAATGAGTTGAGGGTGGAGGAGGAGGTAGATGTGCACAAGGAGTTGAAGGAGGAGGTGCAGAAAGAGTTGAAGGTACAGGTGGAGGTGGTGAGGGAGTAGAAGGTTTAGAACCATCTTCCAAAATAGAACATCCATTATATGCATCACCACACAGCTCATGTGTGCCATCTGATTTACTGAGCCTGCAACAAAGCAAATATTGTGGCACAAACAGATCCGTAAGAAAATGTATCAATAAACACATCCAAGATATTTAAAAACGTGATTTAAATCAACTCTGGCAATCTCGGCACACAATGAATAAAGTCAGGCACCTGAGCTACATTGCTAGTGAACTCATTCCAGATTCCCATTGGACGGGAGTTTGAGTGAGGTTTACGTTTAAGACCATAAGAGGTTTGATAGATAGATAGATAGATAGATAGATAGATAGATAGATAAGGGGGCAGATTCTCAAAAAGTAACGCAAATGAAAAAAAATAAAACATGTTTAGTTGCATTTATTTAAAAAATGTGCAAGTCACTTTATTCTCAGTGGTGACCTGTGCATTTCTGGGGGGGCTGGACAGCAGCACAAAAGATGTGCTGGCCTGCACCTTGCATTAGTATCAGGAGGTCACTCCCAAAGCTAATGTGTTGCAGGTTCCAATGCACTGCAGGCCTGTAAATGTGAAATGATGTAGCAAAGAAAACCAACATGTCTATCCTTTTCCAAAGGATGGAAATGCAAGTGGGAGAGTCGTGCTTCACAGCGCTGCTTTTCCACTCCCCAGAAATGCAGGAAAGATTCAGAAATCAACCGCTCGTTCATTGCACCTGCCCCTTGCACCAGGAAATGTCTTCGATGTCTATGCATGTCCAAGTGCATCCCCTTTCTGAATTCAGGGTGTGCATTGAAATGAGAAGAAGCACCCCTTATTTGCACATATGGTCAAAGTGAGTGGAAAAGGAGCTTCTGAATGTGCGCACTGTGAATTGAGATGCAACTTTTCTGGAACAAGGTCTTAATGGAATCGTGGCAGGCTTGGACACAAACCATTAATATAGTTATTTCCGGTAAATATATTGGAACATCAAAAGGAAACACATGGCTAAAAAAACAGCATTGCTTGTCCACTCAAGAGATGTATAAATATGTGGCTGAAATACACACGAGGCCCCGATCACTTGCCCTGAGAAGAGAGAAATGTTGCCGCACTGTTGATTCCTGGCCATGTTCGCCCGGTGGAGGGTCTATCGCATGCAAACACATCCTGGCTGCTCCGAAGTTACATGCTGGCTAGGAGAATGGTTCTACGAGCGTGGCCATCTGATAACTTGTTTTGCATTGGTGACTGGGTAGATGAGCTTTTGACTCTCTCATCCTCTGAGACAGCCATTTACAAACTCAGATGTGATCTGGACAAATCCAGTGAAATCTGGGGCCCGTTCCTGGATAGGAATAGTTAGTGTGAGACTTGGATTCTGCATAGCTTACCTCTGCATGACACGCCTTCACTGCCTTTACTGTATTTGTGGTTCTGATGTGTGATTATCTGTTTTGCATCTGCACTCAATGGCCCTCATTTCAAGTCTGGTGGTAGCAGTGCCAGTAAAACCGGCAGGCTGCCGCTGGACCATAGTGAATTACTGACGCCAGACTTGCCAGATTTACTGAGGCATTACAGCCCTGGTGGTCCGGTAAATCCAGCGCTGGCAATTCTGTTAATCCCCATTCCCGTGGAGTTCCATGGGACTCCACGGGAATAGGGGCCGCGGAAACACCGGCACCATGTGGTAATGGTGCAGGTGTTTCTGCGACTGTCTGCGGCCGGGTGCTGTTCCTCCCGCCAGGGCAGACCTGGCGGGTGGAACAGCACCTGTCCACAGAACTCGTAGTTTTCCGGTCCGGAAAACGGTGCCAGTACGGTTCTACCGACATCGTTAATTCCGGACCGGCAAACTCATAATGAGGGATGTGTTTTTCTTTCTTTTTGTGTATCACTTTAGTATAGCCCTAATCGATTGTTGCTGATCTTGCCTTTATCTATCTTTAGTTGGGCTTTTCACCTGCTGACATGGTTATATGTCTTCAATTGTTGTTACTGTTTTACTGGATTGTTACTTGTAAAATAAAAACTTTACATCGGAGAAGAGAGAAATGTAGAATTTGGATCGGAAAAAAACATTCTCTATTACTGGACGAAGATAGAATATTTGGTCTCACAAGATTGTCTCTCCTCTTAACATGTCCCCTGTAGATATCTCACTGTCCCCAATTAACATGCCCAATGTAGATGATATCTCATCATCTTCCCTTAACATGCCCATTGTAGATATCTCATTGTCCCCCCTTAACATGCCCACTGTAGATATCTCATCGTCTTCCCTTAACATAAGCACTGTAGATGATATTTCATCGTCGCCCCTTATAATGGCCACTGTAGATAATATCATGTTGTCACCACTTAACAAGCCCACTGTAGATATCTCATTATCTCCCCTTAATATGCGCACTGTAGATAATATTGCACCATCGCCCTTTAACATGCCCTCTGTAGATATCTCATTGTCTCCCCTTTACATACTGTGTATGATATCTTGTGGTTCTCCTCTTAACATGTCCCCTGTAGATATCTCATCATCGCCCCTTAACATGCCCACAGTAGATGATATCTCGTCTTCTCTTAACATGCCCAAAGTAGACGATATCTCATCATCGCCCCTTAACATGCCCACTGTAGATGATATCTCGTCTTCTCTTAACATGCCCAAAGTAGACGATATCTCATCATCGCCCCTTAACATGCCCACTGTAGATGATATCTCCTCTTCTCTTAACATGCCCAAAGTAGACGATATCTCATCATCGCCCCTTAACATGCCCACTGTAGATGATATCTCGTCTTCTCTTAACATGCCCAAAGTAGACGATATCTCATCATCTCCTGTTAATATGCCACCTGTAAATAATATCTCATCATCTTCCCTTAACCTATACATGTCTATTGTATGTATCTTATTGTCTCCCTACAAAATGCCCACCCTAGATGATATCTCAGCATCTCCCCTTAACTTACCCATTGTAGATATCTCATCTTCTCCCGTAATGTGCCCACTGTAGATATCTCAATGCCTCCCCTTAACATGCCAAATGTAGAAAATATCTCATTGTCTCCCCTAAACATGGCCACTGTACATGACATCTCATTATACTATCGCAATGCATTTCACAAAATTGTGCTGAGTGTATGAATGTTCTAGACGGGTGCCCATATGGAGAATGCAGTGTGAGTGAATGTGTGAGAATGTGTATGGGTTAGTTACTGGTGGGTGAATGGGTATGAATGTCATTATGTGTCAATGTTCTGGGTCAGTGCCTGTGTATAGAATGCAGCGTTAGTGAATGTGAGAGAAGGTGTAGGCGCGAGTGACAATTGAGTGAATTGGTATACATGTGACTGTGAATGTTCTGGGTGGGTGGGTGGGTGGGTGCCTGTGTGGATACTGCAGCGTGAGTGAATATGAGAGGTGTGTGGGAGAGTGACAGGTGGGTGAAATGGTGGTAGCGTGTTATGTGTACATTTTCTGCATGGGCATCTATGTGGAGAATGCAGTGTGAATGGTCCAGGTGGGTCAGTGCATGTGTGCAGAATGCAGTGTGAGTGAATGTGAGAGAAGGTGTGTGGGAGCGTGCAAGGTGGGCGAATGGGTATGAAAGTCTGTGAATGTTCTAGGTTGATGGGTGCCTGTGTGGAGAATGTGGTGTGAGTAAATGTGAGATAAGGTATATGAGTAAGTGACTGGTGGGTGAATGTGTATGAATTATGTGTGTGTGTGTTTGTGTATGTGAATGTTCTGAGTTGGTGTTCATGTGGAGAGTGCAGTGTGAGGGAATGTGAGAAAAGCTTTATGGGTAAGTGACTGCTGGGTGAATGGGTATAAATGTGATTGTGTGTGAATGCTCTGGGTGGGTGTCCATGTGGAGAATGCAGTGTGAATGTTCTGGGTGCCTGTGTGAGTGATGTGATAGAAAGTGTATGGGTGAGTTACTGCTGGGAGAATGGGTATTAATGTGATTATGTGTTTGTGAGGCCTTGGGGGCCCGGGGAGCACTGGAGTATTGTTGATATTCCCTTAAATGACATGGCATGTTTTACTGGCACATTTGTGCAAAGAAAAATTGATGTGTGCTATTGCATGTCCTGGATTGGCATTTTGATGGCTAGACTGGCATATGTGAGAAAGCAAGCATGATAAGTGTTATTACATTGCTAGATAGGAATTGTGATCCAACCAGTCCAGCTATTTCTTACTGTGTCATGACAATGATTTTTTACTGGGCATCTATGATAAAGCAAGCATGATAAGTGGTCTTACGTGTCTAGACTGGCCTACATTGCGGTCAGTTTGGATGTGTTTTTTTCATTGTGGCATTGCATTTTTAACAACGTAGCCAGTATGCTCTTACATGAGGGTACTGGCACATGTTGGCAGAGCCAGCTTCAACATGTTTTTTTATAGTCTTATTACTGGCATTATGTTCAGAATACATACATGGGAATGCTGGCATTTATTGGTGCAGCCAGCATGGAAATGTATGAGCACAGCGAGCAAGAACATGTTTTTTTTTATACTGGCATATATTGTGGGGAGTCATGAAAATGTGTTGAGAAATGTTTCTGTGCACTGTTGGGGACTTGCATCTTTTGGATTTTTCATGACTTACCCAACAAAACTGATTGCAAACAGTCTGGCTTATTACCCATATTGTCACATAAAGTCTGTAGTATAATGCACAATTTTAACCCATTATTAAAAAAATAATTCTGAGGGAGAACCTCTCGCCCTCCTGATCCCCCTTTAGTTGGTTCGGGCACCCTTGCTGCGCTCAGTCGCTCTCGCATACTTGTGGCAAATATTTAAGCCCCTCCAAAAACTTCACCATCCACCACTGGTGGACGGTTCATTTGGGTGTCCGCGTCCAGGGTGAAAGATTTAAGCTTTGACTCACATACATCTCTCACGGCAGTGCGCTCGTGCCCCTGCAGCAGCTTGATCATCATGGACACTGAGCACGTGTGGTGGTCCAGGCAGGCGCATTTTATTTATTGTCTTTTTTACATTTATAAAGCGTGCAAGTCGGCCCTGGGGCATTGTGGCGTTGTTACAAGAGAGGCTTACTTAGTTACATTTACAGTGTGGCACGTCCTGTGCTTTGCTGAGGAGCTTGGTGGGGGCTGGGGGGGGGGGGGGCTCCGCATGGCTCGTAGGGGGTCCCCAAATGTTGTGTTTCGCCACTCCCTGTAGTTTCAAAGATTTCTTGAGACTGTGTGATAGCTCACTGGGTTACGACAAGCTGCAGAGACGTGTGTGATATCTCCAGTTCACACTTTCTAATCTCAGTGTCACTGACTGCAGACTCTATCATCCTTCCAAGGTCATTAAAAATGACCAATATCGCTGAAACAATAAGTACATTGTAATTATAAAATGAGTAAGAGAATATATAGTTAATTTTCTGCAATAATGAAATACATTTGTCAAGTAAACGAAATTGACCATTGCGAGTTTTCCTTTTTTTCCCCTCAAAACTCAAGTGGGTTCGAAAGTTTTTTTCCTAAGGTTTCGGAGCTCGAAATTGAGAGGGCAAAGAAGTTCCAAGGTCATACGCGGTAATAAATCAGGCAGCGCCGAGCCCCCCCTGACCTTCATTGTCTTGCAGACAAGGGAATGCGCTACTGAGCAAAGCAGATAAGGCCCGCCTCGGTCCAGGGGCCCAGGGCCGAGCGTCAGCAGCACAGGCACCCATTGTAAGACTGTCCCCGCGTCATGTGGATGAAGAATTGGCCACTTGCTAAAAAAAAAGTTTGCAGTGTTTTTTTCACCTGGGTAGCTTCATCCTGCACAAACCTGCCGTTCCCAGCTCGCATATTGTTACATCGAAATATGTTTCACTATCAGGGAAAGGGTGCCGACAGTCCACTCTCTCTGCCAACTATGGGGCCTCGTTACAAGTTTGCTGGTATGCTAGCAGTAAATCCGCCAGGAATCCGGCAAAGGGATATACTCGATACCGGCACTCGGTCTGGTGGTATTAAGGCTGGATTACGTGTGTCGGTGTCCGATGTAAATCTCCATTCCATAGAGTCCGATTGGACTTCATGGGGGATTTCGACGGAAATACCAGTGATTTTTGCCGGTGAGGTGCCTGACTTACCTCTGGCTCTCAGCTGGAGGTAAATCAGGCACGGCACTGGCAAAGATGTAGTTGGGCGGTGTAGAAAGGTACCGGTAAACGGGTATCACTACATATTATCCCCACCAAAAATATCGCTGTAACGACCAAAGGCGATATTTTTTGTGGGGATCATTTTTGGGGGTTGCAGGGGTGTCCCCCGCAAGTTCCATGCCCTAATATCGCCACAAAAATATGGCAATATTTTGAATGGCGAGATTTTTGCAGGGATATTAACACATGGAACCGGTAAACGTTAATACTGGCACGTTAATTCCACACCGGCCAACTCGTATTAGTGTAAAACTGCATTTGGGCAACGTGACGTGTGCTTTCTTCGCCTCCTTTGGACATTCTATGAAAGCGCGGGTACCAGAGGGCGCGCCGAGTTAACACAACACGGCATCTTTCAACAGTGTCATCGCTGTAGCGGTAATCATTGCTTATCATCACGGGCCTTATTTCCGAGTATTCTCTACAGCGCAAAAGCATTTTGCGCATGAGCAATTGCAATAGCATTGTTGCAAATTAAGTGCAGCTTCATTAATTCTGGTGCTAATGCATTTGCCTGCAACCTCAGTAGCAGAAATATGTGGCAGCGCAATAGCATTTTGCATGGGTAAACAGTCAGTGTGCATGCATAATTCCACAAGCGTTAGTGAAAAGAAACTTGTGCTGCATGCTCACTAGAACTAATGAAATAATGAATGTGCTAATTCCATCAGGAATTTGAGTTGCTGCTACATTTTTGTAATGAGACTGCAATCTTATGACACATTTATTTTTGTGGGAAGTGAACTCAACTTTCATGCCTAAGATCAAACACCTTGTCAGCATCTGAAATTCATTGTATGCACACAATATAACATGGCAGTGCAACTATTATCCCAAATCAGTGACCAACACTTGCTCACAATTACCTTGTGCTATGCTATCTGGGGATAAGAGCCCATATTAACATCTGTGTGTATAATTATCTAAGGATGGCTCTGCAGTGAGGACTGGATAGCCTTATGCTGCGACTTAGCTTGCTTTGTCATCCCCTCCTATCCAAACATTCAGCAAGTTTCCCATTTTGAGGAGATGAAACATCCCCAAAAACTAGACCGCAGCCATTTCATTCTCACTTCCCAACGCTGAGACTTCCAGAATGAGTATGTATTGTTCATGTTTACAAATACTTGAATGTTAGGGTGAGTGTTTTGAAAAATAAAATGATCACTAAGCTCAGTGACGTTAGTGATTCAAGCATTCAATCCCTTTATCACAGTCATATTTGTCAAATATAGATATGTGTGGTCGTTCCTATGTTCCCAAAATGCCCTTTGACTTTATGCAAAGCAGCCAGGAACCTTTATTGGTTTTATTTGCCCGGCCACTTTCTGATAGGGAAAGTATACAATAGGGAATAATGCGTATGGTTATTATAGTTTTAGCAACGTGTTTTCATCCTTAAGACAAGTGTGATATTCTTTTAATGACTACAATATACATTGGCAGTGATAATTAGAAATTACATTGCAACATTTTAAAAAGAGACTCTTAATGCACAATGCAGTTGTAGACACCTCAGCCAAGTCCGCCGGTCCCTTAGAGGGTTTGCCAAAACCCAGCAGTCCCTGTAAAGTCTATCTGCATCCTGCTCCCTCCCCTCTGTAAACAATGCACCCTCAGTGTCATGGAGACTTTCCTGCAGGACACAAGCAATGATAATGCATGTCTCAGAAATCCAGGCCAGTCCCCACCTCATGGGATGCCTATGTCGCTGCTACTCTCGTTCTACTTTTAATCATAAAAAAACACAGCTTGCGAAAACAAGCCATCTATTGGGGGGGTGAGCGGGTGGAGAGGAAGGGATGCATGGGGCCTGCAGAAGGAACACTTATAAGAACTGCCATTCATATTTCTGCTCCCAGTCTCCCTTCTCATCCACTGGAATAATAGGGCAAAAGACTTGTTCACCGGCACATTAAATTCAATTCAATGCAACAAAGTTCTAATGGCATGACTTGCAGTTGCATAAACAAGTGGGGTCCTGTGAGTGTCTCTCTACCGGCCTGTATCCCAGGTTCGTGTCTCCACCAGAGTCTTTAGCTCACCGTGCTTTCACAGAAATGTCCACTACATATCAGTCTTTGTCCTGCCCAAGGGCAGTCCAGCACCGAAGTGCCAGGAAATTCTCTTCTGAACAAGAGTACCTACAGCAACGCCAGACAAGAGATTTGGCCTGGTTGGGCCTTCTCAGTGAGGTGGAGCTGTGCCTCTCTAAGAACAGTGAGCAAGGGTTGCACGTCTGGATTGCCCTAGTAACCTAGGGTGAAAACCGATAACTACTTAATATGCACAAACAAGGGGGATCCTGAGAGTGTAGTTGGGTATATCATTTTCTGGATTCAGATGACCTCGAGTAGCATTCCAAGTTATGCAATTGCTGTAAAATGTATCACAGTGCCCACTAGATAACATCCTTTGCTTGACACCAGCCCTTCACTACTGAAGGCTACGCTTGCCTATTTTGACCGCCACCATTAAATTGTAGTCCTTTCATGTTGGTGAGGTGTCCAAGTTTTTGATTTTGAAAATCAGGTCGATGTACATAGACAGCACTGGCTCCAATTCTCAGCCCCTACTTTTCAAACATCTCCAGGGCTCTTTATTTCACATCTAAGACCACAAATGATACCAAAAACACAGCAAGCCTCTCCAGACAGCTGCACACCCCTCCGCAGCACGCCCCATTGTTCCCGTACATACCAGAATGCCTTGAGGGGAAGAAGGAAGATAATTGAGGCCCTCACACCCATTTGCCGAAAGAGGGTGAGGAACAGATAAGGAGAGTGAGAGAGAGTGAACGAGGTTGGGGGGATGGAAAAAAAGGTATGAGAAGGAGAGAGAGGTGGAGCGGGAGCGAGAGAGTGGGACACTAAGAGAGGGAGTGGGACGAGGGGAGAGAAATAGACCATGCTGGCAGAGAGAGCAGAGGTCCTCCAGACTGCACTGACATAGAAAGCACAGAGCCTGAAAGAGCCCATTAACAGAGAGAGAGAGAGAGAGAGAGATGGAGAGAGGGAGAGAGGGAGAGAGAAAGACCATACTGACATAGAGAACAGAGATCCTCCATACTGCACTGACGCAGAAAGCACAGAGCCTGAAAAAAACCATTAACAGAGAGAGAGACAGACAGACAGAGAGACAGCGAGAGAGAAAGACCATGCTGGCAGAGAGAGCAGAGGTCTACCAGACTGCACTGACGCAGAAAGCACTGAGCCTGAAAAAAACATTAACAGAGAGAGAGAGAGAGAGAGAGAGAGAGAGACAGCGAGAGAGAGAAGTGAGAAACAGACCTGACAACATAGCAAATCTCACCCAGTAGCGTGGACTTGGTGCTTTTTTGTGAATTAGGCCCATTTAGCGTGGTGCAAGGAGTACTTTTGCTCTGCAAAAATACCCTTTGCACCGCTCTGCTTATTAGGCAACTGTCTTTCCTAGTGCAGACGAGCCATTGGGAGTGGGTCCTCCTCGTGACCGCCAGTGTCTGCTTTTATGTGGATGACCACTCCCTCATCTTCTGCAGGGGACCCCTACCAAGCCCCGCTCATTTCCCTCCCCAGACACGCTTCCTTCCCCTGACCCACCCCAAACCAGATCCACCGACCCCCTCCGCATCCCATCTGAGATCCCTTCTCCCTGTCGTTACACCTCGCGTCTTGATGCCGGTACTTCCGCGAATAACACGTGGTATTTGTCGACACGGGGAAAGCGGCCTGGCGAGAAATGATTTTCAATGATGAATAAAAAAAAAAAACAGAGGCAACTTCATTTTTTGACAGAGCGAAAAATAAAAACTGATAAATACTGATAACATGACCCAAAATATGGATACATATAGACAAGCATTTCAAAAAGGGAAGTACCATAATACCTGCGACCCCTAATTATGAGGATAGAAGAAAAGTAGTTGCGAACTGACTATTTTTAAGGTGTGTCAAAATTGTGGGGCCAGTGAGTCCCCACTTGCAGGCAATCCCACAGGTGAGAGGGCAGGAGCCCATCTCCCTCGTGTGCCCAGCGGACCCCTCCTGCAGCACGAGAGACTATAGCCACGACGACTGCAGCAACAAAGATCCACTTGGATCCACCTCATCTACAGCCCCAGCAGCCCGTGCCTACTATCTGCCCATGCAGATCTGCACATTTCTACGTGCCTAAATCGCCCGAGGCACCGAATCCCACACCGCGCTGCTGCCTGCCTGACCCTCCAAAATGGCCGGCGCAACGCGGATTGAGAGCGAGGCTCTCGGTTGCCAGCAATACGAAGCCGGTGGCGGAACAAGGCCAGGATAAAGGCCATCACCCCCTGTTTGCCCCTGTTCGCCCTCGTGAGCCTACTAGAGACCCTCCAATCAACAATATCACATCATCAGGCCAAACCACAGAGGACTTGAAACAAAACGGTAAGGTTCACCTCCGAACCTGAACTGACCCTAAAGAACTAAATAACTCTGCCCTACTGCCACACTAGCGTCTGCTCCCTAGCGACATACCACAAACACTATGCAACTCCTCACTATATTACCACTCGTTTTACTAATGTCTAACTGATACGTATATTGACCTCAATTCACCCCTGACGAGCTCCAGAGCTGACCTGTGATGCTTGGTATGCCCCCTCCCCCGAGGATATGCTATTATCACACCTTCGCATGTCACCCTTCGCATTTGCATGCTTGCCTGCTGGGACTTCGGCAGGCACCATGCACTCTCCCACTGCGGGAACTAACTCTACAGCCGCTCGAGAGGATGTAGCCACCCTCTTAGGACCACCCTCCTCCTTTTTCCATCATCTACATGTTCCTCAGGCTAGGCCGCCGCCTTGCAAACCACCAATATTCCTGTAACGTAACCAGGATTATTGTGATATATCTAAAAAGTGCTACCATAATGTAACTGAGTAAGCTGGCCTCTGGTGTAACTAAGAAAGTATGCCTGCCGTGCAAATATAAAAGTATTCTTGTAATGTAACAAACTAAGTATTATCATAACGTAAAAGAAAAGTATTCCTGTGATTTAACTAAGAAATTACCCTATGTAACTAGCAGAATATTCTTGTCCTGTAACTAAGAAAGGATTCATTCATGCGATGTAACTAAAACAGTATTGTTGTCATGTATCCCTGCTACCTCTTCCTGTAACTAAGATCCCTACAAGTAACAGCACCACAATGCCCGAGGGCTGCATGTGCGCTATACAGATGTAACAAAATAAATAAAAAAAATAATAAAATAAAAAGGCAGCTTTCAAACCATAAACATACAGGCTTCCCTTAGGCCGCTTGCAATCCATAAACATGCAGGCTGGCCTTAGGCCGCATGCGCGCTCAGATCCAGCGGGTGCATTCCTTTGGGTTAAGGCGAAGCTTGGCCGCTTCGGGAGCACAGGCCGCAGATCCGCATAAACCGGGCTTCTGCTTTTGGAAAGCATAATGCATTCTTCCTGTGGCGCATAACCCCTTCTCCGGCGTCTTCCCAGACTGCTCGTCTGGCATCCAGCTTAAGCGCTGTCACGGAGGCGAAGCACGCTGGCAGAGCAGCAGTGGGTGACACCGTGACTTAGCAAGTGGGTCGTAGAGTAGGGAAACCAGAACTCCTGTACCACGAGAGGATGTCACATTGTCTCAAGAGTCCCCGTTAACATGTGGGGTGGACCCCCGGACCAGGGAGCGATCTCAGGACGCCGACGTGAGTGCAGGTTAGAAGTGACACTCGATTTGCAGGATCCCCACACAATTTTCTTTGTGTGCTTCGATCATTGCACGTAGGTCCAATTCCGGGCCAGGCTGAGAACCAAAGGCTGTGCATGTGGCTTTGTAACGTCACATTCCGTGCAGCGGGCCATTAAGCATGGTCAGCCAGCACAAGCATAAGCATTTATGCGTGATCCCCAACAAAATGAGTTTGAAATATGGGCCAAAACTCTACATTTGACAAGACATTGGGCCTCATTACGGGGAAGGCAGTAGAGGGTTAACGGCGCCGGTAGAGCTGCCGGCCCCGTTAACCCTCTACCGCCTCATTACAAGGTCTGCTGGCGGGACCCGCTAAGGACGTCTGGTAAAACCAGGCATCCTTAGCGGGCGCCGCTAGCAGACCAGGATGCACACAACATTAACGGGCCCGTTGTTTGCATCCTCTCCATTCCCATTGAGCCCTACGGGGGCTCAAATGGGAATGGGGATGTACCGGGTCCGGGTTCCTTGAATGGGGAAATACCGGGCCCCCCAAGGTCGGAATGGCCCAGCATTTCCTCATTCAAGGAACCCGGACCCGGTACCCTGTATGGGGGTAGCCATGCCGCTAATACCAGCATGGCTACCTCTATATTTGTAATGAGGCCCATTTTCTATACAAGGTCCGTCTTGAACACATCCCAGGTCCATCATGCAATCAAACATCAGCTATATCTGGTAGCATGCATTGTCTGGTCTAAATATTGCCATCACAGTAAACCCTTAATTTTAAACCAAGCCTTACGTTCCTGAAATGTACCCTGACGCTGAGTGATAGATAATCACAGTTAAGAAACACACATCACTACCAATACAAACATATTACTTCCCCCTCACTCCACGTATCTTTGCCCTTCTGCTGGCTAAACCCCTCCTTTATCTCCATCCCACCCCAAGCCTCTTCCTAACTATTCACAGATTAAGGTCTGGCGACGCCCTGGCAAGTGCACAGTACCATATCCAGAGATGTCTGATTTTGAACACGTGACTGGAACTAAATGAGACAGCAGTGTACTCAGCTTGTGGATAGGATATGTCTCTGTGCTAAAGGTGTTCGGAAGACTGTTGTTGGGGTTGGCTTGAGCTGGACGACAATGGCAATCTAGTCAGAGTATAGTAATAGGGTATTTTCTGGAGGCGTCTTAGAGCCTTGCAGCGCTATGCTTTGTGAATGAAACATAGGGTTTGCTTTCTGATTCTGAATTGTACAGACAGCCAGAGGAGAATTCCCAGCAGTGCCGGCCTTAGGACAGGGCAGGTTGGGCGACCGCCCAGGGCTCCATTAGCCTCCAGGATGCCATTAGCCCCCTGTCTTTCAAGGACTACCCTGAGCTGGCGTAGTGCGAGAAGGCGCGGCAGGTGGCCCGTTGTTATTAAATGCGCCTGCTGCGGTGTGGCTCATTTAATGAGAATAATGTGCTGACATGCTTACCTCCCTGCGCCGATGCAGTACCAAGGTGGTTTTCATTATTTCAGTGATTAACTCACTGCTCAGGCGCCGGAGCAGGGAGTTAAAAACAAAATGTCCACCCCCCCCAAACCTCTCTGCGTGCCCCTGGTCAATGTCAGAGGGGGACACACTTATTCTAAGCTACGGCCGGCACTGATTCCCAGGACCACTTTCATGCGGCCCCCGATTCCACAAGTTGAGCAGAATCTGGTGGCCTCGTTCTGGATTCTCTGTACACTGTCTATGCATTTCTTGGACGGCGTTCTGCAATATTCAGAGTAAGCCGTCGCCAGGGAGCTGGTCAGCTCCACTCAATGAAGAGTTTGAAGGAGTGGCAGAACTTTCTTAATAATGCACAGGTGAAAATGCATACTGTTATCATTGTTCTGAGGTGCAAATGGGAGGTCTGAGTTAAATATGACCCCTAGGTAATTGGCATGCGGTTCTGTGGCATGAGGTTGACCCAAAGCTTATGCACCACTCAAGGTGTGATGATTCAGAAGTCTTTTCCAGAAGGTGGATCTCAGTCTTCTTTTTATTTTAGCAAAAGTAGCTCTCTTTCACCCATCATATGCAGTGTAGGGACCCTGACGTTGAGTTCTTCGACACCTACGTGTGATTTGGTTGCCGATGGCTTGTGTATTATCTGCATACACTAGCATACGAATGTGGTTGTGTCTGAGGATCTGGGCTAGGGGACACATGGATATTTTGAATAGGTAAGGACCTCATTACAAGTTTGTTGGGATTTCGGTGGCAAATCCAATGAAATACCGCTAGCTGAATTTACTGTTACCGCCACTTGGACCGGCAGAATTACTGCCAGATTACAAGTGGTGGTAGGCGGTGTTAGTCCCCATTTTCTGGAGTCCAAAGGACTCAATGGGGATTTTGTTGGGAATTCTGCGGTTTTTACTGATTTTCAGTGGTAAAGAAGCAGATTTACCTCCAGCTTGCTGCTGGAGGTAAATCCTCCACTTCACTGCTGAAATTGTAGGATGGCAGTTCGGTAATGTGGCAGTAACGGAGTTACCTCCATTTTACAGATATTTTTTTACCGCACCCTGTACTTGTAATGAGGCCCTTAGTGATGATATGTCTGGGCCCATCCGAATCTGTGGTTTTTGGCTATCGAAGATTATCAATGAAGGACTGGAAGAAAGCTAGGGGCGTGCCTGCTACCCCTGTCCATTTCCTGAGTATTTTGAGGAGGGTCCTAAGGTCAATGGTATCATATCTGAAGGACAGGTCCAGGAGCACTGGATAGGTTTGTTGATAGTAGTCGCGAGTCATGAGGAGTTCTTCTCTGATGTCTGCCACGGCAGATTCTGGGCCAGCATTCTATGTTTAAAGCCAGATTGATGGTCCTGCAATACAAAGTTCTCTTCCATAGGTTCGTGAAACTGTCTGGTTACTTCTCTTGCCACGGTTTTTCTGGAGAATGGGAGGTTTGAGATTGGCCAAATGTTTTCAAGATGTTAGCACCCACTACTGGTCTCTTGCGTAGACCAGGAACAGCGTGTTAAAGAGAGGAAGGCACTATACCCTTTGTTAGAGATGCGCTGATCAAGCTAGTGATTAGGGGTGGGTGAACGGCTAATTCCAGTCTGCTTAAATGATGGCAAATTCCGGTACAAACCTGCCCAGTTCACCTTTTCGCCTGCAGAGTGATATTGGTATTTTCTGACATTCTCCCACGGGAAATGTTGCTTTTTTGGGAGGATTTGCTTTGGGCATGCAAATAGTTGCACCAATTAGTGGGATGTGAAACATCTGGGCCCCATAATTGTCCAACAAATTAAGGCACCCAAACAAAAAAAACTAAAACTTAAATTCACCCAAAAGTGGTGATAAAATGAGTAAGTCGGCTCTGAAGGCGAAACAGAGTTAGAAGTGAATCCCATATTGCTTTGCTGGTGATCACTTTACCCACTGTGCCAGGGATATCCACTGCAAGTGTTGGGATGAATTCTTCCATGCAAGTTCCTTAGGTCTCTTGGTATATGAGATGGATTTGTCTTTTGGGTCCAACTCAGGAAATCTTCAACCGCCATCTGTCTGAAGGTTGAGAATTCTGTTTGCAGAGGAGGTGTTTGTGGGTTTTGGAAGAGGGATGTATCTGGGTTACGGAAAATCATTTGTATTTTTCTCAATCTTAGCTTTGGATGAAAGTATTATATCTGTTGCTGTTGTGTGACACATTCCTTTTGGCTTCTGCAAGATGTTGAATTTCTCCTGAGACTGATTACCAGCCTCCTGTTCCGACTTGTTCAGCATGGCGTTTTCCTGGGAACCCCTTCTATGTATTTTGCAGGTGGTTTTCTCTATTCCATACCCAAATCCTAGCCATTGGGGTTCCAGGTGGTGCCTGGATCCTTTTTTGGGTTGACCAGTTCTTTGTTTTCCTATGTGTTGCTGTATTTGGGTTCTAGTTTCTGCTTTTCCATTCACAGGAGGCACAGCGTGTCCAGGGGCACGTTGACACTGTGGTTGATGATTTTGAGCAACATCTCCTCCTTGGAGGATGACATAGTTTTATCTCCAGCAGTTTTATAAGTTAGGTTGAAGCAGTCCCTGCTTATCTAATTGAAATGTGTAACTCGGGTGAATTTGAAATAAAAAGGTTTCAATGAGGTGGGTGATGATGTATGTTGACTTGGTACGGTCTGATGAGGCAGTAGAGAGACCAGATCAGATGTTCTAGTGTAAGATTGGTGGATTCCAAATATTGTGAGAATGCCATATTAAGAACTTGCGTGTAATTACCAGCCCATTGCAATCCTAGATGCTGACAGTAAAGTATTTGCCACCATACTGCTTAAGCATCTGGAGGCATGGGCCGGTTATACTGGGCGTATTACGAAGTGGCAGACCACATTTTGAAAGAATATGGGCACAGTGTTGAATGGATTCATAATGAAATGTATCCAGAAGTCAGCATGGTCCAGGGGAAACACCCCTACTAATCTAGCCTCAGTGGACCTCTCTGCAGCTTATGATGCTGAGGACAGGAATCTACTATGGTGCAAACTCCAGGGCTGGGGAATCCCAGCGGGACTGTTGCGGCTGATAGTGGGGCTTCATGACAACTCGTCCATCCGAGTAGCCTTAAACCAGAAAGGATTATTATCCAGAACTATACCCACCTTTAGAGGGGTTAGGCTTCCCTGCAGAAATTCACTGTATGAGGGTTTACGGGTCATATGCTCCGAAAACGGCTTTGGGACACTTAAAGAATGAGTGACTCGACGCCCAGATTTGCTTCTCAAATGTGGCTCTTATCTGGCCGAACTGACAGGCAACCCATGCCGAGTGGAACGAGCCCTGTATGGCTGGGGCTGGGCCACTACAATGGAGGAATTCCATCGATATCCTTCGATGTACCACTTGAGGGGGACCACAAGAGACGAGGATAATTGGCACCCTTTTTGTCAATCTACCCCGAAAAAATGTACTCGCCACTTGTTTCTGTGATTCCGCCGGAATCTGATACACACGAAAGACATTTTACTGCAATATGGCCTGGTTAATGCAGATTTTCTATACTGCAGATTTTGCCATCACTCACAACAATGGGAAACACTAGACCATGTGCCGTTACACTGCCAAAGATTCATGGAATTGTGATGGAATGTTTTTAGGAAGCCCGCTGCAAAGTTCATCGAACTTGGCTTCGTAAATATGTGGAACATATGCTTATCTGCATCGACTACATCCATTGTTCTTGCAGTAGCAACATTTTGTAACCCCTTAATTGCCAAGGACCAGTATGCTCGTCCTTTTTGCATAGACTCGCATAATAGCCTGGCGCTTAAATTAAATAACTACATTTGGATGTACAGCCTCGTCACTCAGACTTATGATTGTCATAATATTTTGCTATTCTATTTTCTTTTTTATTCTATTTAGTTTGCTTAAGTTTTAAGGACCTTGTATGATCGATCGATTTACTTTTTTTTTCTTTCTTTTTGCTTGTAACTGTATATTGTGTTGGCAAAGGTTACAATTATTTGTTTATTCAAGAACTTGCCTGGCTTTCAGAGTTGCTCCAAATATTTCTTCCTGAAAACCCAAGGCCTGCACGTTGTTAAGTAGGTCACCTGCTGGTTTGCTCTCCATTCTGCCCACCCATACAGTAAAGTCTCCTATCATCAGAATTCTTTGGGCTGTTGTTTGTAAGATTAAGTATGGGTCTAGGACCTCCTTCAGGGATGACGTATCGTAACTATAGGGACAGTACACATCCCTGTCGCAGTGAAGGAAATGGCTGACTCGATCGTGCAGCGAGTGACAACAGAATCAGAAGATTATTGCGATTAAAAGGAAACGGGTGATGACAGCCTGAGGCCCGAGTTAAAGGCCCAAGCATAGGGAGGGCTTTTAACGAGAGTGCCCGATGCCATTACAACCTGGTTCAGCCCTTAGAATGGGTGGTTATTGCTGTTAGCACCCTGATTTTCCCAAGAGCATTGTATTTTGATTCGATGAACAGGGCGCCTCGTGACGTCCCGCTCATTGAATCAAAATAATTTCTTAATATGGCCACCATGGATCAGGAAGGCGAGGCTCCATATGGAGCCCCTCTTTCATTTCCATGGCCTACACAGAGCGGCATCAGGAGCATGATTGCGACGGGCGCTGCCGCCGCAGAAGAAATTAGGTAAGTGGGGCTGGCAGTGGGAGGGACAGGAACATTTGGCAGTGCATGGAGGGGGAAACAGCCATCAGGTTCCATGGAACGCGGACTTTGATAGGTAGGTTATGCCCGCTATCCAGGGAATCTGATCGGTCCCTGAGTGCTAATAGTACTTATGTCCATCTGCCAAAGGAAAGTATACTTCTGCAAAGGGCCCTATTTTCTGAGCGGCATATGAATGGTCTGCTGTCTGGAATGGCTCCTGTGCATGGTGGTGGATCCAGCATTGGAAAAAATGTGTTTATCTCCCTTGTTCCCTTCAGTACTGTTTGTACCTTTTGTGAATTTATATCCAACCACTTAAGAAAATTGTGCTGTAAATTCTGGATGAGAACCCAAAGCCCCTTTTGGAGTGTGGTTGGGTTGGCACCCAGTGGCGTGTCCAGACTCTCTTAACTGGGGTGGCCTAAGTGAGACACTGATTTATGCAGGGGTGGCATGAAATACGAGCGAACACAAAAAATGATCATAGATTAGGTTAATGGGGTGGCACCTGGGGTGGCCAATCAGATTTCAGGGATAGCACGTGCCCCCCGAGGTCACTCCCTGAACACGCCCCTGTCACTCACTGTACTTGGGACTATTTTGTACACCCCATCTGATCCTCTGAACACCATGCACCACAATCTTTTGTGAACATCATTGGTATTAGGTCAAAAGACCTTTTTTTTAAAAAAAAAAAAAGAGCAAGAAAGTTCGATTTAGAAAGACCACTCTGTGACCGCACAGAGCGGTCTTTCTAAATCGAACTATCGTGCCCCTGCCGCACAGGAGTGCGCGCAGGGGCTGAGAGGTGCAGGAGTGTCGGGTAATTGAATGTGGGGCTGTGTGTCTGTGACTGTGTGTGAATGTGCGTGTGATTGTGTGCGCGTGTGCGTGTGTGTGTGTAGTCAGTGTGTGTTGTGTTGGGAAGGGGGTGGTGGGTGGGGAAAAAAGGGGGATTGGGGGCTTAAAATTGTTGGATGGGGTGGGTGTATGGAAGGGGGAGGGGAATATGCCATATTTCGTCATTTTCAAGCTGACACAAAAATGGGTGAAAAAAAATGGCTCTTTTCTGTGTTCGTTCTTTAAAATGCGGAAATATGACATAGAAGCACATCATCCCATCTTCAGATGTTCCTGCTGCAAAAAATGCTCTTTGTGAAGTGTCTTCCTCTTCCATGGAGATCTCAGTGTCTAGAATCCTTGCATCAGAAACCCTGGGAGGAATTGTAGGGCCTCGAGAGGGCTACCTGTCATGGGCATGATTGATACTGGTGGAGGGGAACACTTGATTTTCGTGTCATTTTTGAATGGGCATTCCACTTAAATGTTGTATTTGTAACGCGCTCCATCAGGCCCAGGGTCATCAGGGTGCAAATAAAATCTGCTGTGAGTTGCGCGTGCTCCTCGCAAGTTTCTTTTTTCCCAGAGGAAGTGTGTCAGACCCTGCCCTTGGGAACAGTTTCGTGTGTATCTAATCAGAAAATGTTAGGGAGCGACACCGGACCATGACACAATGTAACGCAAACAGTCATGCACGTGGGAAAAAAACTCTCTGCCCCCTCCTCTCACATGTTCCCTGGCTGTGATCAGCTCATAACCATGAGGCCATTTGGTGCCAGTTGCATTGTGCGACCAAAACCTCTCACCCCAGAGAAACTCTGCACGTCTGAAGTGGGGCCCCAGAGGCACAGAACAGACGCACACCTTTCAGCACCCCCACAACAGTAGCTCATGGGAGGTCTCGAGCTTGCAACCAGTACTCCAGATAAGATTTGGAAGTGGGAGCATTTTACTCACTACTTTTTCAAGTGGGGAGTAAAATGATTTTTTAGGGAATGAAATTGTAAGTCCAGTTCCCGATGAGAGTATTTTATTATCACATAAATAATATGTGGGGAATGAAAAAAAGGTTTTTGTGTGTAATATTTATTTCTTTGCACCTAGTTATTCATGTACATTAAAACATACATGCTTACTTCTTCAAATCTGACAGTTATAATAGTAGTTTCTTCCTGTGGTACTATGCGCACTACTGGTCCAAACATTTCAATGGTGCTTTGAGGGTGAAAGCAGGGACGCAAGATTCTATGTGTCTGTTTCCTATTTTTTGTTCAGGATATTTTTACTCGCTGTTTTAATTTTTTGGGAGTATTTGACCATTTTCAGGGATTAAAAGTGGCCGATACACTCCTTATCTGTAGGGCGCCTGCAACCTTAATGAATGCTTGATTAGTATTAGTTTATTGTGCGTGACTTTCATTCTTACAGATTTTGAAGGTACAGCCTTTTCTTTTATAGGCCATCGAAGCGTTCACAGATTGGGGACAGCAGAAGCAGTGAACATTCTAAATTAGTTCACTTATTCGAGACTTCAAAGGCTGGGGAAGTCTCTCAGGAATTCCTAGATTTTGGACAGCAGAGACGGTGGCAGTTCTCCATCCTGGGGACCGCAGTGACAGTGGTAGAAGGCCTTTGTGAGTTTTCATAACTCTTTCATGAGTTTGCAAAGGAGCTCATGGGACCTTGGAGTCAAAGAAGGCATCCGCGAGTTCTGATATTGGGCTCAGAAGAGGTGGCAGGGCTCAAGTCGAGGGTAAACGCGGTTGGACGGTGTCCCCCCACCTTTTTCACGGGCCCCCCACATATTCAGAGGGCACTTTGATATGCTAATTTCTGGGGAGCACATGCCATTGGTAGGTTAATGAGCCCCCAACTTTTTTTTAGGACTTGACCCTTGAGAGGTGGGGGCAGTAATCCAGGAGTTTATATGTTTGGGAGAGGAGATGTGGAGGCAGTTCTTCATGAGTGAACTTGTGGGCCGCAAAGAATTATGGGAGGACAGGCAAAAGGTGCTTGCCAGGTTTTACATAAAGGAAGTACACAGACAGTGAGTGTTCCATGAGTTCTCATATTTGGGACAGCGGATGTGGTGGCAGTCCTCCATGAGTTGAGTGAGAACAGGTGGACACCATCTTCTTTGGTATATCATATGTATGTAGCAAATCAACAACTTTTTAAGGTGCAGGCCAGTAACCACAATACACATGTGGTGAAAATATCATAGGGGAAGGAAAACACTGGGGAAGGCCTCCTCATATCTAACCACATGCTTTCACAAAATGTTAATGAAATATCACTTGGGTTCAAAATCAGGTCATAAATGTCATAGTGGCCCTCCATGAGTTCACCTAATTGAGGAACTAGAGGTGGTGGCAGTCTAAGGAGAATTCACATACATGTGAGCCAGTGGAGGCGGTCCTCAACGAGTTCCCATATTTCGTCAGAAGATGCAGTGCTTCTAGGAGGCAACATACTGCAGACTTCCATGAGTTCCTTCCAGTATTCTGGGCAGCTGAGACAGTGAGAGTCCGTCATGAGTTCACATAGTGGGGTTGGCAGAGATGTTGAGAGACTGCCATGAGTTCACAGAATGGTGACTGCAGAAGAGTTGGCAGTCCTCCATGAGTGTACAAACTGGAGACAGCAGAGGCAGTGCAAGTCCTCCATAATGTGATATATTGGATCAGCAGGGACTGTGGCAGTTCTCCAATACTTCATATATTTGGGAGAGCAAATGTGGTGGGTGTACTCCATAATTTCCGAATACTGGGCAAAACACACATGCTGGCAGTCCTCCACGAACTGGGGAAAGCATCGGTGATGGCGGTGCAGGCTGCCACAATCTGCTCTGTCATTGCATGCACACTTTGCTGCTTAGCAACCATGACTGGTGGACTTACAGGTGGTTGTGTGGTAACATGCATTTTCAATGACAAATGTGCCTGTACACACAAATCCATGTGTAACATAGAGTCCACCATGATCCAAGTTACATTACACTACTTACGTCTAAATATTGATTTATGTCAAAGCAATTATCAAAGTTATCAGAAAATTGTATTTTTCATAAAGGAAATAAACCATTCAAATATAATTGATGAAGAGAGAATATTGAACAGGATACAAAGAGAGAAAAGAGCAAGTCGGGGGGATGGGAAACCTCTGGGTATTAACCAATCATATCATGTCACAGAGAGACAGGAGTGGAATGGAAGGGAGGTTAAGACCGTCAACACGTAAGCGGACAATACGTAAACGATAAGAGAGATGATGCGATTAATCTAGTAGAGGGAAGCTAATTAAGGGGACCTGTGTGAGTTGAAAGGAAGTCCAAGTAGGAGGTGGATCACATATAGACATAAGCGTGAATTGTATATCAAGACCTTTCATTTTTCATCGCCCGACATTCACACCTCTTAAAGGACATTTCATAGACCATAGTCACCCCCGATTGCAAACTTACTGCTGAGTTTGAAGTCATTTCACATTCCTTGTTTTCAATTTGAAATGCTCTATAGAAACAAAGAGATGTGGAAAACCAATAACAGACCCATTGCACACTGTGCTGGCCTATAGCTTTTAGGTGCTGAAAAGCAAATGAAGAAAAAAAACAGTCCAAGTCTTGGGAGAAGTTGATAGCGCAGCCAGGAGAGCTGCCTCCACACCGCCTACCTGATCATGGGTAAAGCCGTTTAGGGAACTGGAGAGGCGGAGCATTGGACGCCATTCTATTTGTGTGCCCCCACCTCTCCTTTTCTTTCACAGTCACAGCGGTACACCCCAAAGCTCCAACCCCCAGCAAGCAGTCTCCTCTTCTATCCTGAAACCCTGCTTAGCCCCTCACCAGCAGATTGAGAGAGGGCATGGAGGGTGTGGGGAATTCGACTATCCTCATTGTGAGTGCCTGGGCTTTTTAGAAATTTAAATGTAATTGAATAATGGTAGATCAACCCCCGTAAAATGTGTGAGGCTAATCTTCACACATTTTTCTATACACACTACACAACATACATATAGACCTGTGTACTCTGGGTGGACACAGCCCATAGGTGCAGTCCCCCCTGTCTTCTTTAGTTGGGATATGACAGCCAGGAGTAAACCATTTCATCTCAGAAGGGGGAGGGCCAAACCTTCCCCCTTCTATGGCCAGCCTAATGAACTAAAAACAGCTCCACGGAGCTGACTTTTGTTGAGCCCTGTAGCTGGTGGCAGCATTTGCATACTAATCAGAGTTTAATTCAAATAGGCCCACATGGGGCCTAGCTGCAGAGGCTAACAAAGGAGACAGGAAACTCCAACACCCTTTCATATGCACTGTGTCAACCTGTTGCCGGCTCCCCCCCTCTGTATCGATTGATGGTGAAATGTCATGTCTGGGACTGCGTATTTACAGTAGTCATCCCCACAGGGAGACCCCATTCAGAAGATACAAGTATGCGGATTGAGAAGCAGAAATTATGGTCTCGCTGCAGCTTCAAGGGAGACCTGCCTCTTTAATCAGGAACCACAGTGAGCTCCATCAACCAGAGAAACCCTTTGATCGACAAAAGACAGGAAGATGGGGAAGATGGGTGGAACTTAGTCTTACATGTGTTCACCCCTTTACCTTTTCTGTTGCAAAGCACTCTGGTTTTGACCTCACGCATACGGGAGATTGTTAGTGGGGGACCCAGCATTGGTTCATTAAGGTAGGCTTTGCCTACACTAATCCCTGTGCTTCATTTGGCTTAAAAAGAGGGCTGAGCCCATCTTTTGGCAGATCATCTGAAGGTTTCAACAGAAGCCGAAAGAAGAACTCATCATTGGATGCTGGCTGAAGGTACAGTCTGCTTTACATCTCCGCCAGTGAAGGAAGGCCAGGACCTTCAAGAGGGAAGGAAGATCCCTTCCCAAAACATCTCCCAGGGAACAGAGGGCGATACTGAATCCAGCGGACCGTCCAGCAGCTCCATAGCTGGTGCCCAGCCAGCAGACAGCATGCCCTGCTAAGCTCTGCAGCAAGCTTCCTAGGTGGGAAGTGCCAGAGAGACTCTGACCCAAACCAAGGACAAGGCCGGTGCTTACAACACTCTCCTCAGCTTTGGCCCATCCACCTTAAAGGATGACACAAGCCCAGTGAAGAAGCTAGGAGGAGTGCATCAACACGCATCTACCAACGTTTGCCTTAAAGGACATTTTTGAGCCAATCAAACCCCTTGAGTTGCAACCGATTGCACCGTTGACTGTTGTTATGCCGCAGTCACTAAAGCTGTCTGAGACGCATTGACCAGTGCTTCAGAACCACTGACCATCACTGAGAGAGCGATTCATGATCCAGAGCTGCCGTGTAGACCAGCCTGCACCCGTCCGTCCAGCTTTGCTCGTCGAACTGCCTGCCGCATGATACCCGCAGCTGTCTCCCATCTTGAACTTTGTTGCAGAAGCTGCAACGTGCCCTGAAACTGACTCGACCCTATCGAGCACCAAGAACTCCTACAGCACAAGTTGCATTGTGGTGCTGTCACCCCTGGTCTTTCTCCGAATGCCTTAGTGACATTTTACAACCCATTGCTCCCTTTGTGTTGAAACCAAGTATCCTTGAACTATTGTGATTATTTACTATACCGACTACCCTCCTGTCAGTATCCAGAGTGCATCCCTTTTCCTTCTTTGAAACTGTCTGCCCTCTGCATTCCTTTACAGGGTGGGTTGTATTTCGTAGTGTGCTAGAACTGTCTGTTGTGATAATAATAAAGTAGATATTTGTATACAACCTTGACAGGACAGTCCCTTTTAGCATTGAGTAATAATTGTATTTTCGCTGTGTTGCAACTAACCAACGATCCACAACCTTTCAGAGATAAGCCTGCCATTCCGTCCACGTTACCAAAATTGGACAAGGAAGTTTATCATTTGCTTGTGTTTCCAATCTGTTTGGATCCCTTCTGCAGTATTAGAGGTGTGCGACTGATAGATGGTTTAGAAACCGATATTCACCCCTTGACCAGTGGTTTCCCCGAAGTTGATTTGTCACAGAGGAACAATTTGTTTCCCTGGATCTAGGATCTGAGAAGGTATTTTTTGTTTTATTTTGGGTAGACGATACCCAACCCTATTCCTGCATTGCTTTTCAGCATCTACCAACAGTATCCACAGATATAAGGGCATACATGAACTTGTGGGATTCTTGTTTCTGTTTGCAAAAAATTCCCCAAAGCACTCCAGTTACAGTTCACCATGCCAACATAAACCTTTTAAAAATAATACTCCTTTTTTTGGTGAGGCGTTTAAGTAGTTTCCGAACTCAACACAGATGTTATTGCTTAGCATGTGGTTTCTTCAATGTGGAATCATTTTTTAGAATTACTTTTCTTGAAACACTTGTTAACAAGTAGAACAAATAAAAGTACTTGTTTCCATTGGGAGCAGAATTACAGTGTGACACCTGGGAGCACATCCACAGTGGGACAAAACTGCAGGGGACACCTAAGAGCACCTATGGGAACAGCCAGGGCGGTATACATGGGGGCAAAAACACAGCTGGGAAGACGCACAGTGGAAAATTACAGTGGCACGCCTATATGCAGGGCCGCAGTGGGGCCCCCGGGAGCACGATCAAAGTGGGAAACACAAGAGCAGAGTTACAGTGGAAAGCCTGGGAGCAAAATTATAGTGGCATACCTTGTAGCAAAATCACAATGGGATACATACGAGCAAAATCATAGCAGGGCAGGATTAGATCAGGACATCTGGGAACACATTTCAGTGGGACACCTGGGAGTGAGACAGATAGGAAAACAATTACAGTGGAGCATATTGGAGCAAAATAAACGTGGAACAGAATCGCAGCAGAACATACAGAAGCAGAATAAGAATGCATTGAGCTATCACATCGGAGCACGAGCAGATATATGACTGGGTTTGCAGGGCTGAAACGTGGTGCAGTGAATTTTAGGAAGATCACTCTTAGGTCGTGGAGTGATATCTTTCTGTGTGGTTCATCAGGGAAGGGTGTGGGCGACATGGTGAACAGGTCAACTTGTTTCCCAATTTACCTTTGCCCTCCTTCAGCTGCCAGGGAAAAATTGCCCTGTGAGCTCTGTTGTTATACGAACGAGAATCATGTGATCTTCGTGGCCCATTAGGAGTAGGCAGGGAGCACAGAGGGTGCTGGGAAGGGAATGGGGCGGTGGATGCAGTCAGCAAGCACACAGATAAAATTGCCAAGTTAAATGAAAGTGTGGTGCAAGGCTTCTTTTACCTTTTCTTGTTCCTGGAAGTGGGGTTGAGGTGATTGGGACTGGGATGAGGCTGCTGATGGGTCACGTGACGCCCGCGGTCTATCAGGAGTGGGTATGTATAGCCAAAGGCACGAGTAGGGGGCAGTGAGACGGATCAGCGTGCAGCCACTCAACAAAGCAGCAAATACACCTTGACTCCAAGGACAAACAATGTTCAAATTAAAGTAGGCAGTGATGCTCACTTTACCACGCGCTGGTGCTTGGGATAGTAATAATATCATGTTTTCATATAGCACGCCATCTCCTATGCTAAGCACTGCACTGATACATGGTATTTATTATTCACCAATTTAATGATACTCAATGTATCGACCTTGGTAGGATGAGGTCTGGTCTGGCCCGACTGATGTCAGAGGCATTGGCCCTCATTACGACCCAGGCGCTGGACCATGGTGCTCATAGCACCATGGTCCATGCCGGCAACTCACCGTCTCCGCCATGGTGGATGGCGGAATTACCGCCCCATTCCAAGGTTGGCGGGCCGGTAATTCCCCATTCACCATGGCCCCTTCCCCATTCCCATTTTTGCCCCCATAGGGCATAATGGGAATGGGGAAGGCGCTAATTACGGCACCGTAAATTACGGTGCCGTAATTAGCTCCAAGGTCCCTTTGCGGGTTGGATTTTTAACACCTGCAAAAAGCAGGCGTTAAAGTCTCCAACCCGCAAAGGGACCTCGTAATCAGGCGGTAAGTGTTTAACGGCGCCGTAGCCTTTTACGGCACCGTTAAACACTTACCGCCAGGGTCGTAATGAGGGCCATAGACTTAACTCACTGAGCGATCCAACAAGAAATCTTGCAAACCTATGCCCACGATGTCCAATTATCTACCACTCTTTTTACAGTGCATGAACGTTCTAATGATCTCCTCACCGCTCCAATGCAGCAGCAGATGACACGGTATGTCATGTGTGAGCTTTGCAGACCGGGCTGCCTAACCTTTTACTTAAGGTCCTGCACGATTTAGAAATTAGTATTAGCTTCTAGGAGCTGGATAGATGGAATCTTACCTGCTCACAAATCAGCCCAGGATATATGTGTTTTTGATGCGATAATCCACCACCTGAGGTGCGAGAAATGCTGGTGCATCCCTCATCCCTTCCACAGCCAAGGTCTTGTTAGGGAGTCTTACCAGCTTTCCTCTACAGTCTTTCAATGATAGAAGTGTACAAAAAAAGTAGTGGAACAGTGGCTGCGGCGGGGGCTAGAGTAAGAAGAAAGGGAGCAACGTGCAACACATTTTTCAAGGGTAGCAACTATTAGAGGAAATGCATTTAGGAACAAACAGCCTTCAAAAGGCAAATCCAACTCCTGAGATCCTAGAGGACGGAATGCACGTTCATGAGACTACGATAGGGAAATTACGAATATAATAACAAACCAGGGAAACTCCCGGCCAATCTCTTGATAGCCAAGGTGGGAAACTCCTTCATTCATACAGTCTTCCATGGTAAGGGAAAGGAACATGGAGAAGAACACAAGAAAAGGTAGCTATTGCTAAATCTATTTGCTGCGACCCCACCAGATCCAGAGATACAGATTTCAACTTAAATGGGGTAGATCTCCCGACTCCAGAGCTAGTCGCGACTCTCTGGACTCTCCAACAGAACCATAGGAAGTCCTGGCGGCTATAAAAACATGAAAGGTAAATAAATCACCTGGTCATGATGGCTTGATGGCCCTGTTTCATGGATCAATGAGCCAGCTTCTAGCCGCATCATTAGCAAAGCTTTTCCATTCTATCATAATGGGAGTTGATCTCCCGGATTCAATTAGGGAAGCACAGGTAACACTTATTCTGAAGCCGGGTAAAGATCCTAGGCTTTGCTCATCATATAGACCAGGCTTGTCCAACCTTTTTGAATGTGGGGCCGAAGCATTAACTTTTTGTCCCCCGCGGGCTGGCGAGCCAAAAGTTAACACCCTCACCCAAAGCAGTATATTCAAAAGCGATTGTGTGTGGACACAATAGCATCAAAGGCATAGCCATGCATTCCCAAAGATAGCTTTTGTTGTCAGGGGCAGTGATCAAAGGTTAGTTTCTTGTGATGTGTTGATATTTCTCTGAAATAGTGGGGGCAACCGAGCGTAGCGAGGGAGCTATAACGATCTACAGAGGGTTTGGGAGGGTCCCCCCCCCCAAGATTTCTTTTCCAAATATGGGGCTGAAATTGTGCATTTTACAGCAGGAAAAGTGACCAAAAAGACAAGTTTACAATCAGTTCTAAAGGGGAACATGTCCTCTACAAAGCATGATTGATGCTGCCTGAGCATGTGCAGTGTGCCCAATACATATGCAAGCTTATCTCTGTAATACACATTCATTACTTCTGTGGTAATTAAAGAATCATGATCCAATTCCAGGTGGCACCTGAGGCAGTAAAAGTCCTCCGCCACGGCCCGGTTTATTGGTCAGACCAAACATTGCAGAAATAAATTAATCGTGTCCACGGACCGGACAAACATTGAACAAATAAATAAATCGGGCAGATGAGCCGACTTATGAATTTCCCAGGGGGTGCCCAAATATAGGAAGTGACATCACCAGCAGTTATATGACTGCATTTGCACATAGTCACCAACTTGGTGCGAGGGGGGCGGGGGTGCAGAACAGTGGAAATATTGGCTAGCATGTACTGCATATACTAAAGTCAAGTAAGGAGGAGGTTTAAGCCTTCTAGTTGCATTCCAGTAGGCCAATACCACCCCTACTCCACCCCTCTATAATCATCCAGGTTGTAGTAGCCCTCAAAAGGCAGAGCAACACAAATAGGATAAGAGAGCGAAATTGCATCCCATCCTGTGAGTGTGTCAAACCTCACAGCAAAGACTGTGCGTGTGTCTCCTACCTTGGAGCACAATCTCACTAATTTGGTGCAAATCTCGCAAGTGGGTGCATGGGAATCCCATGCGTGTGTGTGGGCTGCAGATCCGGATCACTTGCTCACTTCTTCAGTGTGAAACTCGGGCCAAGGCAGTACTGACCCCATGATGAGAAGTGTCGTATTTTCACATTAACTACGCTTAAGCACTTTGGGTCATTGAATAGTGCTGCTACATTCAGAGTAATTCCATCCCTTTAAATATATTAGCTCTTGTATAACCACAGCAGTGTTGATTTATTCTGATGATGATGAAGATGATGTTAGACTCGCTCAATAAGTCTGGTTCTGTATCATTAAATGTACTTCAGATCTTCAGAGTCTCGGGAGGATGGCTCAGGGGCAACGTGCTCGCCTTGAAAGCAATACGACATGGAGCAACACAGGTTCGATCTCTCTCGGTATATTATGCGCATTATAAATAACCAATACAAATAAATAAATCTGCTGAGAAGTGCTACGGCCTTGTCAATAAGAGTGTAGCAGCTCCACTGAGAACTGCTGATATTGTCCCATCAAAAGTATAGCAGCTCCACTAAGATGAACTAGCATTGCCTCAACAAAAGCATAGTATTACAATTATAGAAGCCCGGTTTAGCAAGCTAACTGAGGAGTACCAGCATTGCCCCATTTCAAAAATGGCAGCTCTAGTAGAAAATAGATTACACAGCCTTGCTGAGAAGTGCTGTTACCGTCTCTTTAAAAATATAGGAGCCCATTAGCTCTGCACCATTAGGTCCTGCAAGTACTGTCCCATTGAATGCTATTACACTGAACAAGGTCAACAGTATGGCAAGGTCCATACTGGGTTCTATGTGATAATTCTGCATTTTGAAGAACAAATACAAAAAAAGACTGATTTATTTCGGCCGATTTGTGTGGTCAAAAGGCCGAATTATCACATTATACTGCCCACCCACCCCGCTAAGCCCCCCCAAGAAGGTGATCCCACCTGACCCCACACTCCCACCCTCTTCCAAGCTGTTAACCTCCTTAGAATTCAGGAGAGTTACCTCCCTCAACGCCTCCATTCCCCAGCCAGAGCATAGCATTCACCCTCACCACGTACACAATCAGAAAAATGCAAACAGTCTAATTTTCCCTCTCCCTGCCACCTCCCCCCGCCGATGCAGTGCAAGAGGGGTGCACCTATGTACAAAAACATCCAACCCAAAAAGATTTTTAGAAATTGAGGGACAGACTTGCTTTGCATCTGTGCCTCCATTTCTAAAAATCGTTTTGGGTTGGGTGTACCTCTACATCTGTGCACCCCTCTTGCCAAGATAGGTGCACAGATGTGCAAATACATCCAACCCAAAAAATTGTGGGACAGACTTGCTTTGCATCTGTGCCTCTATTTCTAAAAATGATTTTGGGTTGGGTGTATTTCTACATCTGTGCACCCCTCTTGCCAAGATAGGTGCACAGATGTGCAAATACATCCAACCCAAAAAGATTTTTAGACATTGAGGGACAGACTTGCTTTGCATCTGTGCTTTCATTTCTAAAAATATCTTTTTGGGTTGGGTGTACCTCTACATCCGTGCACACAGATGTAGAAGTGTACCCAAACCAAAAGATTTTTAGAAATTGAGGGACAGATGCAAAACAAGAGCATCTTGCTTTTCATCCGTCCCACAATTTTTAAACATCGTTTTTTACCCGGCTTTTACCCAGGCCGCCAGAGTGAGACACAGTATGGATGGAACAAAGGGCCATCCATACTGGTCTCTTCTCTCCGGCCTGGGGGGGGCAAGCACCCGCGCACTCGGCGCCCCTGAAACCGGGCCGTGGCCTGTAACTGCCTCTGGTGCCAGAGGCACCAGAGGCAGTTACAGGCCACGGCCGGTTTATTTATTTATTTGTTCAATGTTTGTCGGGTGCATGGACCCGATTAAATAAATTAATCGGGTACATGGACCCGACAAACATTGAACAAATAAATAAATAAACTGGGCCGTAGCAGAGGCAGTAACAGTCCTCCGCCACGGCCCGGTTTGTTTATTTCTTCAATGTTTGCTGGGTCCGTGGACCCGATTAATTTATTTATTTCTGCAATGTTGGTTCAACCACCATTGCAGAAATAAATAAATTAATCGGGTCCACAGACCGACAAACATTGGGCAAATAAATAAATAAAACGGCCCATGGCCTGTTACTGCCTCTGGTGCCCCCTTTTAGGGCAGTAACAGTCCTCCGCCACGGCCCAGTTTATTTATTTAGTTGTTCAATGTTGTCTGTACAGCCTCGCGGGCCACATGAAATGGCTTGGAGGGCCGCATTGTGGCCCGCAGGCCGTATGTTGGACAACCTTGATATAGACCAATTGCTCTACTTAATCTAGACATGAAAAGATTTACTAAACTACTTATTTATTTATTTTATTTATTTATTTCATTTGTTAATCGCCCAGACCCTTGGGTATCACGGCGAGGTTACAGACATCTTGTGCATAAATTGAACAATGTTACATTTGTGCAAATAAAACAAAAAGGCCAATATGGCTCTAAACAAATATTTAGTTACAATTAGTTACATGTAGTAGGTCGGCTATGTATGCATCAAGGGAATGAGGGTGGCCCTGTGTAGACAGGAAGCAGGTGGGGGGTCATAGACCCTCAGCATTGGTTAAATAGCCAAGTTTTGAGCGCTTTTTTAAAACTTGCCATTGATGCCTCATTTTTAATTCTGAGTGGTAAGGAATTCCATAGGGTGGGGGCGAGGACTCTGAAGCTGTTCCCTCCTGCTTTGGTTCTTTTATACCGCAGAATTTCCAGTAAAGCCTTGTTGTTAGACCTCAATACTCTCTTGGGTGTTTTTTTTCTTAATGGCCTTATTGAGGTAACTGGGGGCTTTATTGGTGAAGCATTTGTGTACAACACATAGAGTTTTGAAAATGATTCTGGCTTTGACAGGTAACCAGTGGTTTTCTCTCCTGATGTGAGAGATGTACTCTGATTTTTTGATTCCTAGCGCTGCTCTTCATGCTTTATTCTGTAGCAGTTGCATTTTGCTTGTGTTGGCGTTGGACGTTCCTAGTAGAAGCACATTGCAATAATCGAGCTTAGTTAGTATCAGGGCTCTAGCTAGGGTTATGCAATTGGTAGGAGTCAGGAGTTGGCATGAGGGCAATGAGTTTGGCTGTATATGCTGTGGAGGAGGAGAGGGCCGAGATGTGCTTGCTCATAGTGAGGTTAGCATCTAGATAGACACCGAGGGTTTTAACTTGTTTAAGTACTGGTATCCGGGTGCCGTCAATGTTGATGTCAGAGTAGTCTGTGTGAAGAGAGGTTAAACTAGCTTGGGATCCTACGATGAGGATCTCCGTCTTCTCATTATTGAGACAGAGACTATTTAGTGCCATCCAGTTTTGTATGATAGCGTAGATTTGGTTAATAGTTTGGGTATCTTGGGTATAGTCCCCTGAGATGGGAATAAGGATCTGGGTGTCATCTGTAAAATTCGTGTAGATGACACCCATATTGTCAAGTGCTGAGAATAGAAGTTTGGTGTAGGCATTGTAGAGGGTCGGGGGGAGGCAAGAGCCCTGGGGTACTCCGATGGGGACGGCTATGGGGTCTGCTGCCTCTGTGCCAATGGCGACTCTAGATGTACGTTCAGAAAGAAACGATTTGACCCAAAGGGTGGCGTTGTTGGAGAAGTAAAAGTCTTTAGCTAATGTTTCGCACAGTTTATCATGATCTACTAGATCAAATGATGCTGACAGATCCAGTAGCAACAATATAGCCATTTTTCCTGCGTCTCTGATGGTGTCTATTTGGATTTTTTGGTCGGTGAGAGCAGTTTCAGTACTGTGTTTGGGTCTAAAGCCGGATTGTCTATCTCCTAGTTGTTTGTTCTGTTCAAGATGGGTTTGAATTTGATTATACGCTATTTTGTCTATGATTTTGAGAAGGAAAGGGACTGTGGTTATGGGCCTATAATTCGTTGGGATAAGTGGGTCCAGAGTTGTTTTTTTTAGTAAGGGTGTGACCCAGGCTTCTTTGATGCTGACTGGGACCAGATTCGTATTGAAGGAAGCATTAATGAAGTTAGTAATAATGGGGCTAAGGGTAGGGGCACATAGTTTGACTAGGTGTGCTGGGAAATTGTCCCCTTTGCAACTAGACGCTTTCAATTTCCCTATTGTATTGAAGACTATTTCTTGGGAGACTGGCGAGAAATGGAAGGTTGGGGTCTTCCGTTCTATGGTGTTGCTAGTTAATTCTGTCTTGGGAGGTTTTTCTGCTAGGATTGTTCTTTTAGTGACTATTTTGTTTTGTAGTAATTTGATTTTTGCGGCCAGTGCGTCTTGGATGGTAGTACACCATTATTTGCTCGGTTTAACCGGGTTGGTGATAGGGATGGGGTTTTCCAGTTCTTTGAGGATGGAAAATAGTTATTTTGCGTCAGATGCTGCATTAGTAATCCTGTTGTTAAGGGCAGCAGCTTTATGAGCAGCGATGGCTGCTTTGTAGGTTTTGTTTGCTGTGTTGTAGGCATTGGATGTTTCAATAGTACGGGATTTGTTGTGGCGGTGTTCAAGCACACGTTTAGTTCGCCTGAGAGCTACCAGTTCCTCGTCAAACCAGAAGGAAGTTTTTTTATCCGCTCTTCTGGTTTTGGTAATGCAGGGAGCTAAGCCATCTATTGTGTTAGTGAGGCAATTGTAGTAGGTGTCTGCTAGTGAGCAAGGGTTATCATTAGTGATTAATGTCTCTATGAGCGAGTTTTTAAAAATTGGGTTCAGGACTTCCACTGATAGTTTGCGGATATTTCTGGTTGTGTAGGTGTCTAAAGTGGTGGACTTAGGTGATTTGAGTTTGTTACACTCAATTGTAAAGTTGATGGCATGGTGGTCAGTCCATATTAGGGGGTTTATAGTTTCTATTGAGACTGCGGTGTTAAGAGATAGTACTCAATCCAATGTTCTTACTTTGGAGTGGGTTGGTGCATTAACTAGTTGTACAAATAGCATGTCTTTGAGGGTGTTGTGAAGGGCCTCTGCTTTATGATCTAGCGTGTCATTGAAACCGAGGTTCAGGTATCCAAGCACGATACATTTAGTCTTGGGTTTGATTAGGGGCGTTAGTAGCAGTGGTATATCTAGATCAGGTTGAGAGTTATTATTTGGAGCTCTGTATATAGTGACTTTATTGATAGTAGTTTTGTTGTTTGTGGCCAGTTTAGTGAGTAGCATTTCATAACCGCCTACATTGTCAAGGGGGCAGGCTCTAATTTGGAGGTGGTTTTTGGCTATGATGGCTACTCCTCCTCCAATTGAGTTGATTCTGTCAGACCTAAGTATAGTGTAGTTAGGTGGTATGGCGATAGTAAGTATCGGGCCTGAGGCTTGGTGAAGCCAGGTTTCTGTCACTATTAACAAGTCAAGTTCCTGATCAATGATATAATCATGTATTTCTGTGGCGTGGGCCGCTATGGAGCGTGCGTTGATGAGCGTTGCTTTGAGATTCGTATAGGATTGAGTTTGCCGGTTTAGTGGTGGCTGGGCCTTTCTAAGGCTGTGTAAGGTGATTTGGGCCCTACTGGTATTTAGGACTGTCCTTTGGGGAGAGAAGGCTGGGTAGTCGCATATGGGCCTGAACGAGGTGGGTTCTGTTGCGGGTGGATCAGCTGTAGAACTGCATTTCATTATCCGTGCTCTGAGCCGGTAATTCCTGGTATTTAACTGCAGAGGGTTCAATTTATCGGGTGTGCTATTGGTGTACTTAAGTGGGAAAGTTTGTGTCCGTGATCTGAGGCGGTAGCATCTAAGTGTGCCTTGGCTCGGGTAGGACTTCCTTATAAGCTTTGTATTTGTGGTAGCGAAGCTAAGAGTAGGGGTGCATCTGGGGCTTGGGTTACTGCTTTGGATGGTATAGTGGTTGTTCTGTTTGTGGGGGGGGCTGGAATGGGCTTGTATCGGGGAGGAATGGGGTGGGACAAGGGATGGGGAAGTGTCTTGGGCAGGCTAGTTTACTAAGACCATTAGGATGTGCTAGGTAGTGGGTTCCTGTACATGGAAGGTCTCTGGCAATGATGCAGAATGGGAACGTTGTGAGGATTAATCAGCCTTGCATAGTTACTTGTTTTCAGTGGGCTGAGACTCTATATATAGACTTTATAAGTTCATTCATGGGTGGCACCTGACCACGTGGCCTATCTTGCTTGCAGTCTTCTTTTCCCTGCCCCCCTCTTCCTCCAGGCGTCTTTGGGAGGCATGGAGGGAATTATGTTGGTTTCTTGTGGGTGCAGCACTAAAAATACCCTACTTTCCTACCTTCAAGTAGTCCTTCCCTAGCTATTTCCGTGGTCGAAGTTTGTATCTGGACACCCCGGGCACGGAGTGATCCTCGAACAGTGTGTTGGTGGTTGGCAAAGGTGAAAAGTCTGAATGCTTAAAATCTGGGTTAGTGTATTTTCTGTCACTGAAAAGTGCATGCTGAGGAACGTATTCATGTACAGAATCACCTACCCCCTCCTTTACCCATCGGTCATAGGGGAAAGGCAAAGGTACTCATTTCAGATGTGCTGCATGTATCCAGTGTTTCTTGCCTTCCACACGCACAGCAGTCTGGGTGGCCAATAGTACTTGCAGTGGCCCCTTCTAACGAGTGTCAAAGTATATGCCCACCCTAATTGACCCAGATCAATCTGGTTTTATTCTGGGTAGGGGAACTGCAGATAAAATACAACAAGCATTACGCTTAGCGGATAAGGTGGGAGGGACCCTGCTCAATAAATTCTCTTGGCACGTGATACCGAGAAAGCATTTGAAAGAGTGGACTGGGGATTTCTTAATGCCACCCTAGAAAAGTTTCATTTTGCAACTGGAATGATGAATATGATATTAGCCAATTACTAACGGCCTACCTTAAGGCTCATGGACAATGGGGACCTCACTGCACCAATTAAGTTAGCCAGAGGTACTGGGCCGGGATGCCCTTTCTCTCACTGATTTTATTTGCCCTAGTGCTGGAATCATTTGCTGCATATGTACGATCAAACAAGGACATCACTGGCATTATGTTTGAGGGCGTGCAACATAAACTTAACCTATTCCTCTCTCTTGGCAACAGAAAATGTTCTCTAGAGTTTTAGGCGGTTTCTGGATCTGAGAACTAGGATGGGATTTTAATTTCCCTACGAATAGGCTAATAGATCCATTCAATGTCTAGATATTAAGGTACCACCTAACCATCGAGACCTATATAGGACCAACTACCCTCCTTTAATATCAATTATCTGGAAGGAATTGAATGACTGGAACACTCTGAAGCTTTCATGGTTTGGGCGGATGGCTATAATTAAAATAAACCTTCTCCTCAGATTGTTATATCTTTTTCAGTCAGTTCCTATCCCCAATCCTGAAAAACCATTAGCGAATGCGGAACTCTGTTGGTCAGATTTATATAGGTGGTGGGGGAACGGGAGGCACCAAGAGTGAATAAACATACTCTGTACACATTCAAAGATAAGGGCGTGTTTGCCTTCCTGAGACTTTTGTATTATTATTGGGCAACACAATTCCAACCCATGGTAGAATGGGTCTAAAAATACTCGGCCAAAATATGGCTATTTATGGACTCAACCCTGGTTACCCAGACACATGAGAGCACATGGTCTTTATAATAATCAGATCATGAAAGCTACCTTAGGCACGTGGTCTATGGTTACCAAATTCAAGGGTTCTACTACGTTTCCCTCTCCCCTGACACTGCTTTTACACAGCGTCGATTTAACTCCAGGAAACACAGATGCTGGCTATTCTAAATGGGCCTTTAGAGGTCTGGAAAAGGCTGGAGACATGTTCCTGAAAGGAGAGATTCACTCATTTGAACAGTGCAAGAAAGATCTGGGCCTGGAAGAAGGAGTTTCAGTATTTACAGGTACCACAATGGGTTCATCGCCCAAACAATAAAGATTCTATGGCTCTGCTGTCCATACCTCTGGAATCGATATTCCAAATCTCCACAGACACAAGGGGTCTTATCTCCAAACTCTATAGGGTAACAAACACACTGGGTCTGGAGTGTAGATCCTATTGCAAGGGATGTGTTAGGAAGACAGAAAGACCCTTTGAAGAAAAGATATATGAGATATATGATAGAACCCAAGCTATTTTTGCTGAAAATCCTAAGAAGTTGGTATCTAATACTGGCCAGACTATGCATAGTCAACTCTAACCTACCAGTTTGTTCTTGGAGGGGTTGCGGACAAAAATATACCCTGTTCCATATTCTGTTGGCCTGTCCAATGATCCAGAGTTTCAGGCTGGAAATCAGATCTAGACTCAAAGATATGTGGAATGTTGATATACTGTTTGACCTTACACTCTGCATACTGGGAGCCCAGAAGACGGATACCCAATTGTTGAATTCAGGATGACCAAACTTATCTCCCATCTGCTACTAGGGGCGAAACTGGTTATACCGAGGAATTGGAAACAAAGAATATTCTCATCAGTAGATTTAAGCCCGGATAAATATTGGCATATTTCAGCAATGGAAAAGCTTTCCTCGCGTATCCGAAATACCACATCTACATTTATGTATGTTTGGTCCTCGTTTATTGACTATATTATGACGGACTATAATGGCTCGACTGTCCCGCTCAACTTCGAACCTTAAACTTAATAGAGTTGACTTGACCAGTAAGATATTATGCTAATGATGATGCCTGGGTTAATGGTATCCTTATATCCTTACGGTATGCATTGGGATATCCGTGGTGGGGGCAGGAAGGGTTTGTTCACCCTCACACGCCAGTCAATATCCAGGGTGAGCGAGGCTGATCACAAGGCATTGCAAAGGAAAATCCTGCAGAAAAACATGTGCAAAGGGGGCGCATGCTGCAGAATAGGCCTTTGCAATAAAGGGAGTTCTAAGGCACACTGTACACGAAGGGACCCGCCACAGTTCACAAGGGGTTCCACTTGGAAAAAGCCTCTAATTTGGCACAGTACATTAGCATCTTACTAACATAAAGGCTTGCAAAGGGGCTGCTGCATCCATTGAGAGAAGAGACTAGAATCTTAGGAGTGGTAGGACTTCTTCTTAAGGATAGAAGGCCAGAACGACAAGGATAGTCTTACAGCTAGGCTCAGCGTGCCGATCATCTCAGCACTGAAAGACAACATACCCCACTTCCATCAAAGCAGAGGTGAGTAGCTTCTCCCCTCTCTAAACATTGAATAAATACCAGCAATAACTTTCCGTAACTAAAAGGGAACACCATACTGACAGGCATTCGATAAACATATTGCTGCACCAATCGGAAAGACTGAATTGCACAAGGGATTTTCCCAAATGAGTAAGCCCCATGGCGGTCATCCCATTCAGGATTTATGGCCGTTCCTAGGCATAATTGATGGATCATCTTTCTTAACTAGAGGTTTCACAATAAAGACTCCCCAACACAACCCTCAAGCAGAATTGTTCTTTCCCAGTCACCAAAACAAGAGTGGGGTTTAATTATGTATGACTTTTAGTGCAGTGGTTGTCATGGAGGTTCCCATGATAGTCTGGCCAGCGTTCTTTCACTGTTGGCTGGAAGCATCAGCATGGTGTGATGGGCCTGGCAGCAAAGTAATAGTTGGCTGAATTAGACCAACCTTTGGGGGGACCCAGGGTCTCCCTGAGACCTGCAGCATATTGTGGGATTCCGAGGGACCCCTTAAATCCTGGGAGAGAGGACTTGGTGTGGAGCATCTGCACAATCGTCCTCGTCCACCCGCCCCACCCCTGGGTGGATCAATTTATGGATGAGGTGTATCTCCTTTGAATACACAGCATATTTATAACCAACCCCTCCTTTACCGCCACGTTGTCAACCTCCCTCCAAAGAAACACACACTATCCTCTGCACAAAATCCAAAAAATGCACAACAAATGCACACAACCTGGGAGGTTAGCTCAGCAGCAACGTGCTCGCCTTGTAACACCTCTGACATTAGAATGCAGCTATATCCCACGATATAAATTCAGTCTAGCTGCACACGTAATGATCCTCCCGCTCCTGCATACTCTCCACACTACCTCTCTACACCCATCCACTGCATGCACAACTCCAAGACACATTGCACAACACCTCTGACATTAGAATGCAGCTATATCCCACGATATAAATTCAGTCTAGCTGCACACGTAATGATCCTCGCGCTCCTGCATACTCTCCACACTACCTCTCTGCACCCATCCACATGCCTGCTCAACAGGGTGAATAGGAGGGACTTAGCCACCCCTACCTACCCTCGTATTGACTAAAACGCACACACCCATTCTATAATTCTCTGATGAATTTCCCATACCTGGACTTCTGTCCCCCAAGGGAGTTCAACCTACAGCGTATTGGGACCATACCAATGGCGAAAGGCACTATACAAATGACAATTACATTACATTACGTTGCATTGCCACAGTATGTTCACTGAAGTGCCATTCAACATTCCTGTCCAGGCAAACTATTCCAGTCACATAAATGTATGGTGACCAGATTTTACAAACCAAAAACCAGGACACTTTTGCTAGTGTTTCTAAGCCCCACTGCCAGGGTTCTCTAAAGTCCCCTGTTAGCCCCAACCCATCAGGCCACTAGAAGCCAAGGCCTTTCTTTCTCAAGCCTGCAGCTTGTTTGCCCAAGCTAGAGCTCCAGGCTTTACCAAAAAGGGCTTGGCTTGCAACCACCTTTCCTTTTCTTCATTAATTGCGGCACCAACCCCTGGAAGGCAGCCCCTTGACAGGAGGTGTTGCCTACAGCTGGAACTTGACCTGCACTCACCCTTTAGCAGAGAAGGTCTCTGGTAAGGTGGCAGTTCATTAATACAAAATAGTGACATTTGCAGTAGATTTTTGGGACATGTTAAAGACTGGGCTGTCCCCCACAAAACTAGGCTGTCTTGTCACTCATGTGAAACCACAGGATGTCACACGCCATGACAGAACGTGGTGCAGATGACCCCCAGTGTACGCGCACATGTCCATATTGAAGCTTCATTGAGGGGTTTGGTCAGGGCCGCCCCCTTGGTCTATTTTAACATGCCTACGGGCACATCTGGGTACGGGCGCCTAAGAGAGCAAGTTGAAATGACTTCTCACTGGGAGCATTTAACCCGTTGTGTTCAGAATCCACCTGTCAGCCGCCCTTACTGGCAGCGAAGAGGCTGTGGCCTCCTGCCTCTCCTCCCGCACGCGGCCACGCTGATCAAGAAGCAGCTGCAGGCCTGAGAGGCGCAGGGCGCCCCTAATTGCCCGAGCGTGCGCGCGCGCGCTGCCTCTTCCCGCCCAGAGCCCCGGGGCAGCGCTGCCACGCGGGAGCCCGAGGCGGCGGGCTCCTCGCGCGCGCCTCCCTTTGAAGCGCGGCTTGTCCTCCGAGGCCCCTATTGATTGGGGAGTTCAGTTAAGCATCTGCCCCCTTCTGCCTTCATCCGTGATTTTCCCACATTAATCCACTACCTCTGCTGAAAGCCATACTAATTACTCCGACCAGTCAGGCAGAAAATTAACTCGTTGCTGCCCTGCAATTTGCCCAAGGAATGCTTTGTGGCCAGGGAAACAGTTTTCTGAAGTGTTAAGTCACGCGGGCTCCACATGTATGCCTTATGCGTTTGCTTTGTTCCACCTTACCGATCCAGAATGTTCTTTTTGTCATGGTGTACTTTATCCAGTGTCTTTGTTTTTTTAACATATTTTACGGAGAAACTCAATTTATTCAAACACATTGCGCACTAGCACTTCGACGCCATAAACTATGCCAGATAGCGCTATACAAATGCAATCGAACATAACTTCACGGGGACATATGATGTTGTCATTGCTGTCCTATATGTTTTATGTAGCACACTGAGGCCTACAGGCGTGCTGCGCTTTATAAGAAATAAACAGACAAACACAAATTGAATTTCAGGACCTTCTTTGACCATCCAACAATTCATTTTTTTGTTATCACGTGCTTGCCTCTGGCCTGGATGCCACACGCGTGCCACAGGGCACAAACAACATACCAATCAAACTTCTGCACACTCCACCAAGACAAATCTTTAAATACACCTGCATTCTCCTCAGCTGCCACTCTCCACCTGCACGCACACATGAAATGAATGGTCTCATCGTCACAAACCAGGCAAACCTTACCACAAACCCATGATCCCTGACATGCTCCCCCACACTAGCTCATTCACCACAGTGACTGGCCACACAAAACATGTAGTGGCATTGCCATCATTTACAAAGATGTACTCACACTCAACAACCATACTCACCCACCATGCACACACTTTGGCACCCTCTCACTCAGCTGTTCCCCTCCATCACACCCACACCCCACATCCCTCCACTTCATTTACAACCCCCAACAGACAAACAGAACTTCCACACCGAATGGTGCATTTCAGTACAAACAACCACAGCTCCACCTGCTCAAGCATCTACCTGGGCGATGTCAACCCAGGGCCTTCCAGACAACAACCAAACTGAAAAGTGTCCCCACGCACCTCCCCCACCTACAATACACCCAACACTTCCCTACCCTACACACAGATTTGACTACACCCTGGCCTTATGATTTCCTGCCAAAGTATGCTTTTGCTGCAAACTCAAATCTGGGAACCGTGTTTAGACCCCTTTGCCATTCCCTTCACACTCACTGTGCCACACGGCAACTGGCCATCTTCCACACATCCCTCCACCCAGCCAGACGAATCAAGCACCTCACCAACACAGTTCTCACGCCGCTCATACTACCAATTCCACCCACACACGCACCGCCTCACTTCTCGGCAATTACAAAACCTCAATCACTCGAGTACTCAGCCAAACTGCCCCTCCCAAAGGACAGAAACCCTGCAACCTCCACCCCCGCCATGGCTCAACTACGGTTTATGGTCATTTAATTGAAAACCATTGTATCTAATGCCATTCCATCAATATTTTTCCATCTAAAAAATGTCCATCTAATGCATTTTTGTCTTTTATTTTTTTGTTTGGCCCCAAACCCTGTTTTTACCCTTTAAAATACACCTGAACAAAAATTAACCCTTTACCCCCAAAAACATGCATTAGATGGAAATGCATTAGATAGAAAAATTTCGATGGAATGGTATTAGATGGAATGGGTTTAGATTAATTGACTAGATACCCTCAATGACTCATTCCTCACCATTAAACAGGAAGCAGGCACCTCTAAAGAGACTTTCAAAAGCACCCATGCCTCTCCACCAGGACTCCCCTCAAAGACGTAACTGCTCCAAGACCCTCTGGGAAGGGCCACTGCTGCATACAAGTTTAAATGAATAAATAGATATATTAATGGATCCCTTTACAAAGTTCAAAACGTAGGAGGTGAAAAAGAAGTTGCACATTTTACAGAAGAGTGTAGGAGGATTCGGAAAGACAAAGGATAGCAGGTTAGGTGGTCTGGCCGGTTAGTTGCACCTCTCGGTGCATTAAAATGCATTCATCTGTTGACATTGTTCGACAACGGTTCATATTGGGAAAAACAGCACGCTGCGTAATGGTTGGGAGCGCCAATGTATAACCCCCAAACCCATCATCTTTACTTGCAGAGTCACGTGCAACTAGACCACCAAAATGGTAGAGGGGCGCTATTCCAGAACACTTTAGGTTACATTACCTGAACCTCAACTGATCAGTGCTCTGCAATAAAATGTAAACATGTGTATGCAAGTGCATGCATAAAGTGCATATTTATGCAGCAAAACAAATGTTCACCGCTGAGCTGGTGGAGATCGACCCACAAGGCCTGACCAGAACAAATGATGCTTTTTTTAAAAAAAAATGCTGAGGCCGGCACTCAGTAAGATGAGGCTAACCTGCAAGTTCCCAGCTCTGCAAAAAAACAATGGCGTGAAGCGTTTGGCTCCAAAGTAGAAATGTAATTAGGCAATCTCTAAAGAATTCCATTCTTTGCCACGGTCGCTGCATATCTCAGGCTTGTGTTTGCTCTGGTCCTTGTGCAGAACAGTGGAGCCCTGTCCTCGGGGAGAGCTGGAATCCAGACTGATAAAAATGAAACAGCCATGCCAATAATTGCAACAAATCTGTCTCCTTTCTGAAGACAGTACATCTGAGAACCAAAAAGGTACTCCTTAAGCACATGGTGGTTAATATCCACATCCGAAGGTCACATCAGCCTTGAGACTGCTGCAGCGAGAAACAATTGTGCATACTTTCAATGCTAAATGGAGCTTCATGCATCCAAGCTTCTACAATCAGCACCCTTCCCCTATTTACCTTTGCAGTTTGTCTTTCCCGGGCCTGCTCATCCTTATTTACAGTCTGTAAACCCCTTGGGACAGGCGCAGGCACAGTACACCTCTTTCTGGACAGGCGTACAGTGCCTGTGTGATGAATTGCCATCTGGCAAGGGTGTGAAAGCCCTGGCTTTTTAGATTTTTATTAAGTAATGAAATGATTCAGGTAATTCCATTTCCGAAAGGGCCATCTGCTGATCAGATTCCCCTTTCATAAGCTCCATGCCAAAGGCATAGTGGTACTTGTGCCTTGTTGCATCAGTATCCTGATTCACTGCACCTGCTCTGCCAGTGACACAGGTGCTCCCTTGATAGCTGCAGTGACATCCAAGTCTGTGCATTGCAGCGACTGCATTGAAAATATGCTAGACACAAATGATGTTACTCCCAAGAGGTTGTCCTGGTGGCACATAAACCTGTAAATATAAGCCATACCTGAGTTAGGCTATGGTGGCCAGCATCTCTCAGAGTTCTCCCAGACACATTCCATTGCACATATGTCAGCCTTATGGGCCCAGTTCAGCTTTGGAAGGGTTGTGTGTATTCCCCATGGGAGGATGGAACCTTCTCTACTGGCAGCAAGGTAGCCTGGTGGGATGCCTCTCTTTGTTCCTTTGTAAAGGCAGGTAACATCCTTCTCTGTGGGACTGCCGCTCCACAGGACGCCTGTCTGGGAGCAGAAACCCAGAGGCACACCCATTCACAGAGAGCCAGGCCTCACACCTGTGTGCTACATTTCTAAAGGCCTTTGATCCTATTGAGAAGGGAAGGGGCGGAGCTAGGATAGCCAGGGAGGGATATGTAAGGTTTTGGGACGTTCTGCCAACTCGTTTCTCTCTGCCTCTATTTCTCTCTCCTTTCTCCTCCACTTCCTCTGAAGCAAAGCAGTTTGGATGTGACATCACAAGGGCAAAGTCCACACATTTAAAGAGCAGGATTTTGACCCCTAAAGCAGGCTCGCTTTAGTCCAACCACCTGGGGGGCAGGGGGCTGTCTATTAAAGAAGGGGTCTCCCACCACTTCTTTGAATCATCTTGACTCACCTTGAACCATCCTGAAGATTTTGTTGAACCCTGTTGAGAGAGCAGTCCTTTCTAACCGTGACCATTAGGGGGTGAACACTGCTGCGGGACCATAAGCCTGCCTCTCTGCTAGCCACCCTGTGCCAATGACTCACCGTATTGCAGGCTCCCTGAAGGTGTCTGCTAGTCTCTCCATGATTGGGAGCCTGAGAAATGGATCAGCATTGGCCTTCGAGGCCCTGGAGTGGGACACACAGCACCTGGAAGCCAGAACAGCTGAGATCCCTGTTGTCAATGACAACCTGCTTCGAACTATGACACGAGTTTGCCACGATGCTGAACGATCCATCTGGACCTCTCAATGCTGCCCTTTGGTGTCCATTGTCCTCCGAAACGCCGTCCCCTGTCCAACCTCATTCGCTATCGCACCACGCCAGCAAAAGCTCAAACTGGGAAGTACCACTGCCTTTCCTTGCTTGAGTCACCATCCAAAATGCCAGCTTCTTCACCACTCCTCCTGTGAGTCATCCAACCCAACCCTGGTGTTCCACAAACTTGATACCAGCTTGACCGCCGTCGATCCTCAATCACCGAACCATACCTGGTTACCACCTGATCCGAACAGCTTGAGTAGACGCTTCGAGACCGCAGTTCTCCTTCTGTTCGGCCCCACCTCTACACCTGCTTGTCGCTTGACCATCATGATTGCTGCATCTGTGAACCAAGCCGACACAGCAGTCAACGCAGAGAAGCCTGGTTGAACGCTGCTGATCCCCCAAGACATTTGCTGACATTATTTACGGCTCTGTGCATTGTCCACAGGGCTATTCACGGCCAAGGGGCTGAATTTCTGCAGGCTAAATTTCTGCGCTACTACCCTGCACGGGATCTCCGCTCTTCTACCGCCGACCTCCTGGTCGTTCTGATGTTTCAGCATACCAGGATAGGTGGTAGGGCCTTTTCCATAGTTGCGGCTAACCTATGGAACGGAACGGCCTGCCCTCTGCAATGAGGAAAATGTCTAATCATCTTACTTTTAGAAGAGCACTTAAAACTACCCCTTACTGTGATTCTACACTGATTGGTTTGATCTCCCTCTCTAGCGCCATGATGCCTTCGGGCAGCCGTGCGCTATATAAATGAATATAACACTAACATAACATTTGGCTAACATGTGCCCTCTTGCTCCATCTGTGGGCCCTAGGGACTGCCTAGGTCATTTGTATCCCTTTTGCACCTTGAAGAAATATCCTTTTGAACATTGTGGTCTTATGAATGCCTTTCTCCCCTTTTCTCATCACCCAGAGTGCTGCATTAATTCTATCTGTCCATATTCCGGGTTTCTTCTACAGGGGTGGGTGTTTACAGTGCATTCTAGTTAGTTAGTGTTGTACAAGGTGTGTCTAATTAAAGCATATATTTATTAAAACCGTGATTGGACATTCCTTTATGTTGGGCTGTTATACTTTGGGTTTGGGTTGCTACTAAACCACATTCACACCCCTCTTAAGAGTATAGCCTTCCATCGGCCCACGTTACCACAGAAGGCGAAGGAGGTATTTCTCTTGACGGTGCCTGTTTTACCTTTATGATTGTGTTGGCTTTATTGAAGAGTGAGGGCTGAGTGGGCATTTTAGCCTCTATTAATCCTTGTCCTCCTGCAGGGCAGATGTCAATTGATCACATTCTGATACTTCTATCGTGGTTCCTTGGTGCAGAATAACATATGATAATAAAGTTACACTCCAAAAGACACGATAAAAAAACAGGCAGTTAACCAGGGAAGTGCGATGATCAGCCATAGGGGGCGATGATTGTGGATAAAGTGTAGTCTGAAGGCGGGAGGACATGGAACAATAGAAGAGAGAAGAGGGGATTCATGAATTGAAGGATAGAAACAGGGGGAGGGAAATTAACTTAATGAGAGAAAGATGGTGTAGGAGGAACAGAAGAGGTTAGAAAGAGACAGTAGAAGAGCAGAGGAGCGAGAATGAGAGAAAGGGAGAACAGAGGACATGAATGTAGGGAGAAGGACGCAGAGAAAGACTGCGAAGCAGTGACTGATACAACAAAGGAATACAGAAAGAATGTAATGTAATTGGCCCAGAGGTTTCTAAGTGCGGACCCGGGGATCGAGCCTGTGTTGCTCCACGTAGTCTTGTTTCCAAGGCGAAGTGCATTACCCCTGAGCTTTCCTCTGAAAGAATGAGGGAGAGGGAGAGAGAGAGAACTAAATGGCAAAGTGAAGCAAAAACAAGAGAAAGAAAAAATGAGAATAATGAATAGAGTACAAATGGACATAGAGAAAAACACACAAAGCAAACAAGAGAGGAAACCAAGCGGTCAAGAACAGAGGGGAACAGAATGCAGCAGAAGATAGAAGGTACGAATGTAAGAGGATAATAAATTAAAGTAGCATGAATTCAATTAAAAATACACAATAAATTATATTTGAAAGGAGAAAATAAAATTAAAAAATGGATGACTGAAAATAACTAAATTTGGTGATACAATGTCAGCTCATTCGAAAGGATCTCTGTAGCCTTGAGTTGCCTAAATAGTAGAGTGGGAGATCCAAGAGATGCATAGGACGAGTCAAGCCAGACACCAGCCAGAAGCCTGGCTTGGCCCTAAGAGCCTAACCAGGAGCCCAACCGTTTAAAGAAATGTGTGGAAATAATTTTCAAATAACAGAAGTGACATAAAGAACAAGTTGTATTTATGTTATCACCACCATAATATACTATACAAAATTTGTTTATTATTTATTTATTGTTAAGGTGCTTGGTTTTAAATAATAAACCTTTCACCTTTACAAAAGACATAAAACCAACAGTCAAACAATCCCAATTACACAATGTTAAAAAAGCATTAAAATAAAATAGGCTAAACAATATTACGAAAACACATCACAAATGTAGGCTGAAAGATATCAAACATTTGTTCACTCTACACAAATTAAAAATCCAGTGCAATGTTCTATGAACATCAATTGTTCCTAGTCTCAAGATCCAATGGTGACATCGCTCAGCACATCCTTAAAACACTGAATGAGTGCTATTACCATTTAAAAATGTTATCTCATATAAAAAGACATCCACCAGTCATATAAACTATTAGTTTTACATTTTTCAAAGACTTTCCCCAGATGCTGTGTACACTTGCCAGTCAAGCCCTTCTAAGACAACAAGATCTGACCAAGGGTTTGATTGGAGCCTTCCATATTGGAATACCTACAACTTGGTTCTGCTCTGTACCACTGCCTTCTAAATATTAAAATCTCTTTAGTCAAATACAAATTTAAATGGAAATGGAAGAACTGTGTTCTAGAAAAACAACACAGGAATTCCCTTAGATATTTAAGGAGAGTGTTGTATGCTCTGTTTTCCATTAATGAGCCCCAATTGGACTTCAATTCTAATCTTTGGTTCAAAGTTTCCTCACAATCTCTCCTCCAAAGTTTGAGTTTTACAGCGTTCAGGTTTTCGCACAAGATTTCCTCCGTTAAACCCAAATCTTTAAATATTTTTTGGCAAGCCATTCTCCATTCGCTTAGTAGCGATTCCGGAGGGGAAGCTAAAGTTTCTGTTAGGACTTTGAAGGCCCTAACCAGAGGGACCACTATACATTTCCTTTATAAAGAAAGGGACTGCCATGCCACCCTAGAATACAATGATATGAGAACTAGCTTGTATTTTATGGCGTGCTTCAAAGTCCCTTGTGGTAAGTGCAATGTTCTCCGCCAGAATAAGCGCTCTACCTTTAACCAGACCGAAAATGTTGTTGCAAAAAAGTCTTTAGACCCATAGATCAGAATGGTCACTGTTTTCATTTTGTAAAAAGTAACTAGTGGCTCTATGGAAAAAAGACAGTGGCCCTCATTACAAGGTGGGCACAAAGGGATACCGGGCCCTGGTAATGACACTGGTGCCGGTAATCCCTTTGCGCCCTATTCCGAGGTCCCTTTGCGGGTCCTTCCCTTAACGCCTGGTTTTACCAGGCGTTTAGGACGGGACCCGCAAAGGGATACCGAGGTCAATAACGGTACTGCAATTTGCTGTACCGTTATTGACGCCTCCCCCCTTCCCATTGAGCCCTATGGGGGCTCAAATGGGAATGGGGATGGCTTTACAAATGGGGATTTACCGGTCCTGCCAAGGTCGGACTGGACCGGTAAATCCCCATACCACCAAGCCAGTGGCGGTACCGGTATTGGTGCTAGTCATGGCGCTAGCAGCGCCATGACTAGCACCAACCTCGGAATGAGGGCCAGTACCTTTTAAGAATGATTGAACCTTGCACAGTCAAGTTTTTCAGATTTTAGCCTCAGCTGCGAAATCCTAGCTGTGTTGTTCATACTAGTTCTTAATAACATACCCAAATAGGTAAATTAGTGTACTATGTCGATTTGCCCTCCTCTAATAACTCAAATTGGGGTATTTGTATTTTATTATACTTTATATAGAGCCTTTAACCAAAGCGCTTTACAGAGAACAATTAACTGTACATTAAAATCAGCAATATAAGTCGGTGTTCAGAGTTAACCAGTATCAATCAAACAGATGACTGTGGTAAATGATTTTTTAGAGAAGAGCCGAAAAAGGGAATAAGAGGTAATAGATCGGAGAGATAGAGGAAGAAGGTTCCAGTGGAGACGAGAAAGAAGTTGGAAAGATTGGAAACGGGATTGTGCCCATGGGGCACAAGGAACATTAAGTCAAAAAAGACCAGCAGAACAGAGAAAACGAGAAGGAGAATAGAATGAGAGGAGAGATGCAAGATAGTTCGGGCAAGACTGTAGACAGATTTAAAGACTAAACAAAGGAAATTGTACTTGAGCTGGAAATAAAAAGAAAGCCAACCAAGTGAGGCAAGAGACAAAGAAATTGAGTTCCGATAAGAGAGAAGACAAAGTGAAAGAAATAGACAAGTGGCAGATTGATTTAAGAGGAGCAAGATATGAGCAGGGAATAATAGAACAGAGCAGTAGAAGAGTCGATAAAAAATGTACAAAGATACAAGAAGCTTTGTGGCGTGAAAAGTAAGAAAAGGGTGAACTTTACGTATGTTGTAAAGATGAGATTGACAGGCGCGGAAGGTGAGAGAGATGATGAGAGAAGGAAAGATTAGAGTCAAAGTAAAGACCAAGATTGCGAGCAGTGAGGGACATGGGGAGATAGGTGAGTGGGAAGGAAATAGAAGAAGGAGGAGACAGGGATGAGAGAACATTAGCGGGAAAGAATGGGACTTCAGACTTTCCAGCATTTAGAGTGAGGAAGTGAGAGGTCATCCAGGATTTAATAATAGTGAGGCAGGATGAAAGAGTGTGATGCATATCAGGGGTGAAAGATAAGAAGGAAGGAAAGAGCAGAGTATCATCAGCATAGACGTGGTGTGAAACTCCAAAAGATGAAATAATAGGAACAAGAAAGGAGGTGTACAAAGAGAATAGAAAAGGACCAATGACTGACCCTTTAGGAACTCCATGAGCGAGAGGAAAGGAAGGAGAGGCATTTCCGCCCCAGGATACGGCAAAAGTACAGTTAGATAGGTAGGACGAAAACCAGGGTAGGACAGATGCACAAATGCCAAAACAGGACAGAAAGTCAAGAAGCAGGCAGTGAGCCACCGTTTCAAAAGCAACAGACAAGTCAAGAAGAATGAGAACAAAAGAGTGTTTCGAATAACGAGCTGTGAGGAGAGAGTTGAGTACAGAGGTCAAGTCTGTTTCGGTAGAATGACGGGCCAGAAACCAAATTGGGTAGAGGGCAGAAGAGATAGATCAGAGACAAATGTTGAGATTTGAGAGTAAACAAGACGCTCGAGGAACTTAGATAGAAAAGGTTGGAGGGATATAGGCCAGAAATTTGACATAAGAAGAGGATTTGCTGTGGGTTTCTTCAAAATAGGAATAATGATTGCGTGTTTAAAGGCAGAAGGAAAAGTCCAACTGGTAAGGCAGATATTAAAAAATAAGGTAAGAAAAGGTACCAAGAGCGGGTAGACTTTGTGAATAAGTAAGGAAGGAAGGGGATCACCAGGGGCAGCGGTAGGGTGAGTTTTGGCCAAAACAAGGGCTACTTCAGAATCTGAGACAGGTGCGATGTTAGAAACAGTAATAGAGGGTGTTGGAAATGAGAGGGAAGAAGGTTTATATGAAGGTGACGATAGGATATCCTGGAGTGTACTTTAGAAGAAAAGAAGTTAGCGAGATCAGATGCTGATAAAGATGATGTAATGGATCGATCTGGTGTAGGGGGAGAAAGAAGGTGAGTCAAAGTTTGAAACTACGATGAGGAGGAGTAGATTGGCTATGGAGAAAATCGGGAAAATAAGTACACTTGGCAGATTTAATGCAGTTGTCATAAAGAGTATGGTAGGAGAAATAAGTGGCCTGATTGGCCGGAGAACAGTGTTTGCGCCAGCACCTTTCGAGGCAGCGAAGAAGACGGTGCATCAATGAGATATGGGGAGAGTGCCAAGGATGAGCAGGTTTGCGAGTGGGGCGAAAAGAAGAGAGAGGATACAGTTGGTCAAGACTAGAGATAAGTGATGAGGAGAGGGTGGACGTCGGTTAGTTCACTGAGAGAGTAGAGAAGTGAGTGAGAGAGGGAAAGTAGTTCATACAGGTGTCGTAGAAAAGTGAGGGGCTGAAATTGCATAGATCATGCCTAAAGAAGGAAGTCGAGGAAGAGGAGAACGTTCTAGAAGAAGTACGTGGGAAGAGAGAAACTGAGAGTAAGCAATGATCTGATAAGTAGATAGGAAGAGCCGATACAGAGGAAACAGTACATGTTGAAACAAAGATCAAATCAAGAGTAGAACCAGAAGTATGAGTAGAAGGAGTAGGAAATGGAGAAAGTAGATAAGAATCAAGTATTGAAAGAAAGGGAGAATTTAAATGAGTGGAGGCAAGATGCATATTAAAGTCGCCAAGCAAGACAAGAGGTGTGGGACTAGGTGAAATATGACCCAGAAGGTGGTCAATGTTCCCACGGAATGACCCCATTGGGCCAGGGGGATGATGGATGATAAGGAAAGAGATAGCTTGGGGGGTGGTGAAAATTTTGTACATGAATTCAAACAAAGAATATTCCAGTAGGGGTACAGGAGAGGGAACAGATAAGCAGATGGGGCGATACAGGAGGCCAATTCCGCCACCACGTCCAATTTGAGGGTTTTGCGCTCTTGCCTTGAGACCTTGCAATGTCAGAATCTTTGTCTTAGAGACATTGATCTTCAAATGGTTTTCATCTAAATAGAATTGCAAAGCATTCCAGCTTACACTGTAAGCCTACCAGCACCTGTCAATCAAGACCAGATCATCGGCAAAGAGCAGATGACCCATCAATGTCCACTTCAAACTTGGCAGGAATGAGCAAGGAGAATCTGATATGAAAAGGTTAAAGAGGATTGGTGCTAAATGGCTCTCTTATTTTAAGCCCCTTGCCATGGTAATAGGTGTCAAGACCCCCCCCCCACTCCCCTGTATAACATTTCCCTCAAGTAGGTGTCTGTATAGAAGGCCCAAATTGCCTGTAGCAAATCGGACGGGCATCCCCATTTCTTTTATTTAAGCCAGAGTCAACATAATCAAAAGCCTGTTCCAGGTACACGAATGCAAGGTAGATTTTACCCTCCCTCATTAACAAACGCGTCTTAAAGATGTTTCGAATAAACGCGTGCAGACTAGTACCAATGCCCCTAACAAAAACAGACTGAAAAAAATTATAATGGCCAGCGCAAGTAGCCCAGTCTGCCAAACTTGACAGCAGCATATTTGCAAAATGTTTTCCTATAACATGAAGAAGAGCCATAGGGTGGTAGTTGTTTGGGTCCTCCCTTCTTGGAAATTGGGACCACAATCGAGACCTTCCCTAAGGCTAGTATAGCTCTTGCTCTCATGATCTCTGTAAACAACCCCAATAGAAAGTCTGCCCATTCATTGGTGTGCGCATTGAGCATTATGTTTGTTAGACCATCCGGGCACGAGGCCCTTGAACTGCTAGCCCTTCTGATCAAATCATACAACCCTTCTCTGTCAAATGTTATGTGCCATTCCCCTGGCCACTTAATCTCCCCATCGTTGGTAAATACATTTGAAGAGACAAACAAAATTGAAAAGCTCCGGCTGTCAGCCAAGCAATTGACTGGATGTCTGCATGAATTTTTATTGTTTACTTTCGTTTATCCTTTCTTCCTTATTTTAATGTATTATCTCCTTGCAGCTGTTGAACGTCACTGAGCATGCCTGGGCTCAGAGGGATGGATGGGGTTTGCACCGCCGAACCATCCTGGTGTGTCTTTTATTTCTGAAGCTCATAGGCTTTTCACGGCCTAAGCAGAGAGTCTTTCTTTGATTTCTCTACATTGCTTGCACCCCAATTCGTCACTCACTGGGCTTTTTAAGCCCTGGGCTCCCGTAGGCTCCTTCAGATGCCGCAATAAGGTGCACATGCTTTGCGTGTTGCTTTTTAAAATGTTATCCTCGTTTTATGGTTTGATTTTATTTCCTTTTACTGTGCCGTCTGGCTCTGACTGTCGGCACAGGTGATTGACTGGACACCTGTTTTCATTAATTTACATACATTAATTTTTATTCTTTATTTTCGTTTCTCTTTTCGTCCTAATTTTAATTTATTATCTTTTTGTACCCATTGAATGGCTCTGAGCTTGCCTGGCCTTAGAGGGGCAGCCGGGATTTGCACCAGCGAACCGTTCTGATAGTCTTTTATTTCTGACCCTAATACACATCTCACAGCCTTAGCAGAGAGTCTTTCTGTGGTTTCTCCACGGAACTTGCACTCTGATTGGTCTCTGCAATGACATGGGCAGGCTTTTCGGATGTCACCCTCAGGAGCGTAGAGACCGAGCGTGCACCAAAGTCATGCGTAAGTTTAGCTTGTATCTGTGCTAATCCTTGGTAAGTCCACACTTTAGGTGCTTCCCTCGGCTCCCCTATCTTATCCCTACAAAATGATCTTATTGCTGGCTCTATCTGACACTGGAGGGGCTCCAGTAGCCGAAATCGTGAGCAATAACTAGAACTAGAAGGCCTTAGGAAAAAATACGTAAGAACAGAATTACATGGCCTCCTAATGGCTGAATACTTGAGAGCACAGGCAGCACCAGATGGCCTGATTATCTGCATTGAACCTAGGATATTCCTTGACCAAATCCAGTTTCGAAAAGACTGCAGTTGTATAGCCAACAAATGTACCAGGGACTGGTTGATTTTAATAATCAACACGGCTAAAACAGTGTCCCTTAAACTCATGGCAGAGATAGAACTGAAAATCGACCAACTCAAGTCTACGGCTATAATGAACACCTTTAAGACCAAATTGGAAGGCCTGGATGCAGCCCTAAAAGAATTTAAGGAAATTAACCTTACAGAGAAAATTCAAAAACTAAAAAAAAGACATTGCATCATTCACCCATGAACGCACCTATGAACGCACCTATCCTTACTTTCTTGACAGCTACTATGACGACCCCCCTCAAAACAAACAACAGCAGCCATTTAATCAGACACGAAAATGGCGCCAACCGAGAAAGAACCAGAAGCCTTATACACCTGCAGCTTGGAGCTTTTCAAGTGGTAGCTCGGAAGAAGATGTTAGACCTGGCCCGTCAGGAGGACAGGAACGCAGTAACTCCAGAAACCGAGAGCAATCAGGAGACAGAGGGGTCCAATTCCAGGACCAATACAATCAAAGGGGACACAGAAACACAAGGAAGCCTTTTTTTAGGCCGAGGTGGCAGAGGAAAAGGTCAGAACAGAGGGTACAATCAAGACTTCGACAGAGTCACAAGGAGCAGGGGGAGAGGTCCCCCCCCCACTGTAGCCCTATTGGTGATCAACCTTTCCACACATCCACTCACCACCAGTGAAACCATGGTCTTTCAGAAGGGGCTATATTTGTACCTACGGCATGACATGATGCATTCCAAATGAGAATTGATTTAGCCAAACTCATGTCACAAATCTAGTTTCTACCCTCAAAACATCTCAGCGGAGTCAAGGAAGAACACCGAGCACTTCGGGAGCTCAGCATGAACAAGTCCATTATAATAAAATCAGCCGATAAGGGGGGCGCTATAGTCATTTTGGACAGCACTGAGTATGAATTGATGGTGAAAAAACTTCTGGACAACAGAACTCATTATCAAGTCCTGTCCCACGATCCTACTGAAGAACTGCGCATTATGATCTCAGGGATTGTAGAAGAAGCAGCTTGTGAAGGACATATAAGCTCCCAGGAAACAGCTTTTCTACGTCCTATATTCCCGAAACTTCCGGCCTTCTACGCATTACACAAGGTACATAAGGGCATTTCACCCCCTCCAGGTCATCCTATTGTGGCAGGAATCCAATCTATTCTGGAGCCACTTTCCGAATTTGTGGACTTCTTCCTTAGGCCGGAAATTCCAAAATGCGGTCCTATCTAAAGGATATTACCAGCATCCTGAAGATGGTTAAGGATTTATCCTTCGACCCTGGGACACAATTTCTGGTCACCCTCGACATAGAGGCTTTGTATACCAACATTCCACAGATGGAGACCCCACACATTGTGGAAAAAACCCTACAAGAAATGGGGCCTAACCTCGATATGCCCATCCAACTTATCCTACAACTCACAGAAATAGCACTGACTAGAAATGTTTTCCTGTATGAGGAAACATTCTTTCACCAGTGCTCTGGGACTGCCATGGGAGCCACTTTTGCCCCATCTTTGGCAAATCTGTATGTGGCCCACTTTGAGGAAACACACGTATATACCGATACGAACCCATACTTGAACAACATCTGAGTATGGGCTCGGTACATTGACAATATCTTTTTGCTCTTTACAGTGGAAGAAGCTGTTTTGAATGAATTTATGTTGTGGCTGAACTCTAGAAATAGATATCTGAAATTCACCCACAGTGCCGAGAGAAAGGCAACACAATTCCTCGACGTAGGGATAAGTGCAGACTCTCGGTTGTTGACCATCTCAGTTTTCAGAAAACCCACGGACCGTAATTCACTTTTACAATACTCTAGCTTTCACTCTAAAAGCCTGTGGGACAATTTGCCCTTTGGACAGTTCCTTAGGTACAGGAGGAACTGTTCCAGCCTACAGGAGTATGATACTCAAGCCTTAATTCTAAAAGAACGACTATTGGAAAGAGGATATCCCAATAAAATCATCAGGCAGGCCAGAAAACAGGCAAGGAACATCCCCAGGGACGTCACGTTACAACAGACCACACGACCTGAAGGAAAACAAACCATTACAGCGGTTTTTGGATATTCCACAAAAACCAACCAAATCAAAAGGGAAATCCTGAAGCTCTGGCCTATTATCAACGTTGGGGCAGTCGATCTCCCACCCCCATGCTTTGCCATCAGAAAAAGAAAAAACACCAGAGACGCCCTTGTGCATTCCTACAAAGAACCCGGTGATGATATACAAACCACTCTATGGGACACCACACCGGCACTAGGCCACTCGCCGTGTGTTCCTGGCAATGTATGTAACCTCAACACACAGACCAAAACCCTAGACCTAGGTCTTCGTACTGTTTCGAAACAAAGCACATTCACCAATTGCAATAAAATGCCCCTGTAATCCCATCTATATAGGGATGACCAGCAGACCCATAAAAAAAACGGATACAGGAACACATGTCCTGTATCAGGACCAGGTGTGAAAATGCACCCCTGGTAGCCCACTTCCAAGCACAAAAACACACACCTGAGGACATCAGATGGAACAATGTGGAAAGGGTTAAGTGCCCTAGAAGAGGAGGCAATATCGCCAGTATGCTCTTGAAAAGAGAACAGAATTGGATCTTCCGCCTCAAGACCGACACAGGTGGATTTAATGAGTCTATCCCCTGGCAGGATCTCTCTGTCATTCTGTAGACACCCCATCATTTTGAAACTGAGCCCCAATTTAGGACTTAGGACCCCCCGCACTCCCGGTGCGTCATACCTCGGAACTCGGCAGTGCTTTACTAACATGGTCAAACATTCAACATGTAGGCCCTGTTTCTTCCTTTATAAATCACAGGAAGACGGACTACATAGTACATCCCCATGAGTAGAGTTGTGGGCAATCTTACGGGCATTACACCTTGCCTGCCTACAACATGAATATTATACACCTTACACTGACTCACGCAATTATGTTAGTGTATTTGGGGTGATGTTTTACCATCTCGCGCATGCGACGGAGGGATTTCCCCAGCATGCCATGTGGCCGAATTTGTTCCCTCACTATTAAGCCTGACTTTGCCTGACCTATATTCCTGCCTGCGGGCCACAGAGTGTTTAGACTCGAGCTTCCGGGTTTGCGTACATAACCTATGCGGTTTGCGTACATGTGATCTGGACACGTGACTCTGCGACTCCCTAACGTATAGCGGACTCAGCCACAGTCATCGCAGACCGCTAGGGATTCAGACGCGGGTTGGACCTTTGAGAGCAAGTAAGTACCTGTTGGGTGTCCTGACCCACGTTTGGACTATTATGCTGCAACATTTGGTGCTGTGGGCTTAGGAAATCCAAGAGGGCGGAAAAGCCCACATTTGCGCCATAATCCTAGAGAACCGTGCAGTTTTGCGCACAGCAAAGTGGTCCCCTGACCTGCCACCCACCAGTGCAAACATGATGGGCCAGGAGGGCCATGAGTGAAATGTGTGCCGGTTGGCTAAAAAAAAGCGCTTTAAAATCACCTTTGTTTCCCTGAATGTAAGCTCAAAATGTCTATTTTAAACATCACAAGATATTCAAAAATCTCAATGAACACCAGCAGACATTTGGCAGAATGTATTCTTGTGTGCATACAAAATCCGGAAAGATGAAGAGCCCAAAACAATGTTTATAACAAAACTGGCTGAGCTGTGGATGTCAGCAGCTTAAGTTAAATGGACAGAAAGCCACTAAAATCGAAATGTTTAAAATAAATGAGTGACCTACTTTTGAGTGTAACATAGGTGGCAACTGTTAAATGTCATAGTTTTGATCTTAGAATCAGCATTCTAGCTGCATGTGCAAAAATTGTGAGTTTGATTTGAATGAAGAAAAACTAGGAACAAGAGTGACATTTAGCTGAAGCCGGGCTTAATGAAACTGGATTCTGCCTGACAACTATCCCCGACAGGAGAGGGAATTCAGCAGCTGTGTTCCCAGGCCTGGCTGCATCCTGCTGCCCCTGCCAAAAGGAGATGACACCTCTCTGATTGAATTAGGGGAGTGGCACCTGGGGACTACAGGAAACTAAACAAAGCACTGTCCCTGGCTCAGGCAAATATTATATTGGGGGGGGTCGTAAAATGGCTTCCTCTTGGGAGAAACTGGGAGGGGCAGTGCCTGTGAGAGCAAGCTGAGCTTGGGGGAAGTGGATAAACCAGAAATTCCACCATGTGCTTTGGAAAACCCCACCCCTTTGGGGCCAGAGCATGATTTACAAATTATATAAATAACATCATCATTCTTGTGATTTTTCTGTGCACATTTTAAGAGGTGTTAGGACCCTGTGGTATGTTCTTGGGGATAGTAGCGGAAAAAAAGGTTGTTACTCCAAATGTATGCATGTTAAAAAATCTGACACTTTATCATCTGAACCCCATATCCCTGGTGCACATTTGTGTAAAATCTGGAAAGGTTTAGAGGTCGTTATCTGGATGAAAAGGGGAGAATTCTGTCATAAGTGGACACGACATCGTACAAAGACAGGGATCGGATGGTTTAGTGCTACAGATAATATGTTAACTGGACCTATAATATTAGAAAAATGGTACATAGATAAATATGTATTTGGGTCAGAAATAGATTTGTGTGCAATTTGACAAGGGGAGGTTCCTCTGACCATAAAACCTACAGCATCACTCTGACACTCCATTTCCTTCCCCCAATCAAGGGAGAGAGGAAAGCTTGGCCAATGATAAGTGAGAGGGGCAGGCTTAGCTAGGCCCAGGCACACACCCATTTTCAAAACACATAAAAGGAACATTGAAACCCAGGTAGAGACATTCACTTTCCACTTTCTTGCGGGACGCTTTGCCGGGAGACTCCAGACTTCAAATCCAGAACTTTACTTCAGAACTTGTAGCAGAGAGGCTAACCCACAAGCTGAGTTCTCTTCAGCAGGCCTCAAAAATCATTTGCAAACTATTCAACCGCCGGGCTGTGCGGTTTGCTGCTTGCTAAGAATCCACTTGATCCAGACCCGCAGAACCAGAGACCGCTATATCCGGAACCGCTAGCAGAACCGATAACAGAACCAGAGACCCAGAGACCAGATCGCTGTGAAGAACCGCTAGCAGAAGTCCAGCCAATCCTGACCCGATCGGTGACGAAGTCGCATTCCTGTCTAAAATCTAGTGTGAGTACCCAGCTAGCACTGTGCCAAAACCAATCTCTTAGTTTAAAATTATCTAATCCAAACTATTTTAGCCTATTAGAATTGCCTCCTAGCTTCTACGCTTTCCAACGAGCCTAGAACCGACCTCCTACTCCTCACACTCCCTCCGTTTTTGCGCTCGACGCATGCGACTAAATTTACTGCGATTTGACATTTTGCTTAATTTCAGCCACGTGTAAAAAGATTTGTCCTTGCTTTCCTTTGCTGAAATTCGTTTGCAACCTGACAATCATTCATAGAGCATTGCTAAAGTGATCCTGAACTGATTCAAAGTATCTATCAACTACCCTGAACCCCCTATAGGGAATTAAAAGCATTTTAGCATATTTTTCACTTAATTGCAACCACATCAAAGTATCTTGCCTGTGTTTAAAACTCCTACCTGTTTTCCTCTAGGTTTGCTAGGGGGGGACTGAATTATATTTGATTGCATTCCTGAGAACTGTGTGCTTTCCTTCCATCTCTTTACATTGCATAAAGGGGGGGGGGGTGAATTGTCAAAGAAAAGTGATTACATTGTCTTTTGTTGAAGTCACATCAAGTTTATTTTCTGTACTGCATTTTCATTCATCATTGCATTGTCCTTGAAGCCATAAAAGCATTCTCAGATAGTTTATCCTCTCTATATCACTTCTAAGCCATCAAAAATAGTGTACCTCTGTAACATTATCCATTGTTGATCACTATCATCTTCACAAGTGTGCTATCAAACATTAATTTATTATAAAAGTGTGATATATATATATATTGTTTAAATTTTCAAATAAACCTTTTAATTTGCAAAACAAACCTACTGCTTGGCTGAGTGGGGTCAGGGGGATTCTAAGAGAGGGGTGTTATATAAGGGTTGTCATCCAGAATAAACGAACTGGACATAAAAATATATCAATAAGGGTTTCCCTCAGCATCCCAGACTAGGCATTGACTTAGCTGTAGTGTTGAAATGAATCCGCTTACAAAGTGGGGGCTCGTTGCCGGAGATTCTGGATTAGGTTTACCACTTGTGCAGCTTAATACAGTGTGCCAACTGACCGGATACACATATCCGGTTAGATCACCATGCTGTTTTACACTGTGAAAGCACTCCTCAAAGGAACGATCTAAGGAAACGGTCTGTTTTGCAAAATAAAATACAAACTTCTGTAAGTCAGGAAGGAACTCAAATTCCAGAATGACGACACTGGTAGACATCAAAATAGCCAGCGAGCACTTCTTACATAAGCTATTTGTGAGAGGTGAATGGACTGAGCAGGACCAGGATGTGTGGTTGCATGTAATCACACAACAGGTCACTGCAACTGGGTTAGATAACTGCAGAGATCAGGGTCCCTTACATGTGGCCCTGAGCGAACTATACATGGCTCATAAAGCTAAAGATGAACACGACAAGATGGTTAGGATAGCTGCATATTTGTATCTATATATGGGAGCCATGCAGGACAAATGTGCTGAAGGCCAAGATCTGGCAAGTAGACAACTGTTGGCATTAGAGAAGGCCCAATCTGACCTGGTCTCTTCTGAGCAGAGGCTGCAGAGGAGCCAGGAGTCAGAAAATGATAGTAGGCAGTATATCATTAAAATAAAAGAGGACATGGATATACTGCAACAGGAAAAGACAGACCAGGATACCAGAATTCTGGCTTTGCAGATGGAGCACCAAGACAGTTTGGACTCCTTACTGCAGAGCCAGAAAAAGCTGGAGCAACAGATCAATTTCAACAGGGCATGCACAGAGCCAGTAGCCACCCTGCAAATCCAACTAGACAGAGAGAAAGAGGAAAGCAATAAATTGATTTTGAAAGACCTGGATACCCAGGCAGAGTTTTATGAAGAACGCCAGAAAGCTCGTGCCTTTCAAAGGCAGAAGGACGACCTGGCGTCACAAATGAAGGCTCTTGGTCAGGAAAGGGATACCTTAGGCCAGGAAGTCTGCCATTTAAAAAGAAAAATTGAAGAAAATCACTTGGCCCTCCAGGGGCTGGGTGACCTCCAAAAAGAGCATCAGGGCTTGCTAGATCACACCAGGAGGGTGGAGGAGGCTCTGGCAAGAAAGGAGCAGGCCAGTAGGGATGGGACTCAGGAGGTAACCCTCCTGCAGCAGAGACTGGCCCAGTACTCCAGGACCAATCAGGAGGCACAGAGAGAAAATGAGGCTCTCTGTCAGCACAATGATAGGCTCCAGCAACAGTTAGCCATGCAGGAGAGACTGATAGAGTCTAGTTAGGCCTTAACTGAGGAACTGAAAGCGCAGGCTCTTGCATTGCAACAGGGAGCAGGGGCTGACAGAGATGAAGTTTGCTGGGAAAGGGAAACACCTGAGCATAACCTCAGAAGCCCTAGTACCAGAGGCCTTCATCTCTCTCAGTCCCTGGACTCTGCCACCCCCCATGTCCCCTGGCCGCATGAGCACAGGGCCACAGGAATAGCAGATTACTATCCAGCCAAAAGTATGGGGCTCATAGGCCAGTACCACCCAGGAATGGATGGGCGGGCATCCGGGCATGGGCACTTAAGTACAGTGCAATTTAGTGGGGAACCCCAGGAGAGTAAGCCCACTAAGGGCATCCTGAAGACCTCTGCCCAGTTAGGTCAGTGGGGGGGTGCCCATCAAATCCTGGTAGCAGGGAGGGATCTGAAGACTCCTCTGAACGTCACAGGACACAGGAGACCAGGTCTCCACATTCTGCCAGCTATTCCCAGGCTCGCAGAATCCGGGAAAACCTGGAAGATCAGACGGGCACCTCTGGGAGCAGTGCTTCTGAATCAGAGGATGAATGGACCAGGGTTGCCCGAACCAAAAAGGCCAATAAGGTGAAAAGGGCCTTGCTTAAGGACCCCTTAAAACAGATTAAGGCAATCAGGAGTGTCATCACACCTTATCATAAGAACGCCAAGTATTCTGTTTGGGAACATTTGGAGCTCTATGAGCAAATGATGGAGACTTTCCATTTGAAGGACAGCAGTAGCTGCATCCAGTACATCAAATGGACATTCTCCCCTGAATACTCCAGTTTCTTTGCGGGCTGGAGGACCAAAACCATTCAAGATGGTCCACATATAGGGTGGCCATCTTAAAACATTTTTCTGTACATAGAAATCCCCAAGTGGCTCGCAAGGCAGCCTACAATTTGCAATGTGGGGAGGATCAGGCCCCACAAGAATCCGTGCAAGAATTGAAGCGTGCCTTTGCGCAGACCACCAGAAGGGTGAGCACGGACAGCAGAGAATTCATCAACACATTTTTCCATGCTCTTCCCAAGTACATAATGACCCAGCTCGTGAGAGATTTTCACGAGAAAAGATCTTTAGACTGGGTCATTGAGCAAGCCACCCGGATCTATGAGGTGCAGAAGCCTATAGAAAATAAAAGTAATGCGCAGAAAAACCCCAAAACCAACAGCACCCCAGAGGTAAAGGTTGCCCCCGTTTTAGATTTGGAGATGGGGGGGGCATAAAAACCTGCCTGCACCAAATAATTCACAGCCCAGAAGGCCCTCGGGCCAGTCACAGACAGGGAGTCGAGGAGGTAGTCCCGCAAATGGGGTCCCTCGCTCCCCTGATTATCTAAGTCCCCGCTACAAGGGAAAGTGACCCATCCTGGGTTATGTGTGGACTCCTCCAGCCCAAGGGGGGGATCCAGTCAAGCACCTAACCCAGAGAACTTCCCTCCAAACTTCCCACAGGAGGGCAGAAATTCACCAAACCCTGGGCCAAACTTTTTCCCCAGGTATCCACAAGGATTCCAACCCCAAAACCATCCATCCTTCTTTCTCCAATTCCCTGAGCCCAGACAACCTAATACGGGAGAGGGGAGGCCAAGGGTGGAGGGGTACCCAAATCTTCCCAACCCAGGGTATTACCAGAGAAGGGATAGCTACCCTTCCCGGGATCAGCCGAGGGGAGAAAACCAGACCCCGTATCAGCCTGAGCGGGTTTCCCAGTTAGAGCACCAGGTTCAGAACATGGCACGGGATCTGAGTCAAATACTGAGGGCTCAACAGAACCCTCAGATGAGCATGCCACCGCAGAATGCCCCAAACTCTGGGCCTGGTGCTCCAGAACAATGACGGGAGCAGCACCCCGATAACCCACCGGTTCCCAGGGAGGAGGCACAAGGGGAAGGGGGGTGTAAAGCCTTGGAGGAAGCTTCCTTCCCAACTTGTAAACAGCCCCTGGAAAACCAGGAACCGGAAACAAAATCTCCTACCCCTGAAAGTCTGCCACCCAAGGAGCAGAGAGGAGGTAGGAGAAACAAAGGACCCAAACAGACCCACTTTGTGGAGGAGGTACGGGTCTTCCAATTTGAGGTAGAGGGATCCTCAGATGATCCTGGGAAAAGGATCTTCTCCTTCAGAGATGGGGGAACTCCTCCCAAGGAAAAATGGGTCCCAAGAGATTCCAATCCAGACTGGGTGGATGTGGGGATTGAGCTGTCGCCGCCCATCATCCTATCCCAGAACCAACAAAACCAAACCTCCCTGGTTCAAATCCATCCTGGTGACTGCCTCCAAAAAGGCAGGGGCGGCCCATAACCGGAACCAGGGGAACCTAAAACCGAATCAATGGACTGGGTAGATGTGGGGATTGAGCTGTCGCCGCCCATCATTCTATCCCAGAACCAACAATACCAAAATCCCAAGGGTCAAACCCATCCTGATGACTGCCTCCAAAAAGGGGGGGGGGCCCAGAACCTGAAATCATATTCAGTTGCCAACTTTTTCTTTCAGATTCCCCAGGCTCTCCACAGAATTCTGCCCAAATCTCTTCTCTCGCCATGTCAAAAACCAGAAAGTTAGCCCACCAGTTGTCCAAAAATGTGCATTATCTGTGCCCCCTTGATGAGAAGGAGGGAAGATACTATGCCCCGGTACAAGTACAGGGGCAGGGTACAATTTGGGCACTGGTGGACACTGGATCCCAAGCAACCCTTCTGTCCAAAAGGGCCTTTGATGAACTAAATGCAGGAAGGGGGGAGAATTACCGAATTCCTCTCACCTCTCTTCCTGGACAACTGCAGAACTTTGATGGGAAGGAAATTCCCGTCGAGGGGACTGCAGACTTGGACATTAAAATTGGGTGACACAAGGTGAAACACCCGGTCATAGTATTAACTCCAGAGGGCACCCCTTGTTTACTAAGGAATGACCTCCTGAGAAGGTTGTCACCCCTAATAGATTGTGTAAACAAGGTCCTCTGGACCCAGACTAGCCGACCAATAAAATTAAAACAGAGTGTCAACCATATTAGTTTAAACGGCACCTGCCACATGGTTAAACAAAAATCTGACCAAGTAGAATTTCACTTCCAGAACAACCAAATTCCAGACGTGACAGTAATAGCAGTAGGGCAACAGACTGGCGATGGGGGGTCCTCTCTATTTCTGAAAATCAACCTTCCTTCCAGTTTAAGGTGGTATTCCACACTGGAAGGAAACACTCTGAAATTCTTTACCAATCCACAATCAGACACTCCCATTCCTATAGTCCAGAAAGATGTGAAATCAGCTCAGAGCCTGGCTGATATTCAGCAAATTGGAGAGCAGTTGTTCATCCCTGTTCAGTTAAATGATGGGAAGGACTCTGTTCTCGCTCGAGTGGGTGTGAACAACGGTAAGAGCTTCATCAGCAAAGCCATGTTCCGCCAACTCCCAAAAGATCCAGCCATTTCCGCATTCAAACTGATAGACAAATGGGAAATGGATCTGGAAACACCCAATTCGAAACATCTCCTGCCAAGCAGGTGTATGCTCAAAATCTCTATTGGCAACAAGAGCATAGTCCATAATTGTTGGGTCGTGCGAGACGTCACTGCCGCCTTTTACTTAGGCAGTGACATTCTCAATCGCTTTGCCATTAATTTGGACCTAATGAACTTCAAAGCTTGGTCCCAATTAGCGGATAATCCCATGGGCTTTGATGATTCAGAAAAAGCATTTAGGTCAGCTCAATTGCTACCTTATGCAGTTGAAATTCAGATTAAAGAGGAAGTCACCATCCCAGAAATGACCCGACAATTCTCCCTGCAAGTGAAAGTTAAAAGAGGACAAAAATTGAAAAACCCTGATGCGTATATGCATCTAAATGTTTCTCTCCAACAACAAGGGTTAGGGGTAAACCCAACACCATTAGCCAACATAGAACATGACACCATTCCAATAGAGGTGGATAACAGCGATTTACAGAGTATTACTCTAGCCGCAGGCACCATTATTGGAATGGCGGTTGATGACCGACATTTCTCCATTGATTTAGGAAATGAAATGTTAGGACCCATCACCAAGGACTATTTTGACAGTGACAGTGATGACAATACAACACCAGACAGGATTTTCACCCGGCATGGGGGGAACTTCCTGTTGTACACTTCTTGCCCTTATGGTAAGGAAGATGTGACTTGTGATTTCAGGAGGGATGAGGTGATTTTCCAGGTCCATGAGGGCTGCCTTTCCCACCTGAAGCCTCCAGTCCAAATGAGCACTCTGACTAGGGACTTTTCCACCCAGCTGGAGGAGGCCGCTGAGATAGCTAAACCAGAAGTCTTTCCAGGCTTCAGCAGATGGTGGAAGAGAGAGTCAACCTAGCTGATGCCTGTGTGACTCTGGAACAGAAGCAAAAGTTGAAACAAGTTTTCTTGGATTTCCAAGATCTCTTTGCGGTAGACTCATATGACTGTCGTCGCACCAACATCCACACAACAACAATTCCCACGGACCCTGGAATGACTCCAGTGTTTGTGAAGCAATATCGTTTGCCTCTCGCATCCATGGAGTCTCTTACTGAAATAATTAAGAACCTTGAGTCCCGGGGAATAATCCGTCCAGTCCACAGAACTTTCAATAATCCGGTGCTGGGAATATTGAAGCCAAACGGCCAGTGGAGACTCTGCGCCGACCTTAGGGAGCTCAACAAACGGGTCCATACTTCCCGATGGCCTCTGCCCTACATTGACCAAGGGCTGGCCCAGATCCAGGGGTCACAGGTATTCACTGCAATAGACCTGACCAATGGATACTGGACCGTGCCTGTCAGTAGGGAGGACCAATACAAACTGGCTTTTACCTTTGGGGGCCAGCAGTACACATGGACCCGGACTCCCTTCGGATACCTCAACTCCGGCAATTAATTCAACATTTTCCTACATAAGGCCATGCCCGACCTGGGTGCAAGGGGTAACCTGGCTTATGTAGATGATGTCCTCATCAAAAGTTCATCTGTGGAGGAACACATAGCAGAGATCCGTTATGTTCTGACGCAGTTGAGGGCCGCCGGAGCAAAACTTTCCTTTCAGAAGGCACAGTGGTGTAGAACCCGTGTTAATTTCTTAGGGCATGAGATTACTCCTCAGGGTCTCTGTCCTCAAGAATAGAAAGTGGAAGCACTTCAGAAACTGAAGGATCCCACAACTCTGCGGGAACTAAGGAGCCTCCTTGGACTGACTATTTACAGCAGAAAGTTCATTGAAGGCTACACAGAGATCACTAGACCCCTGATTCATCTCTTGAAGGGGGGATCAAGTGGGAATGGGGTCCAGAACAATCTGAGGCAGTAAGACAACTCAATAGAAGCCTCTCACAAGTGCCTTGCCTAGGTTACCCTGTCAGAAGCAAGGAGTTCTTCCTGGAGACAGGGTTCTCTGATACGTGCTTGATGGCACTATTATACCAAAACCATAGCAAGGTCAATAAAGTAATCTCCTATGCGAGTAAAACTTTATCTTCTGTGGAGGAAAAATTCAACGATTGTGAGAAGGCACTCCTGGCAACGGTGTGGGCATTGAAGAATTACCGCCCGTTCATCCAGGGGGAACACATCATAGTGGAGACTCCACACCAGCCTCTGCAATATCTCCAAAGTGACAGAATCCGGGCCGGAAATGTGAGTAATTCCCGAATTACTTCCTGGATTCTGTCAATGCAAGGCTTTCCTGTAGAGGTCAGATATGGCCAAAACAAGAAGAGTGTGCTTGCGCAAGGTCTGACTGACTTGCATGATTGTGCCAGAGAAAACAGTCTCGAGGACGAAAGTCTAAAAATCAAGGACAACATGGAGGCATACCTTAATTCCCCCCACAAAGTCTTTGAAGAAGACAAGTGTGAGGGATGTGGATGGATGCTCTTACCATGTTGACAACAACGGGGAAAAAGAACTGGTGGCCGGCGTAGGGAATGCATGGGTGAATGAGTCCCGAGAACCCTTCGCGGGATACAAAATTGGTCCCCGAAGTAGTCAGGTGGCAGAATTAATGGCTGTGCATAAAGCCATCCTCACTGCTGTCCAACATCAACTCCACAAACTGGTCATAATCACAGATTCGGATTATGTACGGAACGGGTTCGTGGAGCACCTGGTTAACTGGAAAACCAGAGGCATGCTATGTGCTAATAACAAACTGTTGAAACATGGGAAGTTAATTCAAAACATTGATGATCTGGTCACCTCGAATGGGATGACCATCTACTGGAAAAAGATCAAGGGTCATTCCAAAGTAGAGGGACCAGACAAAACTGGAAATGACTTAGCTGATCAGCTGGCCAAAACCGGGGCCATCCAAGGGGATCTAATAGAAATAGGGTCCCTGTTGGGGGAAATCCAGGTCACTGCTATCACTAGGTCCCAGACAAATGCTCACAATGATCTTTCAACTGCACAATGGAGTAAGGAGACACCTGATGCTGATTTGATTACAGCTCAGAAGGGGGACCCAATAATTGGTAAGTTTTACCAACACATTGAGGACCCTGAGAACTTTCCCCTGACGGATACCGATTACATTAGGAAAGAGGACCTAAGAGTGTTGATGAAATGTCCAAAAAGGTTCCGAATCCAAGACGGTTTGTTGGTAAGGAAAGCCCAAGCTGGCCATGATCAGTGGGTGGTTCCTACCTCATTCCGAAGCCTGATGTTAAGTCACGCCCATGATGCGGCCACCGCCGGTCATAGGGGGTTTCATACAACACTTGAAATCTTAAGAGAGATTGCATACTGGCCACATATGGGCCAGGACCTCAACCAATACTTGAAGGGGTGTCTGGTGTGTGCACAATTTTAGCCATCATCCCTCACACACCGTGCACCTCTCCAAAAGAGGGGGATGACACTGCCATGGTCAGATTTGCAAATCGACTTCGTAGGCCCTGTAATTCGCTCGTCTAGAGGAAACAAGTACATGTTGACCGTCACATGCTTGTTTACCAAGTGGGTGGAATGTTTCTCAGCCCCAAACTGCAAGGCAGAAACAGCAGCTGCCCTGATGATTAACCACATCTTTTCCCGTTTTGGTCTACCTCAAAGGATTGAGTCAGACAGAGGGAGCCATTTCACCAGCGAGGTAATGACAAAGATGTGGGAGATACTGGAGGTCAAAAGGAAGCTACATATTGCTTACTGGCCAGCTTCTTCTGGAGCAGTAGAGAGATACAACCGAACCATTGTGAGCATATTAAAAAGGTTTGTGGCAGATTCTGGGCCAAGTTGGGATATCCGATTACCTCTGGTCCTAATGGCCATCAGATCTACCCCTTCATCTGCAACTAAAATGTCACCATTTTAGTTGATGACCGGACGCAAGATGGTGCTTCCCCAGCATTTGCTCTACAGGACCCAAGAGCAGACACTGATAAATGCCTCCACAACTCATGAGTATGTGGAGAATTTAAGGAAACACCTTCAGCATGCTTTTGCCTATGCTCAGCGGAATCTAGAAAGATCAGCTGATAGCATGAAAACCCACTACGACCTGAAGACCACCAGGAAGGAATATACTGTGGGAGACCGGGTCTATCTATACAATTTCCAAAGGAACCAGGCCAAACAGCGAACATTTTTGCCTACATGGAAGGGACCGTTTGAAATTATAGACAAAATCTCCCCTGTAGCCTACAAGATCCGCATCCCCAAAGGTAGTCTGGCGGAAGGGGAAGACAAGTGGGTACATATAAATCAGCTAAAGTGTTGCCATCCCAGGCACACTGCAGCAACTGGAGGAGTCCTCTGCAATACCAGAGGGGGCCGCTCCAGATTAATTCAGTTCCACCCTAAAATATCCCACAGATAGTCTCTAAAATATCATGATTCTGGTAGGAAAATGTTTCCTGTTATATCTTGTTTTTAAAACAAGACTGAAAAATGTAACCGGATGCATAAAATGTATGTGTTCGCCACAACATTAATAGTGGTGGAGAAATGTCTACGAATAGGTATTGCCGCTTTTGCTTTCTCATCCTAGGAGAGATGAAACCATGGAGACTGACCAAGGAGAACGACCCGGAGACCGGGAGCAAAGATCCGAGGGGCCCGGGGTACCGCCCAATATTCCCATCAGGACAGGCGAGGAGAACCGGATGGAGGAAAAGATGCTGAACTGTGCCGTCTGCGGAATTGGAAGAAGATGATGCGCGTGGATCAAAACATCCTTTGCACCCGACTCCATCTTGACTCGAAATCAAAGTGCAGTCGGGTGGGGGGGTTTGTTGGGTGTCCTGACCCACTTTTGGACTATTATGCTGCAACATTTGGTGCTGTGGGCTTAGGAAATCCAAGAGGGCGGAAAGGCCCACATTTGTGCCAGAATCCTAGAGAACCGTGCAGTTTTGCGCACAGCAAAGTGGTCCCCTGACCTGCCACCCACCAGTGCAAGCATGATGGGCCAGGAGGGCCATGAGTGAAATGTGTGCCAAAGGAAAAACAGCAGTGCCGGTTGGCTAAAAAAAAGCGCTTTAAAATCACCTTTGTTTCCCTGGATGCAAGCTCAAAATGCCTATTTTAAACATCACAAGATATTCAAAAATCTCAATGAACACCAGCAGACATTTGGCAGAATGTATTCTTGTGTGCATACAAAATCTGGAAAGATGAAGAGCCCAAAACAATGTTTATAACAAAACTGGCTGAGCTGTGGATGTCAGCAGCTTAAGATAAATGGACAGAAAGCCACTAAAGTTGAAATGTTTAAAATAAATGAGTGACCTACTTTTGAGTGTAACATAGGTTGCAACTGTTAAATGTCATAGTTTTGAACTTAGAATCATCATTCTAGCTGCATGTGCAAAAATTGTGAGTTTGATTTGAATGAAGAAAAACTGGGAACAAAAGTGACATTTAGCTGAAGCCTGGCTTAATGAAACTGGATTCTGCCTGACAACTACCCCCGACAGGAGAGGGAATTCAGCAGCTGTTTTCCCAGGCCTGGCGGCATCCTGCTGCCCCTGCCAAAAGGAGATGACACCTCTCTGATTGAATTAGGGGAGTGGCACCTGGGGACTACAGGAAACTAAACAAAGCACTGTCCCTGGCTCAGGCAAATGTTATATTGGGGGGGTCGTAAAATGGCTTCCTCTTGGGAGAAACTGGGAGGGGCAGTGCCTGTGAGAGCAAGCTGAGCTTGGGGGAAGTGAATAAACCAGAAATTCCACCATGTGCTTTGGAAAACCACACCCCTTTGGGGCCAGAGCATGATTTTAAAAAGAGGGATGATTCATAGTGCGGACTAAATAACATCATCATTCTTGTGATTTTTCTGTGCACATTTTAAGAGGTGTTAGGACCCTGTGGTATGTTCCTGGGGATAGTAGCGGAAAAAAAGGTTGTTACTCCAAATGTATGCATGTTAAAAATCTGACACTTTATCATCTGAAACCCATATCCCTGGTGCACATTTGTGTAAAATCTGGAAAGGTTTAGAGGTCGTTATCTGGATGAAAAGGGGAGAATTCTGTCATAAGTGGACACAACATCGTACAAAGACAGGGATCGGATGGTTTGGTGCTACAGAAAATATGTTAACTGGACCTATAATATTAGAAAAATGGTACATAGATAAATATGTATTTGGGTCAGAAATAGGTTTGTGTGCAATTTGACAGGGGAGGTTCCTCTGACCATAAAACCTACAGCATCAATCTGACACTCCATTTCCTTCCCCCAATCAAGGGAGAGAGGAAAGCTTGGCCAATGATAAGTGAGAGGGGCAGGCTTAGCTAGGCCCAGGCACACACCCATTTTCAAAACACATAAAAGGAACATTGAAACCCAGGTAGAGACATTCACTTTCCACTTTCTTGTGGGACGCTTTGCCGGGAGACTCCAGACTTCAAATCCAGAACTCCAGGGATCCAGAACTTTACTTCAGAACTTGTAGCAGAGAGGCTAACCCACAAGCTGAGTTCTCTTCAGCAGGCCTCAACAATCATTTGCAAACGATTCAACCGCCGGGCTGTGCGGTTTGCTGCTTGCTAAGAATCCACTTGATCCAAACCCGCAGAACCAGAGACAGCTGTATCCGGAACCACTAGCAGAACTGATAACAGAACCAGAGACCCAGAGACCAGATCGCTGTGAAGAACCGCTAGCAGAAGTCCAGCCAATCCTGACCCGCTCGGTGACGAAGTCGCATTCCTGTCCAAAATCTAGTGTGAGTACCCAGCTAGCACTGTGCCAAAACCAATCTCTTAGTTTAAAATTATCTAATCCAAACTATTTTAGCCTATTAGAACTGCCTCCTAGAATCGTGTCATTCTGTCATCTTTAAAACTGAAAACTGTCATCTGTCATTCTGAGCTTTAAAATTTCAAATCCGAAAAACTACCTTTACTAAATCGGCCGTATCTCCGGAACCGATTGTGCTAGGAGCGAGTTTTAACTGTCATCTTAAAGCTAATATTCTAAGCTTGCCAAAGAGCCTAGAAACTACTTAGTACTCCCTCCGTAATTGTGCTCGAGGCACGCAACAAAATGTGCAGCGATTTGACATTTTGCTTAATTTCAGCCACGTGTAAAAAGATTTGTCCTTGCTTTCCTTTGCTGAAATTCGTTTGCAACCTGACAATCATTCATAGAGCATTGCTAAAGTGATCCTGAACTGATTCAAAGTATCTATCAACTACCCTGAACCCCCTATAGGGAATTAAAAGCCTTTTAGCATATTTTTCACTTAATTGCAACCACATCAAAGTATCTTACCTGTGTTTAAAACTCCTACCTGTTTTCCTCTAAGCTTGCTAGGGGGGAACTGAATTATATTTGAATGCATTCCTGAGAACTGAGCGCTTTCCTTCCATCTCTTTACATTGCATAAAGGGGGGGTGAATTGTCAAAGAAAAGTGATTACATTGTCTTTTGTTGAAGTCACATCAAGTTTATTTTCTGTACTGCATTTTCATTCATCATTGCATTGTCCTTGAAGCCATAAAAGCATTCTCAGCTACTTTATCCTCTCTATATCACTTCTAAGCCATCAAAAAGTGTGTACCACTGTAACATTATCCATTGTTGATCACTATCATCTTCACAAGTGTGCTATCAAACATTAATTTATTATAAAAGTGTGATATATATATATATATATATATATATATATATATATATATATATATATATATATATATATATATATATATATTGTTTAATTTTCAAATAAACCTTTTAATTTGCAAAACAAACCTACTTCTTGGCTCAGTGGGGTCAGGGGGATTCCAAGAGAGGGGTGTTATATAAGGGTTATCATCCAGAGTAAACGAACTGGACATAAAAATATATCAATAAGGGTTTCCCTCAGCATCCCAGACTAGGCATTGACTTAGCTGTAGTGTTGAATTGAATCCGCTTACATTGTGAGTCTGAATTGCTGACTGGCCTCAGCAGACCAAGGGGGCAGAGAGCGTTGGTGGCACAAGGCGTACCCGGTGTACCCCGCAGCCCGACCCCTCCAACCATACAGACGGTGATCCGTCCACCTCAGATACCAATATTGTTATAGTACAATTTGCCAGCTGAGGTTTCCTCACATTACACTAAGGAGATGGAGGGAGGGAGGGGACCCCTCTGAGATCTCCATACGAGTGATATGACCACTCTCTCTCTATTTTCTCCTCTTTCCGTATAGCAAGTCACCCTTGGCACCGTCCCTGGCGTGGACTAATGAGCATACCTATGAGACTCTGCCAGCTACTACCAAAAACTGCGGCACACAGCCACTGCAGCTAGAAGATTAGTACACGGCTTGCAGTATTGTAGTCTGTGAGTGTGGCATGTTTGTTGTTGGGTGGACTTATAAACAGTGTACAACCATCTTAGTACACAGACAGAATCTAAGACATCATTATTATTTGATAGCTCTGTAGTACACTGGATTTGTGGTGCAGAACTCTTTGCTGCTTGATTATTTTGTATCTTTAGTGTGTAAAATGGTTTGTTCTAAGTTCTGACAAGATAACTGTGTAAGGGAGACACAGTTATCTTGGCTGGTGTCTCCAAGCATTTGAGCCTGTGGAAGTGTCTGGGGAGTGACCGTGGATTATTTTTCTGTTGTTCCATAGGTTCTCCTCCTGAACTTCCCTGCATTGGCGCTAAGAAACAGGGTAAAGTATTAACCCTGTGGCAGAAAATTTTGACTGATAATTGAGAATCACCAAGTTGCTCTTGTTTTTAGAAGACTGTCCTGACGAAAGTGGTTCCACCAAAATATACACCACTGAAACCAGTAGACAGCGGTTGTTACATGGTGGAGACTATAATTCTACTCTACCTATACCATGAACGACTTACTATATGTTTTTTATTATAGTCCCACGTCCCGCCCTACTACCTAATATCCTCCTAGGACGAGCGACAGGGACTTTGTGTTTGTCTTTATTGGAAATCTGGTTCACCCCATTAGGGGGTACGTGTTGTAGAATAGTAGTCACAAAACTACAACATTGTTCTGAGCCTTTTTCAGTTCTTAACTTTGAGCTACCCTAGGGCAGTCTGACCTGTCTACGGGATAGTAAAGCATTGTGTACCCATAGTAGACAGCACGGACCTTGTGTTTTCCCAGCCCAAGGGGTAGACTCCATTTTAACACCCTTTTTTGCCCATATCCTTTTGAGAGGATTCCAGTGAGTTGGGACGTACAGGAGTTTAACAATCTCAAAATTGTTACATTTTTTCAAAAATGGCTTCTCTTTGCCTTCTTTTACTGTCCCCTTTTTTGTAAGCGTCACACCAGCGCTTTCTAAGGAAAGTCCCCCCATGTTTGGGATCCAGCAGGGACAGGAAGTTGTTTTCCACCTATCCTACTGTCTTTCTTACTGACCCTGTATCTCCTTGGTCATTGTATTTTGCGCTACTTACTGCTTTTGAGGGATTCCCTCACTGCCTTCCCCAAACTACATACAGTTGTGTGTTGCCCTCCTTTTTGTGTTAAAACATTAGCCTGTTAGTTCTTCACCCTGTACATTGCAGCTCCAGTGCCCTCTGGGTTATAACTATCCATCTGACACTGCCCTGTCCATTGGGTTTCACTTTCGGGTGTGCCAGCTCTTAAGGCCGTTTCTTTTCTTCCATACGTGCTTGCCTGCTGAACACTGTTCTGTTGTAGCACATACATTAAAGATGTTTACCTTTCTTCAGGAACACGACCCTGACCTGGTGTGCATTACTGAGACCTGGTTTAACTCTACCTATGGCCCAAACATCGCGACTCTGCCTAGCCTGCTGGGGGTGCAGCACTTATATTTAAACTTAGATCATCATGCTCTCTCTTACCATTTAGCTCTGATGTTAACATTGAAGCTCTGCTGGTTGGTCATTTAGCCTGTCTGTGTTTGAAAGGCCTTTTTTGCTGTAATCTCGGACTTGGTCTTAATTTAGGATACTTTTTCTATTGTTGGAGATTTTAATATTTGGGCTAACTTGTTGAGGTTTGTCCTCTTTTCTAGATGATATAGAAGCTTTTCTTGTGCATCAGCTCGTCATTGGTCCAACTCACACCATAGATCGCATTTTTGCTCTACTTCAGCTTGTGCGTGCCTTGTCCACCCTGGTAGTTACTTGGTCTGACCATTATGTGATACCCTTCTAAATTCTCTTACCATTCCCTCGAATCCTGCTCCTTTGATCTAAATCATTACAGAGAAATTGGAAATCGGCTGATTTTTCCACCCTGACTGAACTGATTTCTTCAAATTATCATCTGTCGCTGATGGGGCCTTTATCTTCGACTTTAGCTCGGCCTATCTCAGCAGTTTCGGAAGCTGCTAATACTATGGTACCCCTGAAATTGGTGCAAAAACTCTTCCCGCCCTTCAGCACTACAGTTTACACCTGTTCTTATCTGGCATAATTTACGGCAAGGTGAATGCAAATGGCAGCAAATTATGATCCTTTGTTAAAGACATACTTTAAAAGCCAGCAACTCAATTACCATCGACCCCTAATAAAGTGGCTAAGCGTCTTTATTACACAGAACTATTCAGTCTGCAGCTAATACTCCTAGGCAGTTATTTCAGACAGTGAAAGATTTACTTTCCTCTAGATTGCCCTCCTTGGTTACACTCTCTCAGACTCTGTTGGACAACTTGTCCAACTTTTTTATCCACAAAATAGAGACCATTAGATCCAATATTTGTTTGTTCTGCTCGACTTACTGCCTCCTCTGTCCCCATTCTCTACTCCTGCAGAAGAATTCCGAGTTACCTCTCTTTATCTCATTCCAGCCTATTGCCTGTTATGAAGTTGTCAGTGTTTTTTCTCATCTTAAATCTGCTTCACCTGTGGACCCTATCTCCCTTTATCTTCTGTAAGCCATAGAAAGTTCTATTGATGAGATCCTTGCTGAGGCGATTCATTCATCTCTTACCTCTGGTCAGATCCCTGATTCTTTAAAGCATGGTCTGGAGATAACATAAAAAATAAATCTACATTGGATGCCTTGATTGTTTCTAACTACCGACCTATCTCTCTGCTTCCTTTCTTTTTTTTATGAAGCTAGTTGTGGCCATGGCTACACCTCAGTTAAGGTTCTTTCTTTAAGCTTCAAACATCCTTGAACCTTTCCAACTTTGATTTAATCCCCTTATGGAACAAAGTCCGTCTTGGTATCCGTGACTGATGGTCTCACTCTCATTTGCGGTCAGGGTGGTATATAGCAGGGCTAATTTTGTTGGACCTCTCAGCCACCTTTGACACTATTGACCATGCTGCATTTTTCTTTGATTGCAGGTGGCTGGTATCTCTGGGCCGGGACTTGACTGGTTTCAGGCCTTCTTGTCTTCATATTTCCAATCTGTTTCTTTATTCCCATTTAAATCTCCTCCGGTTCCTGTTTTGTGTGTAGTCCAGCAGGGCTCTGCGCTCTCCCGCTGTTGTTTAACATCGATATTTGGACTCTGTTTAGTCTTATGCATTCCTATGGTATCTTCTTCGATTCTTATGCTGATGATATGCAGCTACTGTTTAGGCTCAACCTTGAAGACAAGGGAACAGCTGCCTTGAAGCCATGGGTGATTGGATGGGCCAAAACTGGCTGAAACTCAACGTGGATAAATTGGAGGTCCTAGTGATGGGCCCTCCCTCAGCCTCCTCATTGTGGACCGCAGAGTTTTGACTATCTATTTTGGGCCCGTTACCTGTCCCAGTTAAGTCAGTAAAAAATCTTGCTGTTAAGTTCTCAGCCACACTCTCACCTGCTGACCAGATCAGTGCTACCTGCAGCGCCGGCTTCTTCAAGCTGAAGCAGCTGAAGAAAGTGATCTCCTTTATTCCTGATAACTTTCAGCCTCCGGTCATCGCTGCCTCCATAAATGGCAGCCTTGACTATTGTAAAGCCACCTTGTTGGCTCAACCTGCCTATATTTTAAATTACTTGCAAGCACTGCAGAATGCTACAGTTAATCTGGACAAAGGGATACCCTCTGGTCAGCCTGTTATTTTGGCTCGCAGGGACCTTCACTGGCTTCCTGTTACAGCACCCATTCAATTTTAATATTTGTGTATAATAATACATCGGGCACTTCATGGGAAAGGCTGTCAATCTCTATGAAAGAACATATTACCTTATCTCCCTGGACACCCATTGCACTCTGCTCCATTGGCCTGGCTCACTGTTCCACGCCATCATCTGAAACGTTGTGGTGGCCATGCCTTTTCAGTGGCTGGCCCAAAGTTTGGAACCTGCTTCCAACCTCGCTTCGGGCCATTCAAGACTTCAATTAATTTAAAGCCTGTTTGAAAACGTGCTTGTTTACATAATCCTCTCAGATTTTCTGCTGGTTTTCTTTTAAGCGCCATGATGCTTCCAGGTGATAGCTGAACTAAATAAGAAATAGATCGATAAGATCATTACCATTAGCCACTTGCACTGAAGAAGCCTTACTGTGTAGCGGAACACTGCCTTCATTTAATGAACTCTGCCTCCCTCCTTGCAGTAAATGGAGGGACATGTGCACTTAACTCTGGTGTGGTCGAACACATTCATACTGCGAAAGGATCATAAATTACAAAGACAGAGCTTATCTATGTATCAGGCTCTTGGCTGGCCTAGGTCTGAGGGGTTTTAGTCACATTGCAGGTTTTCAGGTAGAGATACAATTTTGTCAGGGTTACTTACGCTAAGTAAAAGTGCACCTGGAAATAACTAAAATGTACTGAATTTGTGCCATTGGTGCACCTTTGCAACTTTGTAATGCTGATTGAGACTGTTTGTGGAAATGGTGTCTTGTCTAATGCAATATATATACATATTCAAGGAAAAAAGGAAAAAACATTGGTTGCATGGATGTTAAGGTGAGAACTTAACACAACAAAACCCCTGAAATGTTGCTAAAGCCACCTTACGTTCTCGCCCCCTGCTGTGCAGTCTATGGCCACAATAATGACATCACAGAGCACATCACGGATGGAATAACTAATTATATTTCAACAGTAACTGGCATAACGGTCTTCAGCCATGGTCAGTGTGCATGGCAAAATATATTTTAACACATAAATGGGTACTAGTCATGGCCTTCAGTTATGGACAGTGGCCACAACCTTCACCCCTGCACTGAATATTTTAAAAAACAAACAGGCTACTAACCATAGATGTTTGCCTTTACCAGCGGATACAGCTTTTAACCATGTCCACTGTATATTATATGCACTGATCAGGCACTAGCCATGACATTAGCCCAATACTGGCCAGTGGCCACAGTCGCTGGATGTGCCCACTATATATATTCTAACATATAAATGGTCCACTGGCCATTGCCTTTGACCTTGATCAGTTTGTACATCTTTTGGCCATGTCCACTGTATATTTTAAAATAATAAAATGCAATAAGCGATGACCACTGCATATTATATACACTAACCAGCCACTAGCCATGGTCTTCAACACAATACTAGCCACTGGCCACTGTCTTTGGCTGTGCCGACTGTATATTCTGACACATTATTTGGCAATAGCTATGGCCTTTAGCCATGGCCACTGACTACAGCTTTCAATCTTGCCCACTGTATATTTTAAAACACTGATGGGCTACTAGGCATGGCTTTTAACCATGCACCTTGTTTTTCTTTTACACTAACTGACCACTAGCTATGGCTTTTGCTGCTGGGCAGTAAGCCCAGATTTTGTCATGGCCAAGTTCACTGCCTAAATTGTTATTAAGGTAATCAAAGTTTTAAATGATGTTATGTCTAATTCCATTACTGATGTCATCATTGATGTGATTTGTGATGTCATCATTGTGTTCATAGACTGTGCAACAGGGCGTGCACAGTTATGGTGGCTTTAGCTGAATTCCAGGGGGTTTGTTGTGTTAAGTTCTAACCATAACACTGCTGCAACTAGAGTTTTTTCCTTACATTTCAAAGGTTTTGTAACAATGTATTGCTCACCTTAACATCCCTGCAACTAAAGCTTTTTCCTTGAATTTCAAGGGTTTTGTTATTCCATCGATTTTTAGAACGCTTCCAGACCACTAGCACGGTCTTCGGCTTGGGTCAATGGGCACAGCCTTCACTGTCCATTTTAAAATGCTACCAGACCACCAGCCATGGCCTCTGGCCATGGCCCGTTGGCATGGCCACTCTATATTTTAAAACACTTGCAGCCCATCGATCACATATGTTTATCAATCACAAACTGATTGTGTTCTGTGTTGACAGTGGTATTGTTATGTATAAATGATTGCAGGATTTGCGAACTGACAATGTTTTTAGCCAATGCACAGTGAGATTAAATAATTTGCCATGGACCACACACTTTGGTTAAGCAGCGTGTTCCAAGCCCCTTGTATTATGGCTGGTCTCTTGGTTACTGTTTTGAAACATCGCATGACCCCAACTAACCACATTGAATCAGCACGGAAACTGGAAAGAATGACTGGCTGCAAGGATAACATATGCCCAGGTACTTGCTTCACCCATAGTGAAAATCAAAAGCTGGCACCCATGAATATATACGTACAGTAAGTGAACATATATCTTAAAGTGAAATATTCAAATGCAATTCATTTGACTTTCCCCTTAGAAGAAAGTGTGCAAGAAAAAATAGCACTGGACTTTAAAAAAGGATTTATGAACACCAGAAAAATAACCGGAGAGAGGAAATGTTCCAATAAATATGCTGGCAAAGTGTAAAAGGTGCTCAACTTTTAAACCCAGCAATCTGTCGTGAAATATTCCCGGGTAAACTTCCTCAGATATAGAAGAAATGCTTTATAGAGTTCCACAGGGAGCCTGTTTGTCACTAGTGTTATTCAACTTATACATAACACCCCTCTGTGACCTGCTAACCACCTCAGGGGTTTATTTAACGAAATACACTGATGGCACTCAGGCTCTGATGGAACTAAGTGGGGACTACAAGACGGATTCAGTTAGGCTAAATTCCATCTATGGCTTGGTGGAGGATTGGATGTCCAGTAGTTGGATGTGCTTAAATGCCACTAAGACTGAACAGACGATCTTCGGTTCTGGACAGGCAAGAGCAAATCTAGGCCCTGAACATGCACAAATGCATTTGGAAGGAAACCGCATGGCTACCCTGGATAAAGATAAGACAATGGGTGCCTATTTGGAAGCCCCTCTTGACTCCAAGGCACATGTCGATGGAGTGACCAGTAATTCACAATACCATCTGAAAGTGCTGAGAAACGCAAAACCCCTTTTGTCTCAAAAAAAGGCGAAGTCTTAGTCCGGGCTATTATCATGCGCCGCTTGGGCAACTGCATTGCTCTCCTTTTAGAGCAATTTAAAATTGCATAGCCAGACTCCGAGTACCTCAAAACGAGGCAATTTGTATTATATACAATATCCCGAAAAGTGGACAGATCTCTCAGGCCAGGAGAAAGCTCCACTGGCTGCAGTGGCAGCAAGAATAAAATGTGAGGCACTTCCCTTGGCCCACAGATGTATCCATGGGAACGCCCCTATTTACCTTAAAGAGCGTATGATTTCATACACTGCTGCCAGACATCTTCCTTCCAGCATCACAGGACAACTGACGGTGCTCAGAGTAAAAGTATCAAGAGGCCTTAGTCGTTCCTTTACCATCCTTGTGGCTAAGACTTGGAATGTATTGCCTATAGAATTACGTCTTGAAAAACATCACTTGGTATTTAGAAAACACCTAAAACCTCTGTTATTTCAATAAACTAGCACCCCCCAGATTTATTTGATGCTATTAGACAACAAGGCCTAGTTTTTGTCCGCATCCTGACTGTGATTGTCTACGTCTTTGTGTTCTGCGCCCTGATGCCTGCAAGCTTTTTGTGCAATATAAATACATGAATAAAATAAACAAAATCACAACATGAAATAAGTGCTTGTGGTCCTGGGGGTAAGCGTCTGCACTGGGAACATGACAACCTCAGTAAAATCCTGGTACCCAAAATACTTAAGCAGTCTTGCCAACCTCAAAAACTCCATGTGTTGCGTCCACCCTCTGAAAAAAAGTTGCCCTCTTCACTCACATGTGTCCTTTACTTGTGCCTTGAAAAGCAGCCACAATCCATGAAGAATTGCTGTACCAGTGTCCACTCTTGCCACATTGTGGCCACATAATCATGACTTACTAGCCCTCTCATCATTTCCATTCCTCACCCTAATCTCTGGCTTTCAACAACACTCTGCTTTATAAAGCAGCCCTAACTTTTATTACCCTTATTCTGTATTGAGGCTTCTTGCTTCCACTTTACCAAACTCTCTCTCAACCTACCCTCAAACCTTCTCACCACAAACTGGTGCAGTATGCGTGCTTATTACATTGCATTACATTGCCAAAGACTCAATGTGGGTCATCCCATGCCTTCCTTTCATGTAAGTGTTCTCCGCGCTTTGTTGTTATGAAGAGCTATTCTTCTGCTTACCTTGGATACCAGTTTATATGCAGCATCAATTGTGTAGTGTTGTGTTCTGTTGATTATGTGCACAATACATGTTTTACCCTCAAACTTTAAGTTTTGGGGTGAGGAATAGGGAAAGTTGTAATTCCATGACTCATTACTAGTATTCTTCATTACACCAAAGTCTACTCTTCCCCTTTTTAGCCCCGCTGCCTCTTGCACCCGTCCAGTTGTGGACGCCTGATCTTTTCCTCACTTTCCAGTGTTTAACAGTTGTAGATGCATGGTGCTCAAATTGCCACAGTGGGGCAGGGTGAACCAATACCAGCCTAGATTTGTATTTTTTGGTGGCAATGTTGTGCCCTCTCCATAGGATGGGTTCCCTCAAAGTTCAAGGATTGGGATGAAGAAGCGTAGGACTCAGGAGTTCCGGCAAGTAATCAGGTCATTTCTGTAGCTGTCACTCCTCTGCATGTTTTGCATGCCCTTGTCTCTAACTTGTATTTGCTACACTTTTCTGCTCAAGGAGAGTCACTGGTGCCAAATGTGTCTTTAAAAAAGAACTACTGGATGCTGAAGAAATTCCATAGGCAAGCATCATTTATTCCAACAGACCCCAACTCTAAGACTCTCCCTGTCTCTCCAAAATTCAGGGACGAGTTTGAAACACACTTGCCCTTATAATATTTATGCAAGCGGGCTAACAATACATCTGGCCTTCCCCCACACCTGTCGCATTGCTCATGCAATTCAGATTAAGCAGAGCTGTTATTTGGAGTGGGCACAATGGGCGGCTGCCAAGGGCGCATGTGATCAGCTGAAGCCAGGGGGTCAGCTGTTTCCAACCAGTGCTCAGAAGGCTCTGATTCTATTAATTTGTTTTTGCTTTTGCTGTTTCTTTCTAATCACTAGAACATTTTAACGGGGGATAGCGTTAAATGGCTACAGACACAGCATTGGAAGGGGAAATTAGGATTGGTTATTATTAGTAGGATGTTCCTTCAGATGTGTGAAAATGTGGTTATTAGAAATGGAAGGGTACATAAATATGCATTATGTGTGAAGCAATGACTACAAGCATGTGACCCCACTGCACGTTTTTCAGCTCTGTGTGTTTAATTTGCTAGAGAATGGGAAAAATAAAGCAAAAATGATAATCTTCATGCTCAACATGTTTATTAGATCATTATTATGTTGTGAAATTGGTTTACTATTTGATTTGCGTACATCTCAAATCATCTCCATAAAGCAGAACATTTTTATAGCCTTAGGAAGCATAACAATAACAAATAGCTCTACATAATTAAGCCAGTATGATATCTGGTGAAGCTACTAAATTGTTGACTGTGCTCAAATCCCAACTTTATCTCTTAAGCAAAGTGTGTGATCCTAGGCAAATCATTTAATCTCACTGTGATTTAGCAGCCAGAATTGCAAGTCTTTAGAAGTGAATCAATTTGCAGTGTACGCTGGTCAAAAAAATCCTCAATCATTTATTAGACTATGGTACAGCATTCAAACAACTAAAAGGTTTTGCTTATGGATAGTACAAATGTTTTCTTTTTTGGGACATATTTGTTATACAAAGAAATAGTTGTTTCCAATTGTGTGGTTTGCTGGTCTGATATTGGTTCCAGTTTAAGTCAAGTTCAATACAAAAAAGGTAGCAGGCCCCCCTCTCTCGAAAAAACAAGGCATGATAACCTGTTCAGTGGTTATTAACCACATTGAGAGTTCGCAGCCATTGCTTTTTGCTCACTGTACCTTCACAAATGGGAAGTTTCCATTTGCATATCAGTCTTTGTCCCGCCCACAAGGGCAGTCCAGCACCGAAATGCTATAGCAATTCCTCTCTGAACAAGAGTACCATCAGCAACCCCATCCACGTATTTCAGCCTTGTTGGGCATCATCAGTGAGGTGAAGCTGAGCCTCTCTAAGTACAGTGAGCAGGGAGTCCACGTCTGGTTGCCCCCAGGTAACCTAGGGTGACCAACCCCAAGTTCCTTTCAAAAATACAAAAAAGGTAGCAGGCGCCCCTCTCTCGAAAGAACAAGGCATGATAACCTGTTCAGTGGTTATTAACCACTTTGAGAGTTCGCAGCCATTGCTTTTTGCTCACTGTACCTTCACAAATGGGAAATATCCATTTGCATATCAGTCTTTGTCCCGCCCACAAGGGAAGTCCAGCACCGAAATGCTGATATGCAAATGGATATTTCCCATCTGTGAAAGGTACAGTGAGCAAAAAGCAGATGGCTGCAAACTCTCAATGTGGTTTACAACCACTGAACAGGTTATCATGCCTTGTTCTTCCAAGAGAGGGGAGCCTGCTACCTTTGTTGAATTCTTTGAAGGAACTTGGGGTTGGTCACCTTATGTTGCCTGGGGGCAACCAGACGTGGACTCCCTGCTCACTGTGCTTAGAGAGGCTCAGCTTCACCTCACTGATGATGCCCATCAAGGCTGAAACATGTGTATGGGGTTGCTGGTGGTACTCTTGTTCAGAGAGGAATTGCCATAGCATTTTGGTGCTGGACTGCCCATGTGGGCGGGACAAAGACTGATATGCAAATGGATATTTTCCCATCTGTGAAAGGTACAGTGAGCAAAAAGCAGATGGCTGCGAACTCTCAATGTGGTTTACAACCACTGAACAGGTTATCATGCCTTGTTCTTCCGAGAGAGGGGCGCCTGCTACCTTTGTTGAATTCTTTGAAGGAACTTGGGGTTGGTCACCCTATGTTACCTGGGGGCAACCAGAGGTGGACTCCCTGCTCACTGTGCTTAGAGAGGCTCAGCTTCACCTCACTGATGATGCCCAACAAGGCTGAAACACGTGTATGGGGTTGCTGGTGGTACTCTTGTTCAGAGAGGAATTGCCATAGCATTTCGGTGCTGGACTGCCCATGTGGGCGGGACAAAGACTGATATGCAAATGGATATTTTCCCATCTGTGAAAGGTACAGTGAGCAAAAAGCAGATGGCTGCGAACTCTCAATGTGGTTTACAACCACTGAACAGGTTATCATGCCTTGTTCTTCCGAGAGAGGGGCGCCTGCTACCTTTGTTTAAGTCAAGTTCAAGTTTATTTGATTGTAATGCAGGAATCATAAACACACAATAGTAAGATCACAATAAACATTTTAAAATGCATTCCCTGAAAGATAACCACTTTAAATAGCACAGAACAGTTTGACTAGGAATCACATTTTCCTTAAGAAAAAGTAATTTCCAACAAGATTTTAAATAAATAAAATTAATAAGACCCATATATTGAGCAAGTTTTACTAGGTCCTGCCAAAATCCGTCAGAATGCTTTCGGTTAGGCCCAACACTCTCTTCATGAACAAATTCAGTGACCTTGAAATGACACAGTCTTGCAACAAAAGGCAACGGAGAGGCCCATCTATACTGCACGAATCCCCCGTCTCTTAACCATGGTATAATAGTTATTTTCCTTATGCAGTTATAGGCCAGGCAAAGGAGGAGAAAATGGCCCAATGTTTCCACTGCCGTTAAGCAAAAGGAGCACCCATCACCGTCAGGCCCAACCCCCTTCAAATGCAGACCACCGAGCTAAGCTTAATGAGATAAAATCTCATTAGCAGTACATTGCTGCGCTCGGTGAAATATGGACTCCATTCCAAGTAAGACTCAGGTCTATTAGGAGATGAAATAATAAAATGAGCCCTACTTGCGGGTTTTCCCATATCAATCGCTTCTCTAGTGCCTTTTAACCTATTAAGCCGTAGGGCTTTCACATTCCCGTTATCTAATAACTCTGGCCTCTCATACCAGTGGGAGGCATTGATTGACTTAAAGGAGTTCTTACCATGGGATATCGACGATATTTGAGTGGCCGCCCGATGTTGTAAAATGTCAGAGATAATTTCTCTCAAAAGGGAGGCATGAGGATTAACCCAAGCCGATACCCAAAATAATGGAGTAGCCAATGTACACCGATCCTCAATGTAGCCTAACTGAAGCTCATTATGCATTGCTCCTGTTGGTGCACCATGTGGTAAGGTTGGCAGCCTTTGAAGGAATTAATTTTCAGTTATTTGAAGTGTATAGACTGACTCAAAACCCCACATTTCAGACCCATATATCCCAATCGCAAGGGGCTTGGCTATATTGACTTTGATCAGCAGCGGTTGGGCATGCATTGGTTGGGTTTTTATGAAGTCAGCAAAATGGAAAATCGTGGATGTAGCCTGGGCCATCTTAGCTGATTGCTTTACATGGGGTGTGCCCTTAAATTGTCATTGCTTCTCTGTATAGGACTTGCCACCTCCCCCAACCGCCCCCATTGAGAAACAGATCCATAGATAGTCGAAGACTTTCACCTTATAGAGTGGAACTCCGTTTAATCTTTGAATGTAAGACGAATGACGATCTTTTCCCATCACCATAGTACAAGATTTGTTTACATTCACTACTAAATTCTTCCTGATCATAAAACCCACGTAGGCATCTAATAATGACTGTAATGCCCTAGGTGTCCTGGCCGGAAGATGACAAAATCATCTGCGTACGACAGAAGTGTGACTCTTCTTACACCCAGCCTTGGGCTTTCAGGGGTGGGCAGCTCCAGCATTGTTTGTAACTCATTTATATAAAAGTTAAGCATGATTGGGGTCCGCACACACCCCTATTGGAATCCTCTTGTTGACATAAATGGTGTGTGCAGGTGCCCCCATCCTGTATCTGACAACACAAACTGTGTGGTTCCAGTTGCTGTTGCCGATTGTTGTGATTAGTTTCACTGAATTAAAAATGATAAAATCATACTTATGGTCTTTAATGACTGAGAGAAATGACTGGCTTATATATTCAATTGAGAGCAATATGATCAAAAGAATAGACCATGCAGTGGCAGTAATAGCTCTAGTGGCAGCAACATCTAGGGCAGTATCGTTTAGATAATGAACATGCACATGAACTAATGAAGAGAACGTTTTCTTTTTTAAATTGCTGTCTGTGCTATGTCTGCCTAGTTCTATAATTAGCCCCAATTGAAAGTGAATAAAAGCAAGATTTTATTTAGCAAGGATTTAATAATCTTGGGGTGGTGGTTCAGTGTGGCATATGGGGTATGTGGGCACACAATAGTGTTTTGCCCGGGGTGTTATATTGGTTAGAATCGTCAATGGGAATTAACTATATCAGCCCCTCTTGCCCCCTGACTATGCACACATGTGATTACCTTGCCACAGAACCAGTTACTTATAATAAGGTGCTTTACTATGCGCATGTCCTTGAGAATGTGTGACCTTCCCCTCCCTTGGCATTTGACTCACCATGTTGTGTAATCATGAACGGTTTCTGTAGCCCAAGCTCGATTTATGCTACACTGGCACCCCTCCAGCCAATCAGGTGGCCAGGAAAGCAGGCTTTAAATATGGTAAAGTCCAGTTCCAGGCAGGGCCAAGAAGTCTTAACACCCATAGCTCAATTTTCTGCCCACTGCACTGTTCCCTAGACCTGCCCCTGGACAACGCCTGTTCCTTATCATAGGCCTCAGAAAAGCTCCCATCAAGACAAGTCCCTGAGTTAGAAAGAACCAATATCAGGTTGGTTATAATCATTTGGAAAGCGCTCCCGCTCATCCCCACCCAATAGAAAACTCAGAACCATCAACACTCTCTGGATCTCCCCCTTGTCTTCCAAATGTGTGTGCTGTATAGATAGATACTTGTGGTCCAGGAAGGTCAAGTTGGGGCAAAGGTCCAGGCAGTGCACTATGTTTTGAAGCTCCTCTGTTATCTTACATTCCTAGGGAGGACCACACTGTGGTGGTAGGCACCCTGGCCAATGCACACTTGGACTATTGTAACAGCCAGCTGCTCGGCATCCCGCTTAAACAAAAAGCCCAGAATGCAGTAGTGAGAACTATATTTGGTCTAGGCAGATTTGCACATGTGTCACCATCACAGCCTGCCTTGCACTGGTTGGCAATTGAAGACCTGATTAGATTCAAGGTGGCTTGTCTTATTTTCAAGTGCATCAACAATCTTGCTCCAGTGTACCTTAGGGATTTGATTCAAATGTATCAGTCTTCTAGATGCTTGAAATCCAGTGACCAGCATCTTCTGGCCATCCCCCTTTCTATATACACTTCCAGGGGAGACAGAAGATTTGCTGTTTTTGGACAAACATGATGGCACTCTCTTCCATTGGGACTGAGTACTCTTAAATCTTTGCCTCATTTTCGGAAGGCACTGAAGACCTTTCTTTTCAGATGGGCATGTCTTGCTTGTTCTTTTCACTCTAGGCTGCTTCGTTCTTTAGATTTAGATTGCACCTCATATCAATTGGTTTCTACATCTGCGCCTCTATACGGTTGATTCTGTCATGTGCTTGTTATAAATAAAACAAATAAAAAATGTAAAAATCATAAACTCTTTGAACCAGTGGGGCCAGAAATGTATGGGTTCTAGGCAATGCCTTAAGTGGCACTACAAATCGAGCCGGGTCTCATCGAGGTGGCGTGGCCTAACAACGGGGCCCTTGATGGCCCGTTAGGCCACGCCCCCTTGATGAGCCCTGGCTCAATGGGCTACTGGCACCCCTGCCAGGCAGCCTTTTGTAGAGATTAGCACCCTCTCCCCTGTAGGGGAGAGGTTGCTGATCTCTGCATTTATTTTGTATAGGCTTGCCTGGCAGGGGACAGCGCCTCACCTATTCAGCCTTAATAGTGATGCTGCCCCTCGCCAGCTGGGGAAGGGCAGCGTCACCATTAAGGCTGAAAGGGTGAGGCCACTGGAAGCAGAGGCCTTTTTCCTAAAGACTGAAACTCCCGCAAATCCGCGGGAGCTTCAGTATTTAGAAAGCAAGGCCTCTGCTTCCAGCGGCCTCACGTTTTCTCTATAATGGTGGCGCCGGCCCACAGGCATCCCTTGATTAAAGGAATGCCTCGCCAGTGCGGTGCCACCATTATGGCTGAAAGGCATTTTTTTCTGAAGCTTGAAGCTCTCGCACACGAGCGAGAGCTTCAGGCTGTAGAAAAAAATGACTTTTCGTGTAGTGGCTGGGGCTGCCAGGGGAGATTAGTGGGCACCAGCAGGGCCCCGCCTCAAAACGAAATTTCGGAGCCTGCCGAGGACCAGCCCCGGCAGGCTTCGGCCCACTTAAAGCCCTGGTTCTAGGACATTTTATTTGAGTGACCTTCCAGCTAAGAGGGAACCCAGGCTAGAGCAGACGTGCGAAACCCAAGGTCCTGGAAAGTAGGGAGAGAGGAGTGGCTGACAGTTTCATTAGTAGCAGAAAGGTCTAAAAGGATGGATATCAATGAGAATGTGTAGTGGTGAGCATCAGAGCGAAAGTTAGAGACATGTATGAGTGCAGTCTCAGTGGAGTGCACACTATGGAAGCCAGATAGCAATTTATCTCTAGGTACGTAGTGGGCCAGTTGAAGTGCAGTCGCTCAAAGACCTTCGAATGATGGAGAACGGGGAAACCAAGAGGTTTGGATCAGCAAAGGCTTTCTTCAAAAGGGGGTGATTTGAAGGAGGCAGGGAAGTGTCTGGTGAAGAGAAAGAGGTGAAAGATCTCAGAGAGATGAGGGCAGGTGATTAGGACCAGGCATTTGACCATTTGGAGAGCAATCGATGGGTTGACGCAGAGAAGGATGGGTGCTTATTCATCAGGAGAGGTGGGGAGAAGTAACATGGGGAGAGGTAGCGGCAGAAGCAGGGTGAGGCAAGGAGGCCGAGGAATGCTGTGAGATTAGAAATGTTACAATAACATATTGAGCAAGACCATTGGTAAAGAGGGAAGAGACAATGGATATTGGCTTGGGAAGTGTGAGGAAAGCTTGGAGGGTAGATAAATGTCCCTGGGGGAGGGGGGGTGATTCCGAGGAAGGAAATTAGGTTTGTGAAGTGGGAGGATTTGACAGGGTCCAGTGCAGAAGGGAAAAAAAAAAACGAATAGGAGATTTGTTGGAGAATAGGCTGTATGAAAATTACATACAGCTGAAAATGTCAAATAAATCCCCCATTCTGTGTCATTGTAGTAAACAAGGGGAGTGGGGGCTGTGGGGATTGCCCAGCACCCGTGCTCACTATAATGCCATTGGCGGTTGCAGGGGTGTTCCCTGCTCCAGATTAAATAACATATTTTTTTTAAAGGACCCTGTGGCACCAGTTCCCATGCACGTAAGTGAAGGGAACCGGCATTGCAGAGGTATGCAGGAGACAGCGGCACACAAGGAGGTGTGTAAGTAAAGGGTTGGGGGACGTAGGTTGCTAGAAATGTCCATGTGAGGGAAAACAGAAAGTCATTTTTCTCCCCCAGATATTTCTTATTCCATCTATTCATGGACAACCGTGCAGAGGAGAGATCATAAAGGGAATTTTTGTAGGTTAGGAGTATTGCCGCAGTCTGGGATTTGCACCAGTGTCATATTTCACAGCATATGATTGTTTTGAGTGTCTCGATTGCAGAGGTGGTCCAGAACGGCAGACAGGGCTGGGAGGTAAAAGTGCAGTATAGTATTGGTCAAAGGGAGTCATAAGTTCATATTGAAAGTTAGAAAAAGCACAGTCAATGAAAGAGGCATGAATAGGGGAGAACGACAGGAGAGAGGTCCTCACATCATCAAGGGAAGAGGCAAGAGACTCCTGCCTGAATGTTCACTGGTCATTGAAGAGGAGAAAGGTGGAGTAGAGGGTGGAGGTACTGGGACATGAAAGTGAACAATAGAGTGATCCAAGGCAGAGGGCTCATTGGAGAGGTCAGAGGAGAGTGAGTCAGAGAGAACCTCAAGGTCAAGAGCGTTTCTACCAGAGTGGAGTGTCTAGTCATAGAAGGGGGAGAGTTCATGTTCAGAGGTGGGAGATAAGTTCAAGGCAGGTGTCTGTGCAAGTCCACCAACATGACAATGGGGATGTCAGTGGAACTCTTTACATTGTTCTAACACGAAAGATGGGATGGGAGGAGATGAAGCCTGCTGTCAAATTACAAACAAATTGAAAACTGAGCTCAAATTCCAGCTTTCCCATTTCACCTATTATATTATCCTGCTGAAATAATTTTACTATGTTCAGTAAGTGGGAGAATGTCCAGGGTTGCAGGTCTCTAAGAAGCCACAAACATAACTGAAAAATATGTCATATAAAAGGAAAGTAATGTGTACTAAATATACTTGAGAATGTGTGGGGGAGGAGAGGTTGGTATTGAGATTACTTGTTCTGGAAGTTGGGGACACTGCATTGTGGGCTTGGGCCATTGCACTACGGGCCAGAAACGTAAACGTGCCCGCCCACCCCCATGCCAAGCGTTGCCGGTCCTCCCCTGGCCTCCATTGTGGGGTTGCGCCAAATCATGATCAGTAAGCAAAGTTGACTCCCCTTAATGCATATCAATACAAGGACTTTGAGGGACTCCTGCCCTCAAGCTCCTAAGAGTCTTTTTGACAAGTCAATTTAACTTGCTAGGCAGTACTTTTTGGTCTGTAAATTGATAGTGCTTAGAAACTGGTTTGTGCTTTATAAGTGGTCCATTCGGATAGAGGCATTTTGACCGACATGTTACCTCCACTGTAGCCTTTGTGGCCAAGGGCCAGGCCGCAAGTGTTTAGCAAACATCATCCCAATACAAACATGGTGCTTATCACCTCCGTTTGATCTTCAGTGCGCTGCATCACACAACAGCACGCAGGCTGTGCCATCTGCAGGACAGGGCGCTGCAATCACGCGGCTTTAACAACAGGTGGAGCCTCATAAAAGCCGCGTGAGATATGCTGCCATGCCATGGCAGCCAGGGCTTCCAGCCATGTGTGCTCTTTTTATGATTTATGTTTTTAAGGTGCTCATCCCCACCGGCCCTGTTAAAAGTGCGAAATCTCAGAAGGCTTTGATCAAAAGCAAACACCACCGCAGACCACCTGCTTCTTCAGGTGCGCTTCCTCCCGAGCTAGCAACAGCGCTCGAAATGCATGGAAAGTAGTGGAACTATGCTCCCTGCTGACCGCCCCCCTCCCCGCCCACAAACCCCATCGCCACGCCCCCTCCCACGTGCAATGCTGTCAATTCAGGGAATGCTCAGTGCAGCGCACTGAAGTGCAACTTTCAAATTATGTCTACACTTTTATTTTAAAACTAAAACATTCCAGAACGGTAAAGGAACAGTAATGCTAAAAACAAGAAAAAGTAGAAGAGCACCGTCCCAAGCGCTCGCGCCCGCTTCGACCACTGGCTAGCAATGCAGCTCCTGCAGGGAGTGTGAGGCACACAGCAGTAAGGATGGGAGTTACATGGGACCATGTCCCAATGCCCTGATGATTTATACTTAATCTCAATGCAAAAAAGATAAGGAGAGCCAAATTAATCGCAGAGCTTTTTAAGAAAGGAATGGGAACGTGTATGCGATGACATGGCAGGCAACACAATGATGTTTCTGTGCATTTACAAATGAATGTCCTACATTATATCACCTGCAGCAGTAATTTCAAAGTTGGCATCTAAACATATTATGACATATATTTCCTGAAGTTAAACTAAAGCAGCAATTTGTTGTAGTAATGGAAATAAATAAAGGGGCTCAGGACGTAACAGTATTCGGTCAAGAGGTCTTGAAGAGGTAAATCTAACGCAACTACCATATCCTGTATGACTCACCTTCTATGTTGTATGCATGCACCATATTGTGACCTACCATTGCTAACATTGTACCATTAGCGCTCTGATACCTCCGGGTCTGGGCGATATCAATAAATTAAAAATAAATAAATAAATGCAGTTCTGGCCAGGCCATACCCGTAGGAATCGATCATAAGCATAAAGAGCCTCAATTAAATGAGGAGGAATGGTAAACGAAAATGTAAAAATTGCGGCATACTGCTTTTATGCCTGCCATTTACAGCTGTGCACCATTTTCTTGCAGTGACAACGCAGAGTAGTGTCACAGAGCGGGGATTCGATCTCCACCGTGCTCACCTCCTCAATCTTGTCAGTCCGTTCCACCTGCATGAGATTTTCATGCATGCGTAAAATTATTAGATTCCTGTGGAATCCGCCTCTGTTATGTACCTGTTAGAAACCAGGTGATTCCATAGAATTCCTTTAGTAAACTCTGCCTGAAAAGCATAATTTGCAGGCAGCGTTGACTTTTTCACAAGACAGAGAGGAAAATGAAAGAGTAAAAGCGAGTTTGAATCGTTTCATTCTTTCCTTTTCGCCTTGAGAATGGTGAAAATTGTATGCAGTAGACCCCCACTGCACATAAGTGCAAATATTGGTGGTCGCCGGCATGCAATTTGCATCAAATTGAAAAGTGTTCTTTCATGGAGAAGCAACACTTTTCTCAAAAGCACCATATTCTGTTAAACTACGGATGTGGCTGCAGGGCATCACAGCATTTGCTTTGCATGTGCCTGATTTACAGCCTGAAAATGGCCCTGGTGACCATCATTAATTCAGGGCAGACACTGCAAGGGCCTTCTCCTTTACCAAGCTGTTCTTTTGCATGTTTAAAGTAAGCATTGGCAATGCTAACTGTTTGGGCTTTTTTGTAGGCATGGAAAAAGCATTTGCCAGGCACTGCCATGGTGGTATTAACTGGCTAATGATGGTAGCAGGTGCAAAAAGGTGCAAGCAAGGGGGCATCTGATAGCAGCGCCTGGCAAATACCTAATACTTACACACAAGCCAAAACGTTTGGCTTTGCCAATGCTTGTTTTTAACTGGACTTCAGTGAAGTACACACATAGGGGGTCATTCCGAGGTGGGCGGTAAGGGATAACAGGCACCGTTAAGGAGACCGGTGCCGGTAATACCTTACTGCCCAATTCCGAGGTCCCTTAGCGGGAACCATAAAGGACGTGTGGTCTGACCACACGTCCTTTACGGGTCCCGCTAAGGGACCAGGGCGCTAATAACGGGCCTGCTCTACGCGAGCCTGTTATTAGCGTCCTCCCCATTCCCGTTGAGCCCTATGGGGGCTCAAATGGGAATAGGGAAGGGTTGGTTCAATGGGGACTTACCGGTCCCTCCAGGGTCAGAATGCACCAGTAAGTCCCCATTGAACCAGACCGGTGCCGGACCCGGTATTGGAGGCAGCCATGGTGCAAATAGCACCATGGCTACCTCCAATCTCGGAATGACCCCCATAGTGCTTATAAATCAAGTAGCTGAAGGCACACCTGGTCAAGACATTTTGATTACACCAGTATCACATTTACAACTCCAATTAAGTAATTGGGCCTCATTACGAGAAGGGGCGGTAAGGGGTTAACAGTGCCGGTATAGGTGCCGGAGCCGTTAACCCTGTACCGCCCCATTACGAGGTCCCCTCGCGGGACCCGCTCTGGACGCCTGGTTTCACTCATTAACGGGCCCGTTGTTAGCATGCTCCCCATTCCCATTGAGCCCTATGGCGGTTCAAATGGGAATGGGGATGGTCCGTGTCCGGGTTCCCTGAATGGCAAAATACCGGGCCCTCCAAGGTCGGAATGGCCCGGTATTTCCCCATTCAGGAAACCTGGACCCGGACCCGAGTTTGGAGGTAAGGGCATGGCTACCTCCAAACTCGTAATGAGGCCCATTGTCTCTCAGAAGACTGCTTTGAAAAACACTGGCAGGCACTTTGAGTACAAAGGTTGATAGTAAGGCTTGATTAAAGCAAGCTTCAAGACTTCTGCAGGGGAAGTGTTCTGGGCAGGGAGCGGCAGCACTGGGTGGTTATGGCCATAGGAATTAGCATGGCCATGTGCAGTCAATAGGTGGCAAAATAATCAAACAACGCCTATGAGCTTTGTGCCCATCCTGATATCCCATTTGTCCCCAGCTGTACTCTAATGAAATAGTTTCAGCCAGAGCACCACCAAATGGGCCAAACTTAAAAGGAGTGAGAATACGGCACCCCTGAGCTGTCGTTAAGATTTCTAGGCTTTTCACTGGATGTCAACAGTTTTCTAACTTACTGAATGCTCAATGAGACTTTAGTAAAAAAGGAACGTGCCAAACTCGTTAGAAATCCTCACAACGAAAGATTTGATGAGATTTAGCAGCTGGAATGTAGGACAGAGAGCGTCTCTTTAGCATTCCAGCTTCTGCTAGAGCTTAGACTCGGGCCCTGAAAGACGATTTTGCATGCTTGTACAAAAAGTAGTTCCACCTCGTAGTGCCAATAATTAAAAATGTATGAGGGCACCTGTTTGCAATGACATTATGCTATGTAAAGATGCTTTTATTAGCTGCAAATGACAACCTTAGCAAGTAGGAGTTGTCCCCTCTGTGCATTTTACATACAAATTTAAAATGATCGCCAGGGGGTCCACCACCTATGCCTTACTTTTACACTTAAGGGCATCTTAAAGCCCTTTGGAGGCAGAGAAGGAGCATGAAATGAAAGTAACATTTCCTTTGCACTTTCCTCCTCTAACTTCAAAGGACACAAGCTTTTACGCCTTTGTGAGATTTCCATGCAGGCATAAAACGAATGGATTCCAATGGAATCCGCCTTAGTTTTCCACTTGCTAAAAGCAGGCGTATTCCATAGGAATCTTTTCTAAATGCTGCTTGCTAAGCATTATTAGCAATGTTTTAAAAATGGGTAATAAAGGTAAAGAGTAAAGGCGATTGCGCCTGTGTTTACGCTTTCCTTTTGGCCACCATTTACTAAAAGTTAAAAATGTAACGCAACGGACCCAGCGGTGTGTACGTGCTAATGCTGTTGGCCCTCCTGCATACAGTTTGCATTTTTTGCAAAATGACCCTGGTAGTGTTTGGACACCTAGGAGGAATGCACAGCAGAAATATCATTTCTATTTTGTGCCTCTTCTCTGCCTTCAAAAAGACTGAAAATATCCCAACCGGTAAAAGGGCACGGAGAGCTTACTCCTTGCTTTTAGTCTTCACGTTTGAACTCTCCGGACTTGGGAAATGGGCCTGATCTTGTCTTGGCTTGGACTGGCCCTTTAATTTGTTTGATGAGTTTTACGGTTCTCTCATGTCTGACAGTTTGTTACCCTGGCCTAGTTTATGTCTATGCATTCTCACATTTGTAATCGTAGTTTTCTCATGAGCACCCTGGAAGGGGGGAGGGGTTGTGCTATCAGGAAGCTCGGAACGCGGGCGGTATTCTCTGGTACAAACCCATGTTCCGAGCATCCTGAGTACTGCTAGCTGGTGCCCCTCCCCCTTTTCTCCTTCCCTTCCCCACCCGCCCTCACCTCTTAGCACCTGTGTAGTTTACTACGTGGTTTCTAAGAAACGTACCTTGTTGTACGGTTCCGCATTGTATTTTCCCATGTCCATTTCCTTGTTGATGATGCCGTGGTCATCAACATAGAAAAGAGACTTCAGAAACTATGGCTCCGGGCCGTGCCACAAAGTAAGCTTCTTTTTTAAATAAATTAAACACCCATAGCACTCGTCAAGGAAACTATACACTTGCTAATGACGATATAACCGGCAGCGACGGCAATACCACAGGTAACGGCACTGCGGCCTGCATTAAGGAACCCTCGCTTCACTCGGCCTTTAACTGGCGCAGTGGTCCGTTACCGCAGGTTATATCACCTCATTAGAAATGCCTGACTACAAATCCCTGATTGTATAAGAAGGAACTATCTATAGGAGCAGCTCACTCTTGCTATGGGTACTCAGTGAGAGATGTTTGGGTTTCGTTTGGCCGTTTCTTTGCTACCACTTATCAAAAACCATAGGAATTAACAGACTCTTGGTATCAGGCACTGGGCCTCATTACGACCCTGGCGGAGTGGGTCTACGCCAGCGTTATTCGCGGCGGACCCGTCCGCCCTACTACGAGTTCCCGTAGCGCCATGGAGCCGTTTTCCGCCTGGTTTTTCCGGGCGGAGAAATCCATGGCGCTACGGGACCTTGTTGTTAATTACGCCACCGTATTTTACGGTGGCGTAATTAACGCCTTCCCCACTCCCATTATACCCTATGGGGCAAAAATGGGAATGGGGAAGGGTAAAATGGGGAATGGGGATTTACCGCCCCGCCAAGGTTGGAATGGGGCGGTAAATCCGCCAACCCCCATGGCGCTATCGGCAGCTTTCCGCCGTGCTCCATGGTGCATTTTGCACCGCGATTTCCGCCAGGGTCGTAATGAGGGCCACTGTATTTTGGGCATCTTTTGTTAAATCCTATAGCAACCCTCTCGACAGCCTCGTAAGAGTGATGTGTGGTGATGTCCACAGCTGCAAGGGTGCTCAGGGATTATAATGTGAGGTTACTAGGCGATGCCATGTGATCTTGGACAACATGCCCTAGAGATGGACCACCATTTCTCCCCCCATTGCACTCTCCGACTTGTAGTCTTATTTTTATTGAATTGTTTTTTTTTTATAATGCGCCTAATACCTCACCTCAGTTCGGTTTCTAAGCGCAGATCCAGGATTCGAACCTCTGTTGCCCTTCGTGGTCTTGCTTCCAAGAACAGCGCTTTGCCCCTGTGTTATCCTCCATTCACTGGGCCACTCCGTTCGTCTTGGGTCACATTTATTTAGTAATCTTACTATAAGGTCACTTGGTGCCAGTTTGTGATTGTATGGCATTCCTGGCAGAAGAAACCGATGGACCCATGGAGATCAAGCTGCCAGCGTCTCTTGGCCTCGAGTGCCACCACTTACTCAGCAGACAAGAGACCTTGGTCCTATTCCATGGATGTCGGTTCACAGCAGTGACACGATGATGAGTCCTGTCACAGCTGGGGAGCTGAACACAAGTGCGGTGTGAATTCAGACTTGATTTACATACAGAACGTGTGGGCATATAAGCAGTGAGATCCAGCAGTCTCAAATATCTGACGAGTGAAATTAATATGATACTCATCATAAAGCTGTGCTGCGAATGATACAGGCTGAGCAGTGAATGATACAGGCTGAGCAGTGAGACAGAATGAGAAGTGAATGAATGATACAGGCTGAGCAGTGAGACAGAATGAGAGGTGAATGAATGATACAGGCTGAGCAGTGAGACAGAATGAGAAGTGAATGAATGATACAGGCTGAGCAGTGAGACAGAATGAGAAGTGAATGAATGATACAGGCTGAGCAGTGAGACAGAATGAGAAGTGAATGAATGATACAGGTTGAGCAGTGAGACAGAATGAGAAGTGAATGAATGAGACAGAATGAGCAGTTCATCATAAAGCTGTGCTGCGAATGATACAGGCTGAGCAGTGAGACAGAATGAGAAGTGAATGAATGATACAGGCTGAGCAGTGAGACAGAATGAGAAGTGAATGAATGATACAGGCTGAGCAGTGAGACAGAATGAGAAGTGAATGAATGAGACAGAATGAGCAGTTCATCATAAAGTTGGGCTGCGAATGATACAGCCTGAGCAGTGAATGAGACAGGCTGAGCAGTGAATGAGAGAGAATGAGAAGTGAATGATACAGACTGAGGAGTGAATGAGACAGAATGAGAAGGGAATGAGGGTGACTGAACATTAAATGAGTGCTATGAGTAGTGCCAAGGCATGGAATAGTGACTATGGGAATAAACACACTGAATGAGGCAATGGGCAGTGAATGATGTCTGGCGAGCAGTCCATGAGATGGGATGGCCAGTGGATGTCTAAAATATTCAGCTCCCGTAATGTCCATCCTCACTCAATATGTGGTAGACAGAAAAAGGCAGACAATGTAGTTTTGGGAGATGAAGTAGAACAGGTGTGACACTTATTTTGCATGCTATGTTCACCCTCTGTAGGCATTTCTTCAAATACTGCAATAAAAATAAAAAAAACATTGGGGTAAATATGTGTATCCACGTAACTAAGTGTTTGCACATTTTTCTTTTTGTCAGAAGATTCTGTTACAACCTGAAGATTCCTAGCCTAGCTCCTTGAAGTCGATAGAAACATAGGCTGTCTTATGTCACCTGACATTCTCCCTTCTCTCTACTCCTTGATCTCCCTTGCACATCAGAAGTATTACATGATTTATGATCAAAGATTTAGGAAAAATACAGAAAATGAATAATGATCCTTGTCCTGTGCACTGTGGAGGAGTGGGCGTGGCGTCGGACTGAAACCAGGATATTTAGTGGCTACATCTCGGGATAGGGGCATTTCACATTTATAGTTGGGTGGCGCTGTAGTATTAGCACCTCCTACTGAGGCATGTCAGTGTCCCCAAGTGTGCTCTGGAAACCTCCCCACGCCCACTACATGTAGCCACACCTGTGCTGTGGCCAAATGTCTCACCGGACTCCACGTCACAACAGGATGTAAGCATCAGAAGAAACAAGGGCACCTCAGAGCCAATAGTGCACAGGAGAATGAGACATACCTCCTATCCCCTTGGCCTTTCTCCGCTGTGCGCCCCTGCTCCAAGATGCATAGACTCCATCATCAGTGGTGGAAATTGACAAAATGTAAAAGGGGATCCCACAAGGGCCAGGGTGGAGGCGGAGTTCTGAGGAGGTGGAGTTCAGAGTGGCAGGGCTGTCCGTTGAACAGGGGCGTTGCTAGGGGGGGGGGGCTAAAGGGGCTATAGCCCCTGATCTTTTGGTTGTAGCCCCGGATAGAATCTCAGGAGCTACAGCCAAAGGATTAGCTAGCCCCCAGTCCCAACAGTTCCGACATCAGCGTAGCCCCGGGTCTTTTCCAGACCTAGCAACTCCCCTGCCGTTGAACCCCGCTCAAAGGAAATAGTTTAAAAATGGTGTAATTTCTTTCATGCAGCTTCTTTCCAAAATCCAGACTGAACATCAATTCCACTTTAAATCACTTCCATGGCAGAGGTGCACCCAAAAATGTTATCATTGCCACTTTGAAATCACTTTGGGATCCCATCACCAGAAAAATAACATGAGAGATGAGATTTTCCAGTAACTGCGCTGGCAAAGTATAAAAGGTGCTCACCTTTTAAACCCAGCAATCTGTATTGCATTATTCCCTGGAAAACCAAAATCCAAATATGAGACATGCACTTTGATGGCAATTTTATGTGGTCTTGTCGGCTAGCGTCAACACTGGGAACATGACAACCTGGGTGAGATCCTGGTAGCCAAACACTTTAGCAAGATTGCCGGCCTCGAAAAATCCCAAGGGGCGTTGCATCTGCCACTGAAAAATAGCGGCACTGTGCACACACATGTATCCTTTCCTTGGGCCCTGAAAAGCAATACATGGCCCCAATCAGGGAAAAATAACCACTCCAGGCTTGCAAGCTCTCTTGCCACATCCTGGGCAAAAATTCACAACTCGCTTGCCCTCTCATCATCTCCCCTCCTCACCCCTCTGTTTGGCTTTAAACAATAATCTGCTTTATAAAAAAGGCTTGAAAAGGAGACAAACCGTAGTAAGGTACACACATATAAAAAAATCATTATAGAAATATGTTAAGCAAAACGTGTACAATTATGACATTATTCCCCCTATCTTGACTGGGAGACTACAAATACCAGAATCCAATTCAGCAAAAGACAAAATGTGGCCATTGGGTAAATGTACTTCCAAGACGTATAACAAAATGTCATTTGTGAAAAGGTTACCTGTTTAGGTTTCAGTGTTTGCCAAAGGCAGGGTTCAGATATGATGAAAATATTACATAATACCAAAAATGAACACTTTTTAGTGTGCTAACTATGAACATCTGAAAAGAATGTAATTAGTTTAAAAACTGTTTTGTGTAATATAATTGAATTGGCCTGGAGGAGGAAAACATGCACTTGCGCGTTCTCAATGTCACTGGGCCTAGTAAGATCGTTGTTGTTGTTGAGTTCTCCCCTGTTCCCCTCCCTTGCCTAGTTGCGCTCTGAAAAACCTGTGTACGAGCGCAATACAAATAAAATATCATATCATATCATATCATAAAATATCATATCATAAGCATTAGGAAGGGTTTGTCCAAAACAATAGACTCTTAAATGAGCCATGATGTCTAACTCACTCGTACCTGAAAAGCTCTGCTAGAGGAAATAAAGTGATAAGCTGTAATTATGGGGCTTGCACCCTCTGATGGGCCGCAGGGGGAGGGTTATTTGTCTATAGACAGCCACTGGGCCACAGGGGGTGACACAGTGGCCTCACTAGATAAAAAGAAAAGCGTGCCTCACACATGGAAGGTGCACAGTTCGCCCATGTCTCGAGCCGGCTCTCCACAGGGACCCCCTCTTTAAGCCGTCGCTGTGCTTTAAGACGCCTCGCTCCGTATGTCAACGAGGGAGTCCTTCCCTCAGCTGGGCTAGGTCAGTAAAACCTTGTCAGGGCTGAGGCAGGCTGTGTCCAAGAGACATCTGATGCCGGATCTCAGACTCGGCAAGAGCCGGCCCATTGACCAGCGCTATCCATCAGAGATGAACGATGCCCCTTCTGCCCTGCCCGCCTCCCTCGAATGGTAAAGCTGAGTGGCGTACAGAAAAGGCAGGGCTACCACCCGTGTCTCCTGCTGCCTCTACAGCCTTTGCCCTAGCATGGACGCTTCCCTGTTCCCACGGTCTAAGGCAGCGAGGTCTGGAAACTGATGCGGAGGAGTCACTTTGTAGCTTCCTTGCAGTGTTCTGACCTCACTGGTCCTGTGGTGATTGTCAGTAGGGATCTAGGTAAGGCTGAGTTAGTGCAGCAATAGTGCACTACTGTTACAATCTCGATTCCTTTTTAAATACTGGTGCATGAAACTGGAGTGCAGCACAGCTGCTCTTTCAGCCGAGATGCTGTTGCCGTCCTTTGCACCAACAGTAACGACTGGCTGGGAATGGGTACGGGCGAGTATGGTGAGCACATTGACACTTCATTGAATCCCTGGCAAAAGGGGTGAGCACCTGGGTCTTTGATGACAGTCCCTTGTCAAGGGGCGAGTAACTGGGCTATTAATGGCAATCCCTGGCAGTGTGGTAAGGGAGTCCCTGGGAATTTGATGGCACCCCTCCACCCCCCGGTAATGCGTACCTAGGCATTGTATGGCATTGCCTCACCAAAAGGTGAGTACCTGGCTATTTAATTCAAGCCTTTTCCTTTGGGTTGGGTGCCACAGCATTCAGTGGCAATGTCTAGCAGTTGAATCTGTTCCTGTATTTGGGATGACGACTCATATAATTCAATCCTTTTCCTTTGAAGTGGGTGATTTTGATTTTGAACATGTATAGAGTTCACCAGATAGACTTAACTATATTCAGGCGCAGTTGACAACTATCCAAAAGAGATTCACGGTGTATGAGTCGTATGTGCGATCTATGGCAGGGGCTGTCTATCTGAACAAAAAAGTTTTCAGCCTCTTTCTGAACAGTCCCAGGGACTTACATGCTGTGATCTCAAACAAGAGCTGATTCCAAAATTTGGGACCGAACACTCCAAATCTCCTGTCCCCCTGGAGATCAGATTAGAGTGAGGTACACAAACCAGAGGTTTATCTCCGGAACTCAGATAATGCAGGGCACTCCTATCAGAGAGATAATCTGAGGCAAGCCCATTAAGGCATTTATAAATCAGGCACTCCACTTTGAATGTTATCCTGTCCTCTACCATTAACCAATGGGGAGATCTCCATAGAGAGAATACATGATCCCTCTTCCTCAAGTGTCCAATCAACCTGATTGCCGCATCCTGAGTCTTCTGCAATCTTGCGACTTGTTTTGTTGAGATCCCTGCCTTCAGGCTATTGCAGTAATCAAGGTGGGTATTAGCCATAGCCCCCACCACCACTGTCTGATCTTCCACCGGGATAAATGGGAGTTCACTCCTTAGCATCCGCAATGCATAATATACTGCCCTAACCTTGGCCCCCACCTGTGCTCCACTACCAAGATTCTCATGCCATATGCAGCCCAGATTTTGGATTTCTTTGGCATACTGAAGTTGCAGGGGTTAGCATCTGTGTCTCTGCTGTAGGTTTTCCCTTTGGGCCAAACCATATCGCCTGACTCTTGGCTGCATTCAGCTGGAGCTGATTGCATGCCATCCATTTGTTAATGTCGTCCATACACAAATTGATTTTCTCAAAAGCATCTTCAATATTGTTTGTCTCAATATAGATCTGTGTGTCATCGGCATAGGAGTGAAACCTCAGACCATGCCTCCTCAATATATTGAGTATTGGACCGATACACAAATTGAAAATCAACAGGGATAGGGATGAACCCTGTGGCACACCACAATCTAGGCACCCAATCTCTGAGGTAAACCCCTGCAGCCCCATCCTTTGCGTCTACTTCAGGAAGAAACAAACCACTTGACTACTTGTTCAGATGCACTCCCTACATTTCTGTTGTGTTGTAGCATAATCCAATGATCCACTGTATCAAAGGCCACGGACCGACCCAATATCAAAGGTATCATAGAGCCCCCATTGTCCGCGGCCTGCAGCAGATCATCATGCACCGCCAACAATAATGTCTCCGTCCCATATTTGAGTTGGAACCCAGAGTGAAACTCATCCAGCCCTCCCTGTCCACAAATGCCTGAAATTGTGCACACACTACCTTCTCTAGAATCTTGGTTGGTCAAATCAAATTAGCTACCGGGTGATAATTCTTCAGAGTTACTGTGTCCAGGTTTGAATTTTTTAACACGTTTTTCACCAGTGCTCTTCTTAGAGCCTTTGGAACCTGGCCCTCCAACAATGACTTGTTCACAAAAGCTGTAATAAATGGTGTGATGCTGGCTGCCAAATGTTAAGCCGTACATGCCGGCATTGCAAATGCCAAGTCATTCGTTGGCTTCAGTTGGCTTACAAGGGAATAAATGAATTACTCATTCACACATTGAAAGCAAAAACCCTCTTCCCCCACCTTCTTCTCTCATTTTTCTTCTTCTTCCACTGGATCCCCCCACATCTCTCGGACCTTTCCCATAGCAATGCTCTTTTGAATGGTCACAATCTTTTCCTTGAAAAGGCTATTGAACTCATTAGCTTGGTCCTTTGAGGGAATAATTGTGGTTGGCGTGCAAGCTGGGTTTCCAAATCTGGAGACCACCTCAAACACTGCCCTCGCTTGATTCCCCGCCTGCTCAATCTCCTTGTGTAAGAACTACTTTTTAGTTTCGAACAGGGCCACCTTCTAGGATTTTAAGACACCCTTTGCTCTAGCTGCATCACTACCCAATTTCATTGGCCTCCAGAGTTTATTTGCTTGCCGCAGTTATTTGTGCAGTAAGGCCAGCGCTGGTCCAAAACCAAGGTTTGGATTTCTTAGTTCTCTTGGGTTTTAAAGGGGCATAATTGGAACAAATATCCACCAAATCCCATTTATAAAAAATTCTTCACAGGGGAGTGAGGAGTCAATATTTGCTAGCATCGCCTGCACTTCTTGCCTTGGGATATTGGCCAAGTCGTCTACTCTACACATTCACACTTGTGAGCTCTCCCTTCCTCCTCCTCTCTGCGTCTCATTCCCCAACAGTCCATATAATTGGACACAATGGTCAGACCATAATATTGGAAGCGTCTCCGAGAATAGAGCAGCCTATCATCTAGCTGCTACCAGGTCGAAACAATGGCCTTTGTTATGCGATATTGCCGTAGTCATAAACTTCATCTCATGATTGTCCAGCAACTCAGCTAAAGCAGCTGAGTCTGGATGGGTAGTACTTTCCAACCAAATATTCCAGTCGGGCAGGCACAGGAGCTTCTTATATTTACTCCCGGCCAGCATCAAATGCAGATCTAGTAACTCTAGAACATTTTCTACTGGATCTGTCCCTGTACTTGTGATGGCAACTCATATAATCAAAGCATTTTCCTTTGGGGTGGGTGCCGCAGTATTCAGTGGCAATGTCTAGCAGTTGGGTCTGTCCCTGTACTTGTGATGGCAACTCATATAATCAAAGCATTTTCCTTTGGGGTGGGTGCCGCAGTATTCAGTGGCAATGTCTAGCAGTTGGGTCTGTCCCTGTACTTGTGATGGCAACTCATATAATTAAAGCATTTTCATTTGGGGTGGGTGCCGCAGTATTCAGTGGCAATGTCTAGCAGTTGGGTCTGTCCCTGTACTTGTGATGGCAACTCATATAATCAAAGCATTTTCCTTTGGGGTGGGTGCCGCAGTATTCAGTGGCAATGTCTAGCAGTTGGGTCTGTCCCTGTACTTGTGATGGCAACTCATATAATTAAAGCATTTTCATTTGGGGTGGGTGCCGCAGTATTCAGTGGCAATGTCTAGCAGTTGGGTCTGTCCCTGTACTTGTGATGGCAACTCATATAATCAAAGCATTTTCCTTTGGGGTGGGTGCCGCAGTATTCAGTGGCAATGTCTAGCAGTTGGGTCTGTCCCTGTACTTGTGATGGCAACTCATATAATCAAAGCATTTTCCTTTGGGGTGGGTGCCGCAGTATTCAGTGGCAATGTCTAGCAGTTGGATCTGTCCCTGTACTTGTGATGACAATGCACAAAAATGAGATGCATATTTGTTCATTTCATGGCAATTTTTGGCAATGGAGTGAGTACCTCGCCATTTAATGTTGATCCCTTGAAATGGGGTCAGTATTTGCGCAGTTGATGGCTATCCCTAGCAATAGAGCGATTAGGCAGTCAAGGGCAATTCCTGGGAGTGTTTTGAGTACTGGGGAATTCCGGGAATGTGACTGTAATCCCTGTTAATCGGTTAACATGTCAATGACAGTCATTTTAAATAGTATGAGAACCAGTGCATTCCATGGCAATTTTTATTTATTTAGTTAATCTATTGCGCTTGGCTTCATCGAGTCTTTCACAAACTAGAAAAAACAACAATACAATATACTTACAATAGAAACATGAACACAACAAGCAATATAACATTGGATTAAGAGTAAAGATCGCACAATTACAATACATAGTCGCTAAACTTTACAGGAGTCTTGAGACAAAACCCAACTGAGTTCCAGAGCCAGTTGTGTATCGTCCGCATAGTTGGTGAAAAATAGGCTTGAATTCTCCAGAAGGGAGCAGAGCGGTTGGATATAGATGTTGAAAAATACAAGTGACAAACATGCTCACTGTGTTACCCCATATAAGATGAAAGCTGGCAGTGAGACAGTATCCCCCCAGCAAATTCTGGACACTCAATGAGTCAGAAATGATCCAAACCACTCAAACTGATTCTTTAGAATCAAGGGCACTCAGAAGGCATCGGTGATCTAGCAGGTCAAAAGCTGCTGAGAGGTCCAAAAGGACCTTTAGACCTGTCTTCCCTTTCTCTGTGATCCCCAGCATGAGGGATTGTAGATACACTAACACTGGTTTGGTGCAATGGGCTGGTCTACAATCGGCCTGACCCCGATGCAGTATGTTGTTAGTCTCCACAAAAGATTGTAATTGTGTCGTTGCTACTTCATCCAGAATTTTCAAAAGAAAGTGGCAATCTTTGATTGGTCTTAGATTTGTTGGGTCTCTAGGGTCACAACCAATTTGTTGGAGAGGGGGGCAAACACAGCTCCATGTTCAAGGATGACTTTGGAAGGGAGGAGGTTCTCGGCACAGGAGGTAGGTTTCATGGTGGATATTAACTTCTCCATGTATGATACTTAAATAGGATTTGTTTGTTGTTTGTTCTAATATTTGTAATGCGCGCCAGACCCAAGGGTATCAGGGTGCAATAGGCATCAAGAGGGTTGTTCAGCTTGGTTTACATTGCTGTGCAGTATCATACATTATATACAGTAAATTATAAGAAGGGCAGTCTGTACAGAATATGCATGAAACTGACAGGTTACACAATAAAAAACACAGAAGACAATATATACAGCATGTGCAAGAGGAACAAGAGTTACAATATATATGTAATGGAAGGTTAGAAGTCATTTTCCTTGATCCAGTGGATGAGGTTGGGCCTAAAGCGAAGGTAGGGTAAGTCAGCCCTCAGGGGTGGGGAGAGGGAGTTCCAATATTGGGCAGCTTTGACCGGGAAGCTGCTCACACCAGTCTTCGTACGTTTAAACTTGGGCACCATTAGAAGGTTGGCGTTAGCAGTTCTCGTGGGACGGTTGGAGGGTTGTCTCGTAAATCTGTCTATGAGATATTGTGGGGCGGCTTGGTGGAGACATTTGTGTGTCATGGACACTGTTTTGAGAAGGATTTTATCATTCGTGGACAGCCAGTTATTAGATCTTCTGTAGTCAGAAATGTGGGCTTTCTTAAGAATACATAGGGCTGCACTTAGGGCATTGTTTTGTATAATCTGGATCTTATTGGTAATGTATTTATTACTCCCTAAATATAGGGCATTACAATAATCCAGTTTGGACAAAGAGGAAGGGCTTAGCTGCTCAGCTTGCAAGTGTAGGCTGTTGAAGAGGCCATGGAGTTTACTTGTTTTTAAAAGCTTAGCGTAGAGTCTAAGTAGAAGCCGAGTGTCTTGACCTCCTTGGCTACTGTAATGTTATTGTTGTCTATTATGAAGTTGGACTAGTTATGGCTTAGTTTGTTAAGATTTGCAGGGGTGCCGAGGATGAGGAGTTACGTTTTTTCATCATTCAGGCATAGACCATGAGAGGTCATCCATGCCTGGATGATGAGGTACACTCTATTCACAAAGGCCAAATCCTTGTTGTAGTCGCCCGTCAACGGGATGAGGATCTGGGTATCATTGGCATAGTTCGTGCAGGTGATACCCAGGCCATCTAGATCATCAAAAGGGGGCGTTGTGAACATTTTGTACAGAGTAGGGGACACACAGCATCCCTGGGGCACACCACAGGTGATAGGTATGGGGTCGGCAGCTGCTATAGGTGAAAAGACATGCATTGTTCTATTGTCCAGGAAGGATTGGATCCATCCTGTCGCTTCTTGTGAGAAATAGGAGGCAGAATCTAGGTGGTTCCACAAGGACTTAAGGAGTACTAAGTCGAACGCAGCTGAGAGATCAAGTAGTAGCAGTAGTGCTGCCTTACCATCGTCTCTCAGCACGTCGATTTGTGCCTTGAGGTCAATTAGCACGGTTTCAGTTCCGTGTTGTGGTCCAAAGCATGACTGATGTACTCCTAAAAGGTGGTTGCATTCCAGAAATTGTTGGATTTGGAGGTAAGCCACCTTATCTAGAATTTTAAGCAGTAACAGGACTGTGGCAATAGGGCAATAGTTAGTGGGTATAGACGGGTCAAGAGTTTGTTTTTTAAGTAATGGGAGAACCCAAGACTGTTTCAAGTTATTGAGTATGGTGCCAATGGAGAAGGAGGCATTCATAAGTTTGGAAATTAAAGGTGAGTGGTCGCGTGCAGCGTCCTTTATGATTTGCGCTGGGCACTGGTCGCCGTGGCCATTAGAAGGTGTGAGGCCAAGGATAACATTTTCAACTTCTAAGATGGATACTTTATTAAAGTTGAAGCAGGGTGTGCATTGATTGGGCGGTGGTGGCGATGGCTGGGGCAGAGGCTTGGCAGTTTTGTTAGGCTTGGGGGTAAGGAGGAGAGTTTATTTTTTGTTGTTAATCTTGGCTTGGAGGGTCACTATCTTATTAGATAGGACACTCTGAATACTGGTGCACCATAATTTGTCCTTGTGACAGGTATCTGGTGCTTTAATAGGCGTTTCTATTTCTTTAAGGATCGTGAACAATTCTTTAGTCCTAGAATTAGCTTGCATGATACGCAGATTGAATGAGGATTGTTTGGCGAGGAGGATTTCTTGTTTGTAGAGGGAGGCTATTTTACTAAGGTTGTTTTTATTGGTGTCAGAGTGATCTTGTCTCCAAATTTGTTAACTTTTACGTTTTTCTAATCTTATTGCTTTCAAGTGGGGGGAGAACCAGGTGTTCACATGTTTTTTAGGTTTGCTCTTTCTAATTTTCAGTGGTGCTACGACGTCTAATGATGATATTATTATTTTGTTGTACTCCTCTACAAAGGTGAAGGGGTCAGTGTTGGCGGGAAGCAGATTTAAGGTGGGAAGAATCAAGGGGATGAGTTTTTCAGCTTTGATGTTTCTTTTGTTTCTCGTGGGAATGGCTGTAGCTATGTTAGTGGCGGGTAGTGGTGGCGTAGCCTCTAACGAGAAGGAGATCAGGTGGTGGTCAGACCAGAGTTGCGGAGTTATGGAAGTAATGGTGGTCTGGCAGTTGTGCTCTGCTATCCAGTCAAGGGTTCTTCCTTTGGTGTGGGTACCACCCATCAATTTTTGGGTGAAGCCCAATTCCTCAAGGGAGTCGTTGATGTGCGTGGCATTGAGGTCAGATGGGTCGTTGAAACCAAAGTTAAGATCTCCTAGGAGGAGGCAGTGTGAGGAATCTTTAAGATTGTCCGATAATATATTCATTAGGTCTTCTTCAAAAGAGCCTAGAGGGCCAGGAGGTCTGTATATGAGGTGGATTGACAAGGTCTGGGTGTCGGAGATGGGCAGCTTGGCCGTGAGGGATTCGCAGGAATCTAGGTTTTGTGGCGCGGTGAGTCTCTAGGCTAGACTGGTTTTGCTGATCATAGCGAGGCCTCCGCCTCGGGACTTAGTGCGATCTATTCTAAGGAGAGTGTTATCCTCGGGAATGGCTAGCATGATTGCTGGGCCTGCTGCTGAGTGAAGCCAGGATTCAGAGATGGCAAGGAAATCAATTTTTTCTGTCTGGAGCAAGTCGGCAATTTCCATTGCATGGGCTACCATGGAGCGGGCATTTATAAAAGCTCCTCTTATGCTAATCTGGGTAGATTCCATGGATAATATCTGTGTGTTGTGGTGGTGTTTCGGGTGGGTATTGATGTCTCGAGTCAGCCGGCTATTAAGCTGAAGTGGATGTTTGGTTTTAATAGTTTTGTGGAGGGAGATATTAGTATTAGGCTCTAGGCTCCTCAAAGTACTGGAAGTGTTATTTGTGAGAGGACGGTAGGTTTTAGCTAAAGGTTCGTAGATTTTAGGGAGTCTAGCACAGAGTTTAAGGTTTCTCTGAAGGAGACTACATGGTCTAGTGTCCATATTATTCTGACTTGGAAGTTTGCTGTAATGGGTCGCCGGATCGGGTGTTATAGCTGCGAATGGCAAAGCAGGTGTCATGGTGGGATTTAGAGTGCTGATTAGGTTTAGGATAGTCCTCATCAGGACAGTATAGATTATTGGCAAATGCATAGTTTGCGCGTATAGTAACTAAGTGGTGTCGGATGTGGCACTAGGGCCAGGTGTCTGTACAAGAGATTGCACCTCTGAAGTCTTTAAGTGCCTCCGACCTCGGATTGGTCAGGCATCTCCCTATAGCCTATCGGATTCGACTGGCAGGTGCAAGCCGGCCCTCGACGAAGGCAGTCAACAAAGGCTCCCCCTGACTGAGCCTCCATCACTCTCTACATTGTAAACCAGGAGCAGGAGCTCCCCCTCGCCCGTGAGCTGCCGGAGCAGCTCACTAGCCACCATCAGCCTGTCTCCAGCTTCCCGGTAAGGCTATATGCAATGCTAATATAGCCATCCGCCGCCTCCAATTTTTGACGTGCTACGCCGACAACAGCCCCTACTATCCCATAAGGAATGTTGGCATACCTGAATCTGCATTGAATGCCTAATATATTTCGTTTCAATACTTATCAAGGAATTCGATATCTAATCTACTGCAAAACCGCATGGTTTGCATATCCTAAAATGGCCGCCGCATTCTGAAATCGCACCTCTGAAGTCTGGAAGTACCTCCGACTTCGGATTGGTCAGGCATCTCCCTATAGCCAATCGGATTCGACCGCCAGGCGCAAGCCAGCCCTTGACGAAGGCAGTCGACAAAGGCTCCCCCTGACTGAGCCTCCATCACTCTCTACACTGCAAACCAGGAGCAGGAGCACCCCCTTGCCTCTGAGCTGCCAGAGCAGCTCACCAGCCACCATCAGCCTGTCTCCAGCTTCCCGGTAAGGCTGTATGCAATACTAATATAGCCATCTGGCGCCTCCAATTTTCGACGTGTTACGCCAACAACAGCCCCTACTATCCCATAAGGAATGTTGGCATACCTGAATCTGCATTGAATGCCTAATATATTTTGTTTCCATACTTATCACGGAATTCGCTATCTATTCTACTGCAAAACCGCATGGTTTGCATATCCTAAGATGGCCACCGCATTCTGAAATCACACCTCTGAAGTCTGGAAGTGCCTCCGACCTCGCATTGGTTAGGCATCTCCCTATAGCCAATCGGATTCGACTGTCAGGCGTAAGCCGGTCCTCGATGAAGGCAGTCGACAAAGGCTCCCCCTGACTGAGCTGACCGAGCTGGCGAGCTCAGAGCGGGCCACCTCCTTATCGTTCTACTATCAAGAGCCAAACCGAGCAGTCCGCTTCCTGCACCTGAGCGTCATTATATGCCATTCACAGTACGCGGTTGAGGCATGTCTTCACCACAAACGCAATCCTCATAATATCAAACTCCCGGTAAGACTCCCACATACTGCTTGTTATTACTGATTTTCAGAATCTTATATGGCGTCGCCCTCTCATTCATAATCTTGCTAGCAATAACTGCCCACCGTTGCATTGTGTTTGGGCCATCCTTCAGCTTCTTGCTAGAGCACCCATAAACTGGCCTTCTTAACACTGTTTGCATCGACCGATAGCACTACGACCGGAGAACACCTGACGTGTGTCTCACTCCTATGCGACCATGCGCCATCACAGAACCTGTTTGCACATTGCATTTTTAGCCTGTACTGTGAATCTTGAATTTAGGTGAACTTCCGTTGCCACAACTGCACCTACCTGTTTGCACATTGCATTTTTAGCCTGTACTGTGAATCTTTAATTTAGGTGAACCCCTATTTCTACAATTGCACCTACCTGTTTGCACATTGCATTTTAGCCTTTACTGTGAATCTTGAATCTAGGTGAACTTCTATTGCCACAATTGCACCTACCTGTTTGCACATTGCATCTTTAGCCTGTACTGTGAATCTTGATTTTAGGTGAACTTCTATTGCCACAATTGCACCTACCTGTTTGCACATTGCATGTTTAGCCTTCACTGCGACCCTTGAATCTAGTTGAACCTATTGTCAAAATTGCATCAACTACCTCGCATTTTCTCAGACTGTATAGCGACTTCGAACCTAAGCATTGCCCTTTATGGACTCCCATTGCCAACTGTAACTAACTGATAGCGTTAGCGCAGAATTCACTGCCTACTACTACCTGGTCGACCATGAGTAAAAACAATACCCAGACCTTCCTACTTACGATCGGACTCTTCACCATCATGGCCTCTGCTACCTCGAACACATGCCCTCCTATAGACAGAAACAAGAGACTTAGGGCAAGACTACCCTGCATTTATAAACCTAAAAGAAATAATTTAAATAATACCACTGGACTCCCCTCTACCCATGACTACCTGGCCAAGAGTGCACAGGCAACTAAAACAGACATCCCAAACTCGGCACCTCCCCAATCTTACACAAAGAAGCACCCAATTCAAAACAGACACCTAGTCAAACCTTCACACAATCCTAACCCTAAGAGTACCCTGACATTAACCAGGTCACTCATCAACGCCAGATCCATGGTAGCCCATGCCACCGAACTTTCTGACATTCTAAACAACGGCAGCCTGGACCTACTTGTCATAACAGAGACTTGGCTCCACGAGGCGGCAGGACCTACCCTAATGTTAGCTGTATCTGACAGCCACCATATCCTCAGAGTAGATAGACCTAATGCTAAAGGCAGTGGCCTAGCCATCATCTCTAAAACTACCTTGCCTATTAGGCTTGCCACCTCACCTCCTTGCTCCTCCTGTGAAATAGTCACAGCTAAATTGCTGTTATCCAATAACCGCACGTTGACCCTCCATTTGATTTACAGGCCCCCAGGACCATTAGGAACCTTCGGAGATGACCTTACCAGCCTTATAGCGAATAATACGCAAAAGCATTCCGAAACCTTGCTGATGGGCGATTTCAACATTGGCCTCAATGACCCAGACAACAAGCATGCCCACTCAATAACAGCACTACTTAATGACCACGGACTCACCCAAAAAGTTCTCTCACCTACCCACATCAAAGGCAGAACCCTCGACTGGGTATCCGAACTTAACTGTAACATTTCCATCACCAACATCGTCCCACAACCTTGGCGGGACCACTACTTAATCAACTTCAACGCCAACCTCGATATCCTCACCCCCAAATACTATCAGTATGATACCCCCCTACCTACTAGAAGTAAAAAAGATATCACTGCTGAAAAACCTATCCCGCTCCTCCTCCCCGCCATCAATGGCCTGGAGATCAACACTGACCCAGACACCTTAGTGGACACCTTTAACAAAGCTATGACCACGGCACTAGACACCATTGCTCCAACTAAACTGTGCAAAGGTAAGCAGGAAGCACACTTGAATGCCTGTTTCAGACCCCAACTTAATGATCTAAGAAAGCAGAAAAGAAAGCGGCAAGCTATCTGGCGCAACTCGCCTACCGACAACAACAAAGCTAAATTAGCCCAACTATCCCAACACTAAAAGAAAGAAATCATCAACACAAAAAAAAATCTATTTGACAACAGAATTACAAAAGCCAAATCAAACACAAAGCAACTCTTTTCCATCCTCCGGGAAATGGAATCCCCCCTACAACCAGTAGACACTGTCCCTAAAGACAAGATATGGTGTACTATCATACAAAACGTACTATTGAATAAAATCTCTACCCTCCAACTCAAAATAATCAAAAAAAAGACTCTCTGTCTCTCTCTGATCAACAAACAGCACCACCCACTGAGCACAATACTATTCCGCCTTTCAGTTTCAAAACTATCTCAATCATTGATACTGAAAAGGTCATTCTCTCCCTGAAACCCTCCAACTGCAAGGGCGACAGCTGCCCAGCACAAATAAAAAAGGACGCAGCCAGAGACTTAGCCCCTTTTATCCCGAAGCTCATAAACTCCTCCTTTAAATCAAACACAGTACCTACCAAACTGAAAGAATCCTGGGTCCTTCCCTTACTAAAAAAAAAACCCTCGACCCTTCCATCCCCACTAACTATAGACCCATCACTACCGTACCATTCCTTCTCAAAATTATTGACAGAGTAGCCTACTTACAAATTCAAGACTACCTGGAAGCTAATCGTCTGCTAGGCTCTCGGCAATTAGGATTCCGCCCTCTCCATGGTACCGAAACAGCCTTGCTAGACCTTAAGACAAACATTGAGGAGTTAAAGGATAGTGGCAAAACAGCTTTGCTACTGCTACTGGACTTGTCAGCAGCCTTTGACTTGGTGGACCACGCAGTTTTATGCAGCCACCTCAGGCTCGCTGCCAACTTCACAGGAGAAGCTATAGCCTGGGTCCAATCCTTTCTAGCCAACCGGACTATGAGAATTTTCTCTACCACCACCTGCGCTGATCCTATCCAAATAACATGCGGAGTGCCTCAGGGATCCTGTGTCTCACCCACCATGTATAACATTTTCACCAAGCCACTATTTGAAAAATTAAATTGTAAATTAATCCTTGCTGCCAGACCATTCCTCTCCAGTGCCAGCCGTATCACCTTGGCTAATGCTCTTATCATGTCTTGACTAGACTATTGCAACACCCTGTACTCAGGAGCCAACAGGTATGTCACTGACAAACTCCAAAGATTGCAAAAAATGCCCTAAGAGCAGCGTTGAACATCCCACATAGAGAGCACATCTCTAAATTCCGGAAAGAGGCCCATTGGCTAAAAATAAAGGATAGCATCCTCCTCAAAACCATATCGATTACTTCCAAATGTCTAAACAATCTAGCACCTCCTTACTTATCTGAAAAAATCTCCAGGAAATCTACAACCCGACCTTTGAGATCTGCCAACACATTCTTGCTCGAAATCCCTAGATTTAAACTGACACTCCCATTAGACCTTAGACGTCCCCTACCCAACGCCAGATTTAGAATCATGCTCTCAAATGGCTTCGCTTTAATGACCCATAACCACCTCTCCCTCCCACTGCCACTCTACCCTGACAACCACTGCACCTAACATTACTACTGCGACTTACACACTGGACCTGTTTGTCCATAGCTGTAACCGTAGGCATTCCCTAAATATATGCAATGTTAAGTCTGACCCTTGTCAGGTATCTGATCAGTTATACCTTCCATGCTCCACGAATGGCAAATGTCTATACTATTTCATTTACTGTACTCACATTGCACTCACCTGTATCCACGAATGGTAAATGTCTGTACTGTTTCTATTTACTGTACTGCACACTGTATTCACATGTATGTACCAGCCTGCGACAGGCACTGTAACTAAGCTTTGAGACTTCTTGTACTGCTGCACCCAGCTGCCCATGGGCTTGGTGCGCATTATCAAATTAATAAACAAACAAACAAATAGGGTACAATAGTTGGCCAACAGGTAGTGGGCAGAATCAGATAGCTGAGGCCGTACGTAGTAAGAAAACTCAAGTAGTTAAGGCAACAGGCAGATTCAATAGTTAAGGCAACAGGCGGTGGGCAAAATTGGATGGCTATGGCGATAGACAAGTTCAATAGTTAAGGCAACAGGCGGTGGGCAAAATCAGATAGCTGTGGCAGCAGTCAAAGTCAATATTTAGTTACAGGCGGTGGGCAAAATCAGATAGCAAAATCAGAGCGCTATGGCAGCAGGCAAATTCAATATTTAGTAACCAGCGGTGGGCAAAATCAAATAGCTGTGGCAGCAGTCAAATTCAATATTTAGTAACAGGCGGTGGGCAAAATCAGATGGCTGTGGCAGCAGTCAAATTCAATATTTAGTAACAGGCGGTGGGCAAAATCAGATAGCAAAATCAGATAGCTATGGCAGCAGGCAAATTCAATATTTAGTAACAGGTGGTGGGCAAAATCAGATAGCAAAATCAGATAGCTATGGCAGCAGGCAAATTCAATATTTAGTAACAGGCGGTGGGCAAAATCAGATGGCTGTGGCAGCAGTCAAATTCAATATTTAGTAACAGGCGGTGGGCAAAATCAGATGGCTGTGGCAGCAGTCAAATTCAATATTTAGTAACAGGCGGTGGGCAAAATCAGATGGCTGTGGCAGCAGTCAAATTCAATATTTAGTAACAGGCGGTGGGCAAAATCAGATAGCAAAATCAGATAGCTATGGCAGCAGGCAAATTCAATAGTTAAGGCAACAGGCAGGCGGCAAATTCGAATACAGGTAGGCAGCAACAGATACATTAGGAGTACATAAGAGTGAGCTGTATGTGAGTGATCAGTAGGCTCAAACCTGGCCCGTGCTATGGCAGGGAGCATGCCGGGAGACAGTCAGAGACGGACACAGCTCAATGCATAGAGGTACAGTGCTGTGTGGTGGTACAGGAGGTACAAGGCGCGGAATACCGGAATGTTGCAGACTATAGTTTGAGAATTTGGGGGATGTAGGAGAAATTGCGGGAGAGTATGTTGACCACGCAAGGTTAATGATGGGTTATCACTTTGTTTTTGAGATATTTGAGCAAACAAGACGTTGTCCCTGGCCTTAGCAATTTAGGCTTCGGAAGCATCCTGAACTACCACACAGTCTCGGGCTGAGGATGCGCAGGGGGTGATAAGGGCTTCAGGCTTTTCCAGTGACTTAAATATCCAGAAGAGATTTCCAGATTTGTTTGAGGCATCCTCAATTTGAGTGTTAAAAAATACTTTTTTGTTTCTGTTATTTGGAGTTTGTAACTTTTGTCTAGGGCTTTGCAAAGCTCCTTGTTCTCCCTGGTAGGATGTGTCAACCACTTGGTTGCACAAATAGGCTTTCAAATCAGGGAAGGAATGGACTGGAACACGACAGAGCTGAGCTAAGCAGTGTTGAAGAAGCTCGTTCCCCTTGTTATCCAGTGCCATTTCTCAATGCAGGCAGACATCTTCAGCGACTGCATTTGAAAGTCATCCATTGCTCAACAGCACAAACTCAAACAATGAAAAGGTCTAAAGCTGTATTTATGTCTCATGCTTTGCACACATTTTACTGTCATGGTGACTATTCTGACTGAGGAAACGAGCACCATACCCTGAGTGCATTGCATTCTCAGAAGGATTGCAGATTTGAGTTACTAGAACAGACATGTTTGATAAATTGGTGGTCATTGTTATGTTCCCAAGATGCACTTTGTTATAATGCAAAGCAGCCAGCATCCTACATTCAGGGCACTCACATCATTCGACGCTTAGCACTGCCCCTCAGTCACTCCCACACCACTGATAATCCGCCTTTGCCCCACCCATCCCACATATATGAGGGGGTGGGCTGTTTCCCGAGTACATTTGGCCCATTTCCACCACTGTTTCAAATCAAGTACTTTCTGAAAAGCAGATGAGCACTAATCAAAATAACACTTACAACGAGGGCCAGATTCTCAACCTGGTCTTAAGTACCACCTATTTTCAAGGTGGCGCATTCTTCCAAAGTCGGTAGGAATGCGCCACTTTCAGAATACATGCGGCGGTTGCTAGGATGGGTTGGAAACCAACCTAGCAACCGCCACATTCGTTACCTGGCTTTTTAGAAGGGTATTCTTGTGGCACTCCTCCAGTTTTATATGTGTGCTAAACTTGTGCACATATACAGTACCATTTTGCTGCAGTTATACTGGAGGAGTGCCACAAGAAACCTTGTTTGGTGTATATGAACACTTTCACATGCACCAAAGCAAGCAGCTTCAACGTTGAATACTGGTGGAGCCTGGGTGTCCTCATTTGGCGCAGTGAATCGTGCTCTTTAACACGTTCACTGCGCCAAGTTATGCATCGGGACCTGAGTGTCAGACTCGCAAACGGGTAAATATATTATAAGGTCCTACCAGGAGATATTAACTAAGTCTCTTTTCAAATGATATTCACTAAATGTTAAGGATAGGAAACATTTGCCATCGGTTAAACAAAATTCAGAGCAAAGTTCCTGTCGGAGTGGCCAGTCCAAGGAACAGGAATGGTCTTAACTGTGAAATATCAAAAGCTATAGTGAAAATGAGGTCTAAACCAGGCCCACAGCATTAGGATGCACGCCTATAAACTACATCAAGGAATCGGGCAGAATCTGAAGCAGCCAGCAGTCGTGGAAAAAGATAAACCCAGACAAAATGATGTTTATCATACTTTAAAGCAGCAGAGAAAAGATAGCTATCAAACTCAGAAAATGCCTTGTAGAGCTTGAAGGTAGCAGAGATTAACTAAAAGATACTTCCTGAGGCGGTTTCCAAATAAAAGTATGGACTTGAGACAACTCTTCCAAGCTAGCAAGTCAAATTGAGAAAGGGCTAAAGATAGGGTGGCCAGATTTAAAAAGTAAAAAACCGGGACAGGGCAACTAACATAAAAGTAGGACTTAGGGCCTCATCACGAGTTTGGCGGTAACCCTTAAATCCGGCGGTCGTGCTATTACTGCCGGATTTAAGGGTCTGCCAAATCAGGGCTTCGGCGGATTTCTCCCCAGCTCGGAGCTGGGGGGAAATCCGCCGAAAATTTGCGCTATTACCGCAGGCGGGAAATCCGCCGGCGGTGAGAGCGCGAAAATTCCCCATTGAGCCCAATGGGGAATGGGGCATTCCCGAATGGGCTCAGTAGGGAATGGGGAATTCCATTACCGCCAAACCCGTGATCCGGCGCTAATAGGGGGTTTGGCAGTAGGGCTAATACCGTTACCGCCCAACTCGTGATGAGGCCCTTACTCTTGAAAGTGGCTGTCAATGTACTACACTTGAGTAGCGTTTGGAGAAGAAGTGGGATTAAGGGGAACACATTATAATTAATTTATCACAAACTAACACTATCTTAAGTTTTAAAATGCAGCATTTCTTCGGTGCAAGGTTGTGCATTCCTGGCTGCCAGCTATGAAGACCTACTACCAAAAACCGGGACCGCTGCAGTTTCCAATGGGAACATAATCTTGAGAAAGGGGGACAGTGCACCAGATTCCGGTTTAGTCCCGGCAAAACCAGGATGTCTGGTCACCTTAGTTGAAGAAAACCTAAAAAATCACTGCTGTTGCCCTGCCATGCTGATTTTGTCTATTGACCTATTTGCTAGAAAACGTGCCTGGAAGAAGCAGATGAAAGCTGGCTTGACAGTCCCCCATCAGACACGTTTCAGTAATGACCATTATGTCCAAATCGCGGTCGCTAATAATGTCACCCCTTACTTTCTACATTGTACCCGAAGACAGCATCCACAGTATCTTTCTGCTCTTAGCGCAGTCTCTTGTGTCAAAGACATTTTACGTTCTGGGTTCTGGAATATCAGTGCCATTCCTGTCAGTAGGTTTCTTTTGAGAGGCAGGAATGGCTGGGGACAGACCAATCACCTGCCAGGAACTAGCCTCAGCTCAGCTGGCATTTCAGAGGCGTCCGCTTTTTGTGACTACTCGTATTATCATTGTAGCCCAATTGACTTAGAATTAGAGAAAGGAAGCGGGTATCAGGTCATATTATCTCCACCAATATTATCACCATATATATGTTTGTGGGCTACGGCCATAAGCGATATTATTAGTGGGGATAATTTATGGGGTTATTGGGACCAGCGGTTGCTGGGGTGTCCCCCACAGATTCCATGGCTTAATATCACCGCAAAAACATGGCAATATTCTTGTATGGAAATATTTTTGTGGGGATACTAACACATGGAACCAGAAAGGGGGCCCCTTCCCTAGCTCAGGCTGACTTTGTTGCCGTAAGCCCTCCAGGCTATCCAGGAGTAAAAGTGTGATAGCATTCAGCTGTCATTACTGCTGGCACCTCACAGCAAAACAGTTTAATCACATAGTAATAACTTCACACGCATAGCACACTTTACAGTTTGGCTCATCTCCAGGCAATGATAAAATATGTTTCAAACTCAAAGGTACTCATTCTGTGGGCCTTGCAAGGATAAAAGGCTGAGTTGCCTCGGGTCACGCACAGATCTCTATAGGGGTGTATTGGTCTATTGGGCCCTCTTACCGCTGGAGCACACAGCTTGAGTGATCAGTACTCTTGAAAAGTGTGCATAAGATTGCACACAGAAAATGCTCAGTCGCCTTGGAAACAGTTAATGCAGTGATCTGTAAGTTACTCAGGCATTGTTATAGAGTTGGTGCTTTGACTACCACAGGCAAGCGCGTCCTTGGCTTGAGGAGTTTGGGCAGGTGAGCGGGGACTAGAGGCCTGTTAGTGGAAGGTTCTGGTCTCTTCCTCCATGCTTGCCACTCCTCCCCAGGCTCCAACTGGAGCCAAGGCTGTAGAAGGCCTTCCCAACAGAAGGCAGGCATTAAAGACATGCGCTGTAGGGTGCAGGTCCATCACATGACCAGTCACCTTTTGCATACTGGATAAGGAAGAGTCTCATAATTCGGAATACAATCATTGTAACTTGACACATTAGCATGTTTGACACAGAGATCTCTCAAATATGTTCAACAATCAAAGATGTGATTTTTCTTCGAGGGCTCACCAATTCGCCGTGGCATGGCGTCTTATGCCAAAGCAATCTTCAGCTTATGTCATCATGCCATGCAGCCCAACATGTCCCATGCCATTTACATAATGTTCATCCAGCCCCATTTGTTTTTCCATGCAGTCTGGTACTTGTAGTTCTGCTTTTCCCATTGTGAATTCCGAAATACAAGCCCCAGAATTCAACGGAAAACACCAGGACTCGATAACAATCTTAAGAATGACATTGGGCATGCTGGCATGGATGTGCCACGAATTTGATAGCACGGTCTAACTTGCACTGTAAGGTTCAGCATAACAGACGCCCAGGAACGCCTCCCGACCAGAATGGCGCACCTGCACCCCCGTCATCAATGAGTTAGTCCTGGAATAAAGGTGCGATGAAATGCAGTGCACCCGCTGGCACTCCTGCGGTCTGGATATGTGTCTGAAACCAGGGCTTCCGAATGAAAAATGTCCACGATTCTTAAATGTAACATATCAAGGCACTGTATTGAGTGACCTGGGCGACACCTGGTGGAAATATATTTGAATTTCATCCTCTCATTTCAATCTAAACCAGTCAAACTCGATTCTTAAATGTAATATTACAAGGCACTGTAATGAGTGACTTGGGCGACCCCTGGTGGAAATATACTTGAATTTCATTCTCTCATTTCCAATCGCAACCAGTCAAGAACGATTCTTAAATGTAACATTACAAGGCTCTGTAATGAGCGTCTTGGGCGAACCCATGTGGACATTTATTTTAATTTCATACTCTCATTTCCAATCTAAACCAGTCAAGATCGATGCATGTGCACAGGTGTGCAACTAGACTAAAAGTTCGAAGGGCGAGGGGGTTACCCTTCAAATATTGGGAGAGGGGCTAACTAAAGAGACTGTCGGGGTAGCACCACAATTACTGGTGTGGGTGCATCCAACTTCTTTAGACATGTTAAAACCAGGACTGGATATGATTCTATGTTATCCTATAGTGTGTTGTGGTATGTTATAGTGTGTTATGTGACTTGGGCATATCACTAATCTGCCTCAGGCGCATCCTGCAGGCACTGTGTGCTATTCTCTGCATAACCTAGCTGGGATTTATGTGGACTATAGAGTCTGACATAAGAAGCTACTGTGTAGTGCGTTGTTGCATGCCGTGTGAGGCTGAGTGTGTGGCTAGTGTTGGTTGTGTCAGAGGTTCAGAGTGGTTTATAGAGCACAGAGATCAGATAGGCAGAGCTGAACAGTGAGGCAAGGAGTATAAAGGTGGTAATGCAGGAGGATATAAAGGGAAATCTGTACAAAAGAAAATGATACAAAGCAAAACATTACATTAAAAATCAACTGGTGAACTACATCCTGTGCAAAGCATCTGAAAAGGACACATGCAAGGAAGTGGTGTAAGGTCAGTAGCCCACCCACAACAAGTGTATTTCTGTGAAGTAATTGACAAGGCCCAAAATCAATCTTTCCAGTAACCAGAAAGTATCCAGAAACCTTGTGTTAAATGGCTATCTGGAATCAAAAAGCAGAGCATGTTAGAGAAAAGTAAAAATCAAATTGGGCCTGTAGTCACCCCGTTTATTTCCTTACAAGACTAAGAACACTGGCGTAACAGGGGCCCCTGCAGCACCCGTGGTGTGGGGGGCCCCGCGAACACATGTTCTGGGTGGGGGCCCCACTTATAGTAAAAAAAAAAGATTTTTTACAACATTTTCTTTTTGAATTCACTCTGCATTTATAAAGAAATGATTTCTGTAACAGAAATAATTTCTTTATGAAGGCAGAGTGAATATAAAAAGAAACTTTCTTTTTGAAGTCCGGGGGCTACCTCAACCCATGACATGAAGACCCTAGGCTGGAGGCCTCCATGTCAGGGGGTCGGGGAAGTCCTATGACTTCAAAAATAAATAGTTTATTTTTGAAGTCACTCTTCCTTCATAAAGAAATTATTTCCGCTATGGTTCAGTCCTTAACGGAAATAATTTCTTTATGAAGTCAGAGTGACTACAAAAAGAAACAATTAATTTTGAAGTATTATGGTTGCCCTCAACCCCATGACGTGTGCGTGTGCGAGTGTATGGTGAAAGAGTGCACACAAATGTATGGGTGGCTGGCTATGCATTTGTGCGTGTACGGTGAAAGGATGCACACTTAAATGTATGGGTGGCTACCTGGTTGTGCCTGTATGGTGAAAGTGCACACACTTAAATGTGTAGGTGACTGTCTGTGTGAGGGTATGGTGAAAGGGTGCACACTTAAATATATAGGTGGCTGCTTGTGTGAGTGTATGGTGAAAGAGTACACACAAATGTATGGGTGGCTGGGTGTGCATGTACTGTGAAAGGATGCACACTTAAATGTATGGGTAGGTGCCTGGGTGTGTGTGCCTGTATGGTGAAAGATTGCACACTTAAATGTACAGGTGGCTGCCTGTACATTTAAGTGTGCAACCTTTCACCATACCCTCACACAGACAGTCACCTACACATTTAAGTGTGGGCACTTTCACCATACAGGCACAACCAGGCAGCCACCCATACTTTAAGTGTGCATCCTTTCACCATACACGCACAAACGCATTCCCCACGAAGGAACTAACTACCGAAATTGCCGCCATGGTCTCCTTTGCTCTCGAAAGAGATTGGATCACGGAAAAAGAATCTAACTTTCTCGTTACCACAGCTGGAAGAACTCCCTGCCTATACACGTTACCTAACATTCAGAAAAAGTCCACCAATCTACCTGGAAGACCAATTGTGTCAGGATGTGGATCCATTTTAGAACCATTATGCAAATTTGTGGACTATTTCTTTAAACCTATCAGCATTATTACGGAATCCTACATTAGAGACACGATGCACACCATTCAAATGTTCGAAAATTTGGAATTTGACCCTCAAAAACATCTCTTAGTGACTCTAGATATTAAGTCACTTTACACGAGTATTCCACAACAAGCAGCGATAGATTGCGTATACGAATATCTCATTGAAACCAATAGAGAGGCAAAAGTCCCGCCTGAATTCATTATTGAAATAATGACACTTGCCCTCTGTACAAATTTCTTTGAATTTGACAAACAGTTCTATCTGCAAACCAAAGGAACTGCCATGGGGGCGGCATTTGCCCCGAGTCTGGCCATTTTATTCATGGCCAAATTTGAATTTGTTTTTATTTTCAACCCTGTTAATCTTTGGAAAGATAACATCAAACAATGGCGGCGTTATATTGATGACGTTATTTGCCTATGGGATGGATCTGAGGATACACTACAAAACTTTTTTGTCTGGCTGAACACTTGCAGTACAGACATACAATTTACAATGGAACACAGCAACACCATGATTCATTTTTTTTTTTGTTGACCTAACGATTGGACACAACCAGGGCAAACTATTCTGCAACACATTTCGGAAACCAACTGACCGCAAAACCCTACTTCATTTCCAGAGTGACCATCCCAAGCACATTAAAGAGAATCTACCCTATGGGCAATTCCTGCGGTTACGCAGAAATTGCACATCTTTAGATGATTTTTATCATGATGCTGATTTACTCAGCAAGAGATTACAAGAAAGAGGGTATCCCAAGAAGTTGGTGTCCAGATCTATGAAAAGGGCACGATTTACCTGCCGAGATTCACTCCTCACTCCCAAAACTCGAGTGGAATCTCAGTACCAAATTACATGTGTGGTCACGCATGGTCAGCATGCCTTCCATATCAAAAGAATCATCCACAAATACTGGCTCATCGCCAGATTATGTCTCCCTGACCAACAAAAACCTCAATTTGCATACTAAAGAGCACGGAACATCAGAGAACACCTGGTGCACTCGATGTATATCAAAAAACCACCACAAAGCTATCTGTGGAACCTAAGATCATTAAAAGGCCACTATCCATGCGGGTCATGTTCGGTCTGCCAGTTCACGTCCAAAATACAACAATTCCAAGTGGGACAGAAAACCTGGTTTCTCAACGATATCTCTAATTGTAAAACCAATCAAGTGGTCTATTGCATAGAATGCCCCTGAAAATTACGGTATGTCGGGCAAACCATGCGCAACATAGGCACACGGATCTCCGAACACTTGTCCCGAATCAGGTGCAAAAACCTCACATCCCCCTTGGTACATCACTACTTGGACAAAAAACACACCACACAGGACATCAAATGGTGGGTTCTTGAAAGAGTACGGAATGGTCCCAACATTCCAGGACGACTGTTGGACCTAGAATGTAGGTGGATGCACAGATTGGACTCGGTGAAACAGGGCCTCAACGAACAACAAATATTCCCACATTAATGGGAACTAGTAGTTTCCCTAGCCCTCACAGATATGTCATTCCCCTACCAGGATAATGCATTTATCTTTAAATATCCGAAAGGTTTCCAGCTATAACCCTCTGGCGGGCCTCCACTCTGCCACGAATAGGATCCAACCTCGGGATGAGGCCACACAGTACATATCCAGGTTCATCATTGCGCGCATGGCCTCCCCCCTTTTTTCGTGAAACACACACATGACGAATTATAATGATTTTATAACACAAATGGACAGGGCAGAGCTTACATTATCTGCCTACCACTCCACATCAACATGGAGACTCACGCAGCTCTCAACCAGTATTTATTTACAATTATTTGGGCAATGCAGAGCTTACATCTACTGCCTGCCGCTCGACATCAACATTGTGACTCATGCAGCTCTCCCCCTTGCCTTCTTGGCACGGGGCTTCAGGTCCACCCTGATTGGATAGCTGACGCACACCCACCCAATTCGATTCACAGTTGGATGATTGGAGATCGGATGCTACGGCACCGACTCCTCATCACTTCCCAGACCTGAGCACCACCACATAACACAGCATCATAACAACGGGAGCGCAATTTTAGCCCCGCACCACCCAGTGTGCCGCTTACCTTCCCGCTTTTCTTTCCCTCCGGACGTCCAGTGTCTCCCACAATGAGGGACCCCGCCCCCACGGGCTCTACGCATCATCTGTATTCGGATCCGCATTCTTGTGGCGGTAACCAATCACGCCAATACACGTGGTGGGCGCCCATAGGCCCAGTTACACACACCCTCAGGAACCACTATTGCCTGAGATGCAGACACCAGCAGCTTGCAGTCACTTGCCAGAGAGCAACGAACGTGCGCCTGTGAACACAAACCTGTAACGCTGAGCCGCCCAGAGAACCAGCGTTCTAGCGTCCCACGGATCACCTCCAAGGTAATGCTCCCAGTTTTGAGTTCAAGTCACACGCTCACTTCATTTCTACATAGAATACTAAGGGCCATGTCTATTTCATATGTCACCCTCATTAATAGGAACAGCTGGACCCCTGCCCTTCAAATAACTCAAGCCCTATTTCAGACACGCTGACGGCATCTATGTAGTCCGGCTTCACCGCAATGTAACGAACGCCACCCACAACTGGGAAGCCATCTACTTCCAACTAAGGTACCTTTATGTCCACTTAGCGATCATTTTTCCAAGCAATGGGACGCTTATGCCCTTTTAACATTTAAATTTTAACTAGGCCGGTGTGGGAAAGGGTGTCCATCACACCCCGCAGCTTTTATCATATCCCCACTACACCCACCTGTTGGATTTATCTCACAATATGCCAGAAAGAAAGAAAAAATATTTTTAGATGCATTTTTTGCCTCTCCTGTAGAGTAAACTGGCCCTCGGGCTACCCATCGGTGCTGATTAGGACCAGCCACCTTTTTTGCCACTACTAACAACGAACAATGCTGATTGATTGGTCTGGACTGTTCGGGGTGCCTACCTCACAGCGAGATTCATGACAAGGTTTCGGTGGTGAGTCAGGCATGCCATTCCACCTTTACGTTCAAATTACATTAGCATTCATTTGCATCCTTGCCTTTACTCCCCGGTGCCCTCTACTCCATTGAGTACTCTTAACAATACCGGTTATCCGGCTTCTTTGCACAATATAATTGTTGGTATTATTTAACCCAGTTGTGTCCAGAAAGAATTAAGGTCTTGAAACTTAAGAATTTCTTACCTATTTTTTCTTTTGTTTTGCTTTTCTTCTTACAGGGGCCACCTATTTGCCCTGATGAAGGCGGTTCTTGTAAAGGAAAAAAAAAACTTATGCCACTGATGTCCTTCCGCTGAAACGTGTACCATGTGCAAGGGGGGTTTTCAAACCAAAGACACTAAGAATCATTTACTGTCAGGCCAGTACTCGACAACGAGAATCTGACTCGGTTTCCCCTGTCACGTTGGCACCTGCTAGATGAGATGATTTTTTGAATATTAGCTACTCTATTGAACATAATGTTTGTTGGATTTCTACATGTGTTCCACACGGGTTAGGTTTGACACTCATATTCACCTGTGTACCTCTTCCTTACGGGAGATGTTTTGTACTTTCCATTTAATAAGCACTAAAGAGCCCTTATGGTGTATGTTCAGTACTTCAAATTTACTTATGTACTGAAGCAAAACTTTAATTTCTGTTTTTAGTCTTTATTTTTTCTAAGATTGTTGAATTTTGCCACATGTATGATATCTACAAATGCTTCTTGTTTTAATGTTTTTGTTTTAATACAAACCACGTATGTTCACAGCCTTTGTTGTATGTGAGTTTCCCTGTTCAAACCTTTTTTTCTTTCTGGACAATCCCATGGGTTATAAACTTAGGGATTTCATCCATTAGTATCAATATACCAGGTTTCCCAATACCCGCTACATAATTGTTTCATTTATTGACAATAATTGGAGATTAACCTGGGCAGTAGCAGCTCTATCTTCTTTTGGTTTTTGGCTGCCTGGGTGCTCCTGTATGGTGAAAGGGTGCACACTTAAATGTACGGGTGGCTCCATGGGTGTGCCTGTATGGTGAAAGAGTGCACTCTTAAATATATGGCTAACCCTTAAAATGTTAGGAGAGGCGCTAACTTCACGTGTGGTGGGGGAGGAGCAGACTTATTTGTGTGGCGGCATCTAACTTCTTTACGCATTTTAATGAGACTATGCTAGTGCTGCTTCAATGTTACAAGCAGTTCACTCTCTCCTTTAAGTCTGAAAGCACCCACTTATGGACTGCTGTGAGAATGACTGGTCTCCTGTTCCCTCTCTACCCTTCCAAACACGCCCCTGGCATGCAAGGACTAAACCCACATCACAATTTCAATTGCTTAAAAAATTGGGCATTTGAATGCAGGTACTAACAGTGAAATGTTGTACATTAGTAATTGCTGGGCCGGCCCTTGTTATCAGCGAAACCCAGGTGCCGTTTAGCATCTGTCTCCTTTTCTGTCCGGCACCTGCTCTGTAGGTCAGCCAGATCAAGTCAACATAGCCACAATTTCAGTGGAGGGACCGGGGCGGGGGATGCTGAAGCCCGGTCAGCTCAATGGTGTTGCACCACTACTTGTGTTTAATGCCTTGATTACTTATTGGTAATCTTCATTACACCTAGCCCTATTCTTCCTCCTTCCAGTACTTGTGTATGAGGCAGTACTTTTTTATGAGGCACTATGCCTCATAGACAAGTAATGGGATATGGTAGAGGTACATGAAGGTAATGCCTGACTTAGCTACATGTAATCTTCATTACTCCTAGTCCCACTCTTCCTCATCCCAGTACTTACCAGTGAGGCAAGGAGCCTCATACATAAGCACTGGGACAAGGAAGAGGGATGTGGAGGTAATTCTGGGCCAATTAGCTGATTTTGGAGGTTGGGGTATGAAATGGGGGGGGTGTTCTGGGGTGGCGTTGTGCAATAAATCATAATGGTCGTCCATGTCCGTGCTAAGCATGCATGATGTGTTGTAGTAGTGGCTAGAGAGGCAATTTGGTGCAGCCAGTCTAGTCATTCCTCAGTTTGGTATAACTTTTTTTAACTGGGCATTTCTGATAAAGCAGTCCTGCTAAGAGTAATTAGCTGGCTAGACTGGCAGTTGGGTTCTGCCAGTCTAGCCGTTTCTTACTGTGGCACTGTATATTTTTCTGGGCATCTGTGATAAAATTATATGATATGATATGATAAGTCATATATAACGCACCTGTACACAAGTGTTTTTAGGCACGACAAGACAAGGGAAGGAAAACAGAGGGAGGACATTTAGTAATTGCCAGTTCTAGTCCCAGATCCAGCCATAATCATTGCATGTCTAGTTGAGCCAGTTATGCCCATCTACTGTCAGCAGATGCCCAGGTTAGAGCCTCGATCAAGGCACATTTCTCACTGTGTTTTAATGCCACATACCGTGCTGCAAACGATCTGTAAGAAACAGATACGGAAACACAGGGATAAATCTATACAGTGACAATACATATCTCATTGAACAAATGTGTCTTGTCACAAGGGGATCAGAAACCAGATCAAGACTATATTTCCCAAGGACTTCACTTTTGTTAATGGATATAACACGGGATGTGCCAAAAGAATAAAATGGAGAAAGGCTATGGATTATCAGTTCAAGGCTGTAGTTCCCTGTGCTCTTCTGAATGTCCCGAACCCCAGGAAAGGAGGGAATCATGCCTGCCATCTTGCTCCCTCTCAACAAGGCTAACTAGGCTAAATTTCATCAGGATGAAGTGTACCCACACCCTTCTTCTCTCTCTGTCTCCCAAACTGAGGCTTGAGGGTTTCCCCCAACCTTCTTGTCACTGGCTTAAAGGATTCCCACAGCCATCTTTATTTGCCAGTCTCAGGCTCTCAGCCTCAGACTTTAGGGTTTGCTGCCCCCATTTTTCCTCTTCATGTCTTGTGCTTCAGCTTATATTTTGGTTGTTGGTGCTTGGGTGTTCTTGCAGGTGCCGAGGTGTCACTGTCATGCTCGGTGGAATCTGAAGGGGCTCCCCAGAAGTGGTAGGTAGAGCTGAGGTTTCTGGACTGCTGTCACCTTTCCCAGGCCTCTACACAGGGTCCTCTGAGTTGTATAACTCTGAGTGCCTTCCCTCCTGGACATCTCTCTTCCCTCCTCCTTGTTGCTGCACCACTCTCATTCTTCCTCCCACTGTATGTATAAACCTTTTGCATATGGATCTTCCCTCAACCTCCTGCTTTGTGCCCAATTGGCCACTTCAAACCTTTGTCTCCTCGCTCCTCCAGCTTTTCTCCAAACTCCTCATTGTCTTCCTCTACCACTCTCTCCTCATGTTCACCACACTCCTTAAAATCTTTGACCACCCTTGACACTCTTGAACCTCCTTATCTCCTACTGATTTTCAACAATCTCATCCATATCTTCCTGTACCACCTTCTCTTGGTGTTCACCAACCTCCTCCTCAATTCCTTCTTCTACCACCATTTTTCTGGGCATCTGTGATAAAATTATATGATGTGATATGATAAGTCATATATAACGCACCTGTACACAAGTGTTTTTAGGCACGACAAGACAAGGGAAGGAAAACAGAGGGAGGACAAGACAAATGATCTTACTAAGCCTTATGTCAATCAGATCGTGTAAGTGTGAAAATAAGAAGTGCAAGGGGAAAGGAAGGGAGGAAGTGCAAGGGAGAGGGGAGGGGAAAACAGGGCAGCAATGCTCTGAGTAAGTGCAGCCAGGGCAGCGCGGCTCTGGGTGGTGCAAGGAGAACAAGGGATTGTAGGATTACAGTTACAGCCCCTAAATGAGTGGTAGGCCCGTAGGCAGTGCAAGGGTGACTGATCAAGAAAGAGCCTGGATTCAGTGAGACTGAGGGTAGTCAAGCAACCAGTTGGTACAGTGGAAAGGTAGGTCAGCAGGGGAGGGAGAGAGAGAAAGCAGAGGAGAAGAGGAACATTTTGTGATGCTACTGGAACTTCAGGTGGTCCGGTTCAAGTTTGGGAGGGGCAGGGAGGCCATTCCAGAGGGAGGCACCTGCAGGGGAGAAGGATCTACCCCCCCACTCTCTGCCTGGAGAAGCATCTAACCCTTCGGGCTCAAGAAGGAAGGCATTGTGGAAGAGAGTGTTGGGTGTAGTGTGGATCCCAACCCCAGAAAGCCTTGTGGACAATTCAAAGGATCTTGAACTTGATCCTTGCAGCCACCGAGAGCCAGTGGAGAGATTTCATGGCTGGAGAGATACGGTCCCTGGACTTGAGGCCAAGGATAAGTCTTGAAGTCCTGTCCTGGATTAGTTGCAGAGGGCAGAGAGTAGAGGAAGGCAGATTGAGAAAGTGGCTGTTGCAGTAGTCCAGCCTAGAGAGAACCAGAGCTCTGGTGACAGTGAGCTTCTGGGGGAAAGTGAGAAAGAGAAGAGTCCCTTTGAGGAGGTGCAGCTGGTAGTGAAACTTCCTGGTGTCGTCTGAGATGGAGGAGAGAAAGAGAGAGTGGAGTTGAAGATGAAACCAGGAATGAGCGAGAGAGGAGAGTAGGCTGAGGGGAGTCTGAAGGAAATCTGGGTGTCATCCGCCTAACACTGTAAGTTAGAAGAGAAGGTAGAGATCAGGTGCGCCAAAGGGGCCAAGTAGAGGTTGGAAAACCAAGGTGAGATGATAGAGCCCTGGAGAACGCCACATGTAGAGAGAGGTGGCGGAGTGAAAGGGACCAAGTTGGACCTGGCAGGGGCGGTCCAAGAGGAAGGATGCCCCGGTTCTCACAAAGTCAATTGATCAGGATGCCTTGGTTGACCATGTTGAAAGCAGAGGAAAGTTCCAGGGTGATGAGGACAGAAGGAATGCTGGAATCAAGGTTAGAGATAAGATCTTCAGAGGTGTTTAGGAGAGCAGTTTCCATGCCTCTGGCAGCTCGTAAACCAGACTGATGATCATGGAGACAACCAAAAGATTCAGTGTGGAGAGTAAGCTGGCAGTTGGCCAGCTTTTCAAAGAGTTTGGGAGAGGGGAAAGGTCCAGTGGCAAAAGAATGATTACAGAAATCATCCAAGGATGGATCAAGGGTGTCAATGTGGTCCTTGATGGTTCTGGAGGAGCAGGCGAGTAACTGTTTCAATGACACTTCCATAGATGGGACTTGTCTAGAAACCTTGTCAGGTGTTAGAGAGAAAGAGTAGAAAGGAGGAGGAGAGAGAGAGAGATAGATGGCCAAAGGGGGTCGAGAGAGGAAGAGGGAGAGGAAAAGGAGATAGTGGACAGGATGTCCTGAGTTTTAGCAGAGAAGCGAGAGGCCAAAGTACAGAGGGCCTGTTGAGGGAACAGGAGAGGTAGAAACTGCAACAGGATTGGCCAGTTCCTTGCAGATTTTTAAAAGGTTTGACTGTGTTGTTAGAGGCCGCAGAGACGCAGGCATGAATGTGTGTTCTCTTCTTGATCAGTCTCATTGCTTCGACTGATATTTTGGTGCAACCAGTCTAGGTATGTCTTAATGTGGCCTGGCATGCTTTACTGTAATGTAATTATGTGTCTACACTGTCTATATTGTGCAGCCAGTTGGACATGTTTTCATTGTGGTATGGCATTTTTAATAGCAAAGCATTAATGTTCATGTGCACTGTTGGTGACTTGCATGTATTGGATTGGTGTTACCCTACAAAACAATAGCAAACACTGTGGCTTTGTAGCCAATGATTCTCAGAAAGTGTGATGTATATTGCATTAAAACACATATTTATATCTTTCTCCTAGTGCAGTGTGTGGCATACCCCTTCAACAACACGTTTGTGCATATTGCGCAAGCGTGGTAATCTAGGCTGGCCCAGAGTGTGGTGCGACTCGTGATTTGTTGCCGAGTTGGGGGGGGGCTCAGTAGGCTCGCAGGGGGGGCCCCAGATCTTGTGTTACGCCACTGACTAAGAATAAGTATTAGAAAATTGAATCTACACAGTATAAAAAGTACATATTTTTACAGGAGATTGGTTGCAAATAAAATGGTATGTTGCACTGTTTAAGGTGACAATTACAGTGGGAAATGTGGGAAATAAAATCACTTTTGAAGGTTGCCTTTGTGAATGAAACCAGCGATAGCCTGGAAAGCAAAGAGGTATGTGCCTGGCCTGCCCCAAATGCTGTTGAGGAGGAAGGCTTGCTTCAATGAAATGAAACCCAGAGGATGGGCTATAAAATGTTGACTCTGATTGGATCTATGTTCTGAGAGACATGCACAGGTAATTAAAAAAAAAGACTGCCCATTTACAGGTTTCATTTGCCATAGGGCCTGTGCAAAAAACTCCTGAAAAATACAACTAACATGCGCTGGAAAGTGGCCTGCAGTGGTTTGCTCGCTACGTAAACAAATCTTCCAATCAACCATGTCTTTCTGTGGATTGGCTAAAGTGACAGAACGTGGCTGCAATCCTTCAAGGGGGGCAGAATGTGAGTTTGAGAAACTAAACCTCAAAGAACTTTTGCCTGAAAACCATCCTTCGCAGTAGTTATAAGTAACCAGCACTCTGCTCTAAAGGAGCTGAGACCCAGTGGCTGTTGCAAGCCAGGAACTGGAGATGCCATTTCATATTGTGATTTATCTTATGACATGTAAAGAAAAAAGACACTAGTTAAAAAGTACAGTTGGAATCACAGTTTTGTAGATAACGTTTGATACAAAGTTTATAGCAAGTTGCTATTGTTAACTATTCAGGGCATAAGCTCTATCAGCTGAATGTAACATTCTTTTTAAAAAAATGTGTTTAATTATGCTAATTAGGTGAATGTGGATATTTGTGTATAGAAATTGTGTGCACCAGTGATTCATATATCCTAGTGTCCAAGTTGGCTAGGTTGTTAATCTGAGCACGTAATTACATTTTTGTGTAAATGTATGAGAGAACAAAAAGGGAAATTCTATAACACACACATCACAGGTCGTGCTGAGTTGAGAATATATTCATTTGACCCAACTGAGTGAGAGCAATCTGATAAGTTCATTAGTAACATGATCACATGTGAAGAACATGACGTTTCAGAAATTACAATTGTTTAATGCACAAATGTCTAAGATGACATCACATCAAATTGGAGGGAACTGAGTTTAGAAGTCACTCACATTAGACTGCCCCCTTCATTAATATTCCCAATGAATAAGAAGACGAGACCTTCTGTGCAACTTAGTAACCATTGAGAGCCAACTCAGTAATACATTGTAGGCGTGCAGTTTAACTCAAGAGCAAACATTCTGTTCCAGAAAATTGTCCTGTCTGATAGGGCAACACTTCTTTTGCACACTTTTATTAACAAAAGGTAGCTCTCAAGGATATAGACAACCACATACAGTATTATATTGGGGAATAGTCTGCCATCTGTGTTGTTATTCCTCTTATTGATTTGCACCAACCCTTCTTCTTCTTCCTCTTTTTCTTGAGATGGCTCCTCAAGAGCCGGAGCCAGTGATTTCCATCTGGAGAGATGATGTTTGCCATTAGTTACCCTCGTCAGCCACTCAGCTCCACTAAAGCTCCTCCCAATTCCAAGTCTCCCCAACATACTGAAGAGGGAACTTACACTGCTTATCCTCTGGCCCCATTTTGAGGTGAAACACGTCAGATATCCTCTTCATTGGCAACCTGATGCTACTCATCCTGTCTATTAGCAATTCCCTCTGAAGTCTGAACTTTTCAGATCCCATCATATAGTCGTTGGAGCTTTGAGGTATGTTTAGAAAACACTGTCAATATTATTGTGGCTTTTAAAATGCATAAAAACCTTCCACCGGAAATGTGAGTGCAGAATAGCCCATTGTTTGACTAACAAACCATTCATGTCACAGCCCTACACAGTAGCTATCTCTGATAGTTCACGTACAGTTCAGTTCTACTGAGAAATGCATTGTATGTATGCAGATTAGCTCAAAGGCATGCATTTTCCTACAGAAACTGGTCTTGCATCATACGACAGTGCTCTTTTATAGATATCTTTATCAGTCCAACACAAGAGTTCTCAGGCATACAGACAACCACACACGCATTTGGCCTTCATTAGGGATCATCTGTGTGGCATAATCCAACGCTACTGTGATTGGTGCATTGGGGCATGTTTAGAAAACACTCATCAAAGTTATGGCAGATTTAAAAATGTAGGCAATAAAAACCTTGCCCCTCAACTGTGAACGTAGAATAGACCTTGCATGCCTCAGCACCACACAGTAGCCATCCCTGAAAGTTCACCTCCAGTTCAAGGCAACAGAACAGGTGTATTGTCATTTAGCATGATTGATGATATTTTGAATTTTGTTTTTATTAGCAGGAATTCCAAAATCCATGTATTAAAATTCACAAACCATCCATAAATATTCTCAAATTAATAGGAAATCAAGTAAATAAAGATGGGCAGCGACTGCTGGGGTCAACAGCCTCTATTGTTATTTTGCAAGGGCCACTGAAGACTCAGCTCCCACTGGAGCATTTGCAATATAAAGCACTAGCAAAGCATCCTGTGTATAGAAAAGGAAGCAGAACACCTCCTTCTCCACCCTCCTATTGTGCATATCATGTGCAAAATAAAGTAACAGTGAGGAAAGCTTTCTTTTTTTCATTTAAAATGTCTATTTTGTTAGCAAACATGAACAATTATAACAGATGTAACCCAGAGATTGCCTCCACAACTCAATTAATAATCATGAAAATTGTAACATGATAAACAATAGCAATAATACCCATCGTAGGCCAATGAACGCCAACAACAATGGCCATCACAAGCTAAGAAAAGGTATCAACTTGTGTAGTTCAGAACAGAATGAGAGAAGATAGAAGGAGACACAATGAAAAATAAATCAAAATTAACAAGCTTATATGTCTGGATTTAGTAATTGCCAGTTCTAGTCCCAGATCCAGCCATAATCATTGCATGTCTAGTTGAGCCAGTTATGCCCATCTACTGTCAGCAGATGCCCAGGTTAGAGCCTCGATCAAGGCACATTTCTCACTGTGTTTTAATGCCACATACCGTGCTGCCAAACGATCTGTAAGAAACAGATACGGAAACACAGGGATAAATCTATACAGTGACAATACATATCTCATTGAACAAATGTGTCTTGTCACAAGGGGATCAGAAACCAGATCAAGACTACCTTTCCCAGGACTTCACTTTTGTTAATGGATATAACACGGGATGTGCCAAAAGAATAAAATGGAGAAAGGCTATGGATTATCAGTTCAAGGCTGTACTTCCCTGTGCTCTTCTGAATGTCCCGAACCCCAGGAAAGGAGGGAATCATGCCTGCCATCTTGCTCCCTCTCAACAAGGCTAACTAGGCTAAATTGCATCAGGTTGAAGTGTACCCACACCCTTCTTCTCTCTCTGTCTCCCAAACTGAGGCTTGAGGGTTTCCCCCAACCTTCTTGTCACTGGCTTAAAGGATTCCCACAGCCATCTTTATTTGCCAGTCTCAGGCTCTCAGCCTCAGACTTTAGGGTTTGCTGCCCCCATTTTTCCTCTTCATGTCTTGTGCTTCAGCTTTTATTTTGGTTGTTGGTGCTTGGGTGTTCTTGCAGGTGCCGAGGTGTCACTGTCATGCTCGGTGGAATCTGAAGGGGCTAGTAGGTAGAGCTGAGGTTTCTGGACTGCTGTCACCTTTCCCAGGCCTCTACACAGGGTCCTCTGAGTTGTATAACTCTGAGTGCCTTCCCTCCTGGACATCTCTCTTCCCTCCTCCTTGTTGCTGCACCACTCTCATTCTTCCTCCCACTGTATGTATAAACCTTTTGCATATGGATCTTCCCTCAACCTCCTGCTTTGTGCCCAATTGGCCACTTCAAACCTTTGTCTCCTCGCTCCTCCAGCTTTTCTCCAAACTCCTCATTGTCTTCCTCTACCACTCTCTCCTCATGTTCACCACACTCCTTAAAATCTTTGACCACCCTTGACACTCTTGAACCTCCTTATCTCCTACTGATTTTCAACAATCTCATCCATATCTTCCTGTACCACCTTCTCTTGGTGTTCACCAACCTTCTCCTCAGTTCCTACTTCCATATCTTCCTGATGTTTTCAACCCCCTCTTTATCTTCCTCTCTCTCCTGCTAATTTTCAACAACCTCCTCCTCAATTCCTTCTTCTACCACCTCCTGCTTGTTTATCAACCTCCTCCATGTCTCCCTCTACCACCTGCTCATGTTTACCATCCACCTCCTTATTTACTTCTGTCTGCTTCTCCAGATATCTTCCAATTGCCTCCTCATTCACTTCCGCCACCTCGTAGTCTCCCTCTAGTTCAATACCTTCTCTCCAAGCTTCCTCTTTGTCCCAGACTCCTTCTACTCTCCAGATTCTCTTTCCTCGCCTAAAGATTCCATCTTCCTTTACAGACTCCTTCTTCCCTCGAACCATCTCCAAAATTTCTCTAGCAGTTGTTTTTCTAAACTCCCTCACTGTCTGACTGATGTCTGAATTTATATAGCTCAGTAAACCCTTCCATTTGGAAAGACACCCTGCATGGGTCTGCACCTGTGTTAGCAAATTGTTTAGGGGCAGTGATTGGTTGGGGTCCCTAGGTTTACATGAGCTTACTGATGGACTGAGAGATGGACCACATCTTTAAAGGCCTGGTCCACCATATTGGATTGTCTGTATGACTATGTTGTTGTATGCAAACAGCCATGGGAGCAGTCGTATGATGTTTTACTAAGGTCAGTATGTAAGAATGCGAGTAAGCTTGTGGTAAAGCTTCACTCACTGCAGAGGGAGTGCTGTTAGCATTGTTCAGGGGGCTCAAACTATTCTTTGAAATGTTTTTGCTCCCTCAGTGGATGATGGTTCATTCTTTGGAACAGTTGCTCAAATGTTGCAGGAATTTGCTTGCCGGAATATTATCCTAGGGGGAGATTTTAATTTGGCTATGGATAATGTCAAAGATCGTAGTGGCTCCTGTGCTGTGCGCAGGAGGGATCTGACATTTTGTTCTTTTAGCTCACTTATCTCTGAATTTGCCTTAGAAGACTGTTGGAGATTACATCATTCTGATTTGAGAGAATATACGTTTCATTCTAGCTCTCATGGTTCACATTCTCGTATAGATATGTTTCTTACGGCTGGTTCAGCAACCTTAAACCTGGCAAGCTGTGATATTGGTTCTATTGCGGTCACAGACCACGCCCCTGTGTTTATGAAGATCGGTTTGCAGTTTGATACTTCCAGATCATTTTGTTGGAGAATGAACACCTCAATTCTTCAGGATGAGACAATTGTGGATAAAATCAGATCTGAAGCGGATCATTTTGTGATGGAGAATAGGACAGATGGAATTGGTGTTGGGACAGTCTGGGAGGCATTTAAATGTACAATGCGGGGCTTGATTCTAGGTTTGTCCAGTAGCAAGAGGAAATGTTTGGAGAGGAAAAGTTTGGATCTGGAACAACGTATTAAGCAGCTTTCAAAGGATTTGATAAATGACTCTGTAAACCTGGAGAAAAGGAGAGCACTTAGGGAACTGCAGAGGGAGTTGAATGAGACTTTGAAAACAAGGTCTGAAAAGGATTTATTCAAATTGAAATGTTCTTATTTTGAATATGGTGAAAAATGCGATCGCTGGCTTGCCTTTAGATTAAGACAGCAGCAATCAGAAAGATCTATCACTTCTATTAAAAGAGAGAATGGTCAGGTGACTTGTGATCCAAAACTGGTTAATGAGACATTTAAGGAATATTATATGAAGCTGTATCTGAATGAGTTGGGTGTCAGTGGATTGGATGAGTCATTTTTGGAAGGGTTGGAGATACCTAGAGTGAATGATTTGGAGAAAGCCATGCTGGGAGAGGCTATGACTGTGGATGAACTGAAATCTGCGATTGGGAAATTGAACTCGGGCAAGGCTCCTGGTCCGGATGGTCTGCCTGCTGAATTTTATAAAATCTTGCAGTATTCAGCGGTGGAACTTCTGCGAGATGTATTCATGGAATCTAGGGTGGGGGGTTTTCTTCCTGCTTCTACTAGTCATGCCATTATATCGGTATTTCTTAAAAAGGATAAGGATGGTTGCTTGACTTCGAACTATCGTCCGATCAGTTTGATTAATACAGATAATAAGATTCTGGTGAAATGATTGGCCCTGCGTTTGCAGACTCTTCTTCTGAAGTTGGTGCACACTGATCAGTCAGGTTTCATTCACGGCCGGAGAACATCTAGTAATATTAGGAACTTATTGTTGTTGATGACACATGCACAGGATATGGAGGATGACGTGGCGGTGTTTTCTTTGGATGCGGAGAAAGTGTTTGATCCCGTTGATTGGAACTATCTTATTTCAGTATTGCGTGCTATGAATTTGGGAGAGGAATTTATTTCATGGATTACCTTGCTTTATGCTTGTCCGACTGCCGCTGTCAGAACTAATGGGCAATTGTCAGACTCTTTTGTACTACAGAGGGGTACAAGACAGGGATGTCCTTTGTCCCCCCTGACATTTGTTTTGGCCATGGAACCATTGGCGATTGCCTTGAGGTGTGACGTGGGAATACAGGGTTTAAGTTTTCATGGTGCCGATCAAAAGTTGTGGTTTTATGCGGACGATCTGCTATTATTATTACGGAATTTAACTGTGTCCCTTCCGGCCTTGCTGGATGTTTTAGATAGATTTCATGCGGTGGCAGGATTTAAGGTCAATTGGTCTAAATCTGAGGTGTTGATGATTTCAGGATACTGTGATAAGAATTTGATTACTGGACTTGGGTTTCAGTGGTGTGAAAGGAAACTAAAATATCTGGGTGTATGGCTGACCCCGCTGGTAGATGAGATGGTTGTGGTGAACATGAGTGAAATATGTAGTGATTTGAAAATGAGCATTTTGAGGTGGTCTTTGCTTCATTTGTCCCTATGGGGCAAGGTGAACGCTCTAAAAATGAATGCAGTTCCGAAAATTAATTAAATTCTAGGTATGCTTCCGGTGAAAATTGGCCAACATTATTGGAAGAAAATTGATGGTTTGTTGCAGTCCTTTCTATGGGATAATAAGCTGCCACGGCTAAAATTATGGAAACTTCAGTTACCAGTGGAAAAAGGGGGCCTGGGGGTACCGAACTTCAGGGCATATCATTTAGCTTTTTCAAGTCATTTTATTGTACCCTTTTGATGGATCTGCCTGATAAATGGGTAATTGCTGAGGCAAGTATGTTTGGCCCGCTCCCTCCAAGGGCAATTCTCACGGCAACAAACAAGTTGTCTAAGAAATCGCCTTTGACAGTTTTTCTGAGAGAAACGTGGGGACATGTACATGAATTGTTGGGATCGGTTGCTTCAAAGACCATTCATGCATCCATTTGGTTGAATCCGTTGATTTCTGTTGGGGGTAAGTCTTTATTCTGGCCGGACTGGTTTCTGGGTGGAGTTCTCTGGATTGATGATGTCCTTGTGGATGGAGAGTGGATCGGAGAGCGTGAGTTGCGAGAAAAGTTTCACATTGACAATTTCAGATCAGAAAGTTGAAAAGATGCGTAGGTAATGTGGCGGAGCAAGGGAGTGCAATGCTAAATCTCTTTCTTAAAGAAAGGGAGCCAGGTGGTTGTTCAATTGCTAGCAGGATATACAATTGTATTGTGTCTGCTTATAAGGAGAATTCTGATGTGAGAGATGAATGGGGAAGGAGATTGGGGTGTGAGATTTCACCCGAGATGTGGTTGAATATGTGTGCGAATGTTAAACTATGTGCTATTGATCTGGTGGAACGGTCAAGACAGATAAAGATCCTCAATAGAGTGTTTTGGAGTCCGGAACGAATGTTTAAGAGGGGGTTGGTGGACTCGGATGATTGCTGGTGTTGTGGGAATGGCCTGGGAAGTTTGGAACATCTACTGTGGGAATGTGTGCGTGTACGGGGATTCTGGCATGATGTTTGTTGTGTCTGCTTGCGTGTTTTGAATCTGGATGTTGAATTGGATTTTATGACAATGATTTTGGGAGGAGGAGAGTTGCTGGAGGATATTTCTGTGTCACGGAAAAAGTTTCTGCTCCGTTCTGCTAGTCTGGGCAAGACGTTGGTTTTGAGGGGCTGGAAATCACGGAATGCACCAGTTCTTGAGGATTGGATTGAGGGGATGTCTGCCCTGGCGTCCATGAAAAAGGTGTTTTTTAAGAGGCAAGGGAAGTTGAGATTGCACAGAAGGGTTTGGGATGACTTTCTGAACATTTACTAGTTTCTGGCTGATTATGAATATATAATGTTCTGCTGTTCTGTGTATACTTTACTGTTCTGTATTAATTGTTTTGATTGATTTACTTGTTTATCTATATGTAAAATCTTATAAATAAATAAATAAATAATAATTTTTAATTATGGTGTCCAGGTCTCTTAAAGGGACAGAATTGCTAGTATAAGGCTTCATGCCAATGTGGGGGCATGTAGCACTAAGGTCCCAGGGCAGCTGGCAGTGGGTGAATGTATGTCCTTTATTGAGCCAGGGTCCTCTTCAGGTACTTAGTAAAATGCCAGTGTTCTCATTTCAATCTGTGTCACTGTTCGCTGTTTTATGGATGGGGATAATGGCAATGACAAGGGTATACTCCCCATACCACCCCATGGGTCAATAGCCTCTGGAAGGGGGGAAGTACCCATTACCCTTGATAATCCCACTTCAAGCCCCCAACATCAGTCAAGGGACTTCAAAGGGATGTTGAAATTGTCCCAAGACCACGTCCAGCAGCTCTGGCTCAGATTACTTGAACACTGCAGAAAGATCACTATGACATCACTATGTACTTTAATCTAAAGGTCAGCAAAATTCTAGAAGTTTGTAATGTGGTTCCATCTCCCTGTCCAGACTATCTGCTACCCGGCTGGGTGGGTGAAGCATGACTGGTGCCTTGAGCATATGTTAAGCCCTTGATAATCCCTTGACAAGCTAACCCTTGTATTGATGAAGGCTAAAACCTTTGGCCCTCCCTCTGGCTTTGGCCCACCTAGCCTTTTCAACGGTATCTGATAACTTCAGACCTATGGTGGACTTTTAATATGTCTCTTCTGGTTGGCGAAGTGTTTTCCAATTGGAATGAAGGTAAGGTGATGGTACTGGATGCTTGTGGTGGAGAGTGTAGGACAGATAGGGGGCATGGTGGTCAGGAGATACCCATCCTTTACCATTTGGTGGGGAGAGGCAAGGCAAAGCACAAATGTATGCATTAGCTGAAGTAGGGGAGGGTGGTGTATGCTGAAGTACACAGGGGGGCCAAGGCAAGGGATCAGGCTGCCATGAGATAGGCTGAAAAAAAGAAAATGGTGGCAGAGTGGGAGAAGTGCATCTGGTCAAGAGAGAATGTGGTGGGATTCCGCCTGCATTCTTGACCACCTGATTGATCAGAGGCTCTCCCATGGATGCTGATACTTTATTATCATACAAGCTTTTAAGATGGACCAGAGCTCACTCAGTTGGTTGGCCATAGTTCCTAATTCCTAATTTCCCTCTTAAAGCCTGCCAGGGCTCAGGTTTCAAATGTCACAGTGTTTCCTATTCTCAGTTCTTCCTGTCTCAGATAGCGATACGAACTTCATCTCCAAGTTCCAGGGTTACATTATTCTCTTTTCAGCCTTTTTATCAAATGCTCTGTAAAACTGTGCTACTAAAATACAGTATGCAGCATTTCCCCCTTGGAGCAAAGGGACAATTGCCCCCAGGCTAGCTGCGCTGTTGACCCATGGGCCAGAGCTCCAAAATGCAAAAATGATAATTGAAAAAGACAAAATCCTTCTGAATCTGGCTGGCCACAAAGGAAGCGAGTGCTGCAAAGCCTGCTCAGATTCTGTGTAAATGGGGCGTGGCATTCGTCTTGATGTCAGCAATGCTGTAGAAGGTGCCTGGATGGCCCCCACCCATGGGCCTCCACAGTGAGTGAGAGGGAGAGGAGTGTAGGCTGCAGGGGCATATTCATCCCACCCAGTGACAATCAATGCATTTAAATAACAGATTCTGTGACCCTGGATGGTATTGTTGGCACCACTGCTCCCCATACACCACTGGTCTGTTACAACTCACAGCATCCTGCCACGACACCTACTTGCCAAGGAAGGGTCCATAAGCTTTTAGAATGTGTCCTTGTTTGGTTCTACTCGAATGCTTCACCATTGTTTTGGTGAATTTCTTGATCACCAGTGTGTTCATGTAAAAATAATTTAATAGCACCCTCATATCTCCCATGAATGTTACTTATAAAGTGGTTATAGCAATGGCTGTTGGACTGTTTGTGGTATATTTGGCCACATAGAAAAACATACATAGAAAGATATAATATTCAGAAATTATTAGAAGACTGCAAACTGAATGGGATCATTCAGAGTCGAGTGGATTTGTTAATACCCCCGAAGAAAGTTACCAGCTCCGACAGTTGTTTTTCTCAAAATATGCTCTACTGAAACTTAACCCCAGTAGAGGTGGTATTTCTGGAATACCTCCAGTGGTATTTCAGAAATACCACCTCTGATAGAAGTAATGTACAAAAATGTTTTAAAACATTTTCTTTCAGCCATTTTCAGCATCACTGTTAAGGGAGAAATGGATTATGTACATAAGTGGTTCATATAATTATTGTTGATTTTCTTTATGCAAAAAAGGGTACATTCTAATCCTTTTATGCATTATTTAGGTAGTGTGGTGAGAGGAGGAAATCAGAGATGCCCACATTTTTACCTCCTCAACATGGCCATTTGCAAAAACGTTTTTCACTCTATTGAACTGAAGCACCTGTGCTTCTGTCCTGTACAGTAAAAAGAAAGATTTTAAACATTTGGCGCTAGTTTGAATTGTTAACCTCCACCCTCGAGGTGGAGGTAAAAATATGTGGCTTTTCTGCAAAAAGTCTGCCTAAAATACCATCACCCGTATTCCCATGGAATTCCACCAATGGTATTTGATCAAACCCTGAATTGGGTGAGCGATACAATCAGCAGTATCTGCCAAATACTGTTACCACCCAACTCTGATTGTCCCCCTAAGTGAGTGATAATTTTTCATTTGTCTTGTCCAGAACACTCTTCTCTTATGTGACCAACAAAAGTCACATATGCAAATTAACACCAGATTCAGATATATAGATACAAAGTCACATGAACAAAGCTACATTCTTCCACCTATACTTTACACTGTCACAAATACACATTAACCCAGTTACAGAAACTGGAACACACGCACACTCCACCTTATTTGAAAACACACATAAACAAAATAGGTCTCTGTTGCTCCCTCTCTATCAGCAGGTCCAAAGCATTTTCTCCTTGAAGTTCTCTCTGCTTCCCTGAGTTGAAATATACAGCCGACTTGTCAAGGAAATGCAACTCGGAAGCCCAACATAAGTCATGTCACCTCGCCATCTTTCGCTCTACATTATCCAAGTACATACTTCACAAGTCACAATTACCAGCAAGACCCTGAATACAGCTTTTCGTTGTGTCAGGCAGAGGCTGACTGCAGATCAAGGTGCTGACTAACTGTAAGGCAAGGCAACGGAAGGTGGCGAGGGGCAAGGAATGGGCATGGTGTGATGAGCAAAAAAAGGGCGTGAGTGGCAAGGAATTGGTGACTGAGAAATGTGTGCAAGGGCAGGAGGTGCGTGCAAGGTGAGGGAAGTGGATTACATTAATAAAGAAGGGGAACAGAGGTCTGAAAGTTAATTGTAAGAAACAGGGTAATTGAGGAGGTGGTGCAAAAGAAGGACACCAGACAATGATGGGTATGGAAAATAGGGTAAATGAGATGGAGGTACACATCTTGAAAGGTAGGTGAGCAGGTTGACTGTTGCTGAGATCTATGTCTGACCTGCATGCCACTGCACCCAATGATGGGACTGGCTTAGCTCCCTTTCTTTTTTCTGACTAAGTGATGCATAGTTGTTTTATGAACATATGTTTCAATTGCTATATCTTCTATATTTTTTAAGGTTGCTTTATCAAGTGACTTGGTGCTTTGAAAATACACACAATTGTAAAGACTAAGGTCCCGATTCATGGAATTTTCTGCATGGTTCAAAGTGACTTTGCACTGCTGAAAAGTGACTTTGAACTGCCCACACAAACCCTGATTCATGGAACTGTGCAAAGTGTATTTTTGCTGTGCAAAGTCATTATGTACTGCAACAATGACTTTTGTACTGACTTTGCACCGACTTTGGTGAAAAAAAAGGTGAGTTGGAGACACATAAGAACCCCTCAATGTTCTATTGTTAACTTTTGATTCGAGTAACAGATTTTGCTGGAATTTCAAAAGTGCATAAAAGTCTGCGCTTCCCCCAGACTGCAAAGTTTCATAAAGAGTTGTCAAAAATGAGACACATTATTAAGCATCAAAAAGATTTTTTTTCTCCAAAAGTGAGGCCTATTTCCCATTCATTTTCCCATAGACAAAAAAGGTACATTTTTGCCAAAGTACACAGCCCAAACCACTGGACGGATTTGGACGAGATCCAAAACAGCCTAGGCATGAAGCGCTGACTCGCGATCCAATGCGTGGTTTGGGGTTATTCCGTGCTTTAATTATTTTAAAATTTGACGGAGAAGGGGGTTCCCCCTTCCACAAAAATGATTATTATATCTCTCATGGTGCATTGCAGGATCATGGTTTTCAGAAATGAAACGACCGCCATCTTGTTTTTCTCTCGATGTGAGAAATATTTGCATCTATAGCTGAGGTTATGGGAAAATGAAATGCAGTAAAAAAAAGCTTTTTGCATGTCGAAATATATACAATGGCCGTCAGGGTAGAGGTGGAAGGATAGCATAAGGGCACTGAGTGAAATGTGGGAGATGGAGGGGGTACAGAGACTGAGTTTGCAACACAAAGCTTTGCATAGCCTCAGCTATATCTGCCAATAGCCGACATCTCATAGCAAACTGCATCACAGAAGCAATGTGTGTTGTGGTGGGAAAGGGAGAGGGTAGGGGAGGTGAGGAGGCCACCTGGCGAGTGAGGGGAGCTGGCACAGATGACGGGGTACTTGGTGAGGTGCAGGGGGCAGGAAAGTATAATTATTTATTTGCCATTTTGACGATGTTCACGACTATGATATAATATGATATGGCATTTGTAACACACCTATACACAAGTGTTTCAATATACTGAGGCGACAAAGGACTACAGATAGCCCAGGGTATGTGTAGTTCGGTATCTGCAGCTATATAGTTTGGGATGTCAGTGTTTTATATTATTTTTGAAATTACTTTGTTTAGGTATAGTGACAGCAGGGGTAAAAAATCACTGCCAATGGCCAAAGTGGTCAGTGACCTGGTAGGTATTAGAGAGTCTTTTTGTATTTTAGATGTGTGTTTTCAGACCTTTGAGCATGCGAGGTTTCAGAGAAAAAAGAAACTAATTTAACAAAATTAAGATAAAAATGAGCAATTGTAGTTTAGTTTTAGATCCGCGCCCTGATGCCCGCGGGCTGTCGGCGCGTTATAAACACATAGACATAGACATAGACATAGATGTGCCATAAATGTATTTTAGGTTGTGTATTCTCACTTTTGGTATTATGTTGTGTGGGTGTGCAATGTTTGCCTATCTAATTTACTCTTATGTATTTTTCTATGGTTTCTTATTTTTAGTTACTTTACATAGGTACATGAGTTGTGTTCTTCTGTATTGATCATTTAAGTTGGATTGTAGTAAAATGCTTGAAGTTAGTCCCTGGTCAACTGACTTTTTGTAACCACAGTTATGATAAAAGTCAATGAACTGTAGCTGCGGTTATAATAAAAAATGTTTTTTTGTTATTATTTATTGTATTTGTGTATTTTTATATAATCAGTAATCCTTAAAAGGACTGTTTTGTGGTACACTGAGTGTGGAACATCAGCACTTCAGGAGTACTTTTTTGATGTTATGAAGGAACACTGCATTTCCTTCATCAGTTAGGTGTACTCTGTCATGTCTATAGAAATTGGCCATGGGGAACTGTACGCTGTTTGCAATCCATAATTGGTTGTGGTCTCTCATGAATGCGGAAACTGCTTTATTAACAATTCTCCTGGATTTCTCAATTTTACCATTAAATCTGGTGGTCCAGCTCCATCTCTGAGTAAGATTGGAAAAGATGAAGATGTGTGAGAAAATAGTTCCATTAGTTTTACCATGTCTTGCTTAATCATTAAAGTAAGGGACACCCCTCGTACAGTCCCCCAATCATTGCCTCCAGAATGAATTAGTATGACGTCTGGGTGTTAACCGCGGCTACAGGCAACAATTGGGAATTTTGAGTACTGAAACAGCATAAAATAAATTACAATAGATATTGTAATATATTTTTCCAGTCTGTTTTCAATTTTATCTATTTCTGTAAAGTGGCAGTTTTGGGGAATGGGAAAATGGGGGTGGAATAGGTGAGGAAAATACATAAGGATGAAACATATAACAAAGGGAATTAAAATAAAATCCAACATATAATTTGTTTAATATGTTTTTATTTTTTATTTTTTTATTTTTTTGAAAAAAGGGAGGGAATTGCCATTTAAAAAAGAATACTAAGCATGACAGGTAATCTGATGTCCAGCAATTAACTTCAGCCATTGCTCAATTATGGCATCTCCCTTGACTACCCATTCACAGCATTCTTTGCACATGATGTGCATTCTGGAAATGTCAAGTTTTGGTAACAAAGGAGTCAGTATAGTGGATACCACTGCTGATGAAGAGGCTTCTTTTCCAGTTGGCGTTGTTGATGCACTGGTGGATGGAGGTTTTGCAGGTGGTGCTGATCTTCGTCTATGCAAGGTATGGGCCCCATGCATTTTTATTTTGTGATGTTCATGGGCTTTACGATATTCATGATTAACATCGTCCCAGTGGACTTGCACCAGATAGTTGATCATTATCGATGTTCCTAGACTTTGAGACAGGGGGATATCAGAAGGCCCATGGCGTAGAGTCTTATTGCCGAATGTGCACAGTACCTGCTCCACCTCTTTTCTGGAGCAGTGTTCCTTCACTTTAAAGAAGCGCGGAACTGCAGCGCATGTTATTGTTGGCTGATGCATTATGCCGAAGAGGCGTAGCTGCGTTACAGATGTTCCAGGTCCCATTGGCTTATTTCGCATGTGCGTGTTACATCAAACGACACGGGTGTACTTGCGTGTATACTTCACAATGTGTGATTGGATTGTTTACTGACACGTATAACGTGTAGACGCAGAACGCAGCGCATGATACTATTGGCTAGCGAAAAAAGAATACAAAATAATACAAAAGTTGCAGCCTTAAAGGCAACCTTCGGCGAGTTAAGGTGATTGAATACTAGTGGCTGTTTTATGTTTATATTGTCGGTAAGGGCTGCGGTATGTGGTGTTGGCACTGAGGCTGCCCAGTGTTAGTAGGTATTAGATCAAAGCAACAGAACACCTTGTACTTCTCCGTGCCCTTAGGTTTGGTAAAATAAAAAACAAAGTCTGGTTGAGGTTGCTTGTTATTTGAAGTTTTATATTTTCACAACATGTAAAGAAAGGTAGTTAGCCTGTCAATTTCACAAATTTCAAGGTAAGTTTACTTGTCACAGATTACAGTGAGAGTTTTTGGCTTCCTAGTGAGCACTTGCTCTGTAGTAGGTTCACTTTTCAAAAAACTTTAGATTGTTGAATACATGTTACTTCACATGTATTTATGTTGCTTCACATATATTGTTCCTTAGAATTGCTGTAGAGTCCTTATTGTGCCCTCGACACGTGTTTCTCCAGATAGAGTAATCTGCTTCCTCGGGAGGGTTTTTTTTAAGAAAGAAAGAACCAAAGGTAGCTGTAAAATAAATACATCATGTAAGTATTAAGTTTAGAGGTGGTTGAGATAAATTGAAAGCAGGTTAGGAGGGGGAGATGCAAGAGGTGGGTGGGATACGTAGAGTGTCTTAAGGGATTTGGTAGAAAGGATAGGTAATCACAATTCTGGTGCAATGAAGGATTTAATCAATAGTATAGAGTCCTAATAGCCTTTGCTCCTTTAATAATGACGGTTGTCCAACTGCAGAATATATTGTTCGATGTGGGGACTCATTTTTTGTTCTCTGTCCTTGTATAATGTTCTGGTAATACAAAGAATATATAGTAGATAAGTATAGAAAACTTATTGTTAGCCATTAGTACATTAGTGCAATATATAGCTTTAGTAAATCTAACATGGTGCTAAGAGTAGCAGAGTAAAGGGAACTTGTAGTTGACCATAAGTGCATAAATGCACTGTACAAATTAGGTAAAGCTAGCATGGTGCTAGGAGTAGCAAGGGTACTACCACATATTATGTGGTCTTACCTGAGTTATTGTTGGATGATTGGGTGCATGCTGAGTGTGGGTCCATAAAAGGCTTGATAACCATACTGGGTTATTTTGTCTAGCACTGATGGCAGCTATTTATACTGGCACAGTTGCGTCTAGGTGACGTCACTCGTGCGTACCATTGGCTAGCGTATTAGACGCAAAGATGCGTAGCCACGTTAAAGGATGTCGATGTTCTATTGGCTCATTTCGCACACACAGGTTACTCACTCCCCCAGTTGTTGCTGTATTTGGCGGCGCATGTATCCTTGGTAGACGCAGCTATTTCTTTAAATACATATATATATATGTATATATATATATATATATATATATATATATATATATATATATATATATATATATATGTTAAACAGAAGGGTAAAGGTGCTGGGGAGAAGAAACACCTACCAAAAAATGCCCAAGCACACAAGACTTCAAATTGTGTTCAAAATTTCATTTTATTTATCCAAAAAGAGTGAACATAGTATAAAAAGCATACATAACAATATAACAATACCTAAGCAGACCAGGTGTCATGCAGCACTCACCCACAGGGGGTGGAAAACGCCACGCGTTCCGCTCGACTCGCGAGCTTCCTCAGGCTAGTATGATTCCAAACGTTTGTTTCCTTGTGTTTTTATACCCTTGCACTGAAGGTGATTGGGTCTGCACAGCTGTGCAGCTTACATAACGTAAAAAAAGTTGACAGTTACATAACATGAAAAAAACCATAACAGTTAATTGTTTAGAACTCTATGGTTCCATGGTTCTGATTGCAACAAATCCGCCATTGTTCAGTGTGTAAATACATAATTGCCCACATTTGTGAGTTGCCTAATTCCCCATTACTATACTGGGTGTATGCCAGCTGACGATAAGCCATAACAGCCCTTCACCTTCACTTGCTTTACAATGTTAAAAGAAGTGGCCACAAGTAAAAGCGCTAGTGCGCCTATTTAATTTAATGCTGCACTGTGATAAATGTCTTCACGCTGCTGCTCTCTTCCCGCTAGTGGCATAAAATGCCCTAAAACGAATGTGTGCTGCTACTGCCCTGAAACCACCATGCCCGCTTCCGTATAGTAAAATAAGCCTTCAAGTGAATAGGTTATTGCAAAAATCATGGGTTTTGGAGGAGATTTTGATGCTTGCTCGCTCAGAAATGGCAGTGGAACACCAAGTAGCTCCATGAGCTAAAAATTCACCCGTCTCTTCCAGCCACAGTAAATTAAATCTCAGCGTTGCCACCCTCGCAGTCAGAACATTTCTGTTTCAGATGCGGATACGAGTTCCCACATGAGGGGACATGCCCTGACATTGGCTAGGTGTGCTCAACCTATGGGTGGAAACCATTTTAAAGCAGTATGTCGGACAGCCCACCTCACATGAGGACCAAAGAGAGATTGCCAGTGTTTTCTTCTTCCTGCCTGCTGGAGAGCATTCCTGAACACCAAACAGAGAGCTCTAGGAAGGAAGAGAGATCCCCAGAAAGAAAGACGTCCCGCCCATCTTTCACAAGACAACCGAGGAGGGTGAGGAATAATGTCCGATATATGGTTGAGCGTATGTTATAAGGGTACTTGTAAAACAAAAGGTCCTTAAGGTAAATCATACAATGATATTCAAAAATATGTACCTTAGTGATGAGGTTGGATAAACAATGTTCACAAGTATATTCAATACAAAACCATTATTTCACAAAATACCACAACTTTAAAAAGCCACACACATTTTTCATAAACATATCATACATTTGATATCTAGTTCTTACCACCTTTCACACCCATACAATCTCACACACATCCAATGCCAATATTCACAACAAAACACAAAAGGGTCCACCTATGACTGGTGCCCTTCTTGTAGTCCTACACAGAATTTGTTATTTACAATACACCCATATATCCTGTTAGTATGTATATATGTACAACAGCATAACTTATTGACAATGTCTACATATGTTTTGGTTGGTTAAACAAAGGCTTGAGATTTCAGCCAGGCACGGTTCTGACTTTCTTCAGGACAAACAATGAGGTGTAAATCTTCCCTCACAATCGCACCATATTCTGGTGGAAGATGTCTTCCAATGTTTTCTCTCGACTACTTGTTAGAGGGGGTGGCGCAAGCTCTGGAATTAATCCTCAGTGCTCCAGGGGGAAGAAAACTACCGCAGAGTTTATAGTGTTGTTTTCTGCCAATCAATGCAGATCCCAGAGACCACCTTCTCAATGAACACTTGGTCCAGTAACCATCTCCAGAGTTCATGTCAAAATCCAATATTGCCATCACAACACTTCTTAGTGTAATAATTCGGCACACACAGCTACATCCAACGAAGGAGACATGTGTTGGCAGATCTGTAAAATGCCCCCAGTCTGCTCAAAATCGCCAAAATAATTGTCAGTTCCAATCTGAGATAGACGACTTGGCGTTAAGAACGCCAAGTCGTCTTTCTCAGATTGGAATTTTCTGAATATTTTTGAATATCATGATATCTGGTTGAGCAGTCACCATCAGAGAGTGAGTCGAGCTCCTCTCCGGAAGCTCAGAAATGCAAGGACTACTTATACGTGTTAGGGAATAAACAAGCAATACATCAGAGTTACAAAACTACTATGGCGAGTCAACAATGTGCAAACAGAAATCCTGGTAGATGTGAGGCCACGTTCAATGTGATCAGTGAAGAGATTTACAAGAACATCCCAAAAGCCCCCTCTTACCGACCATCAGAGGTTGACATATATCCTTATGGGTCAAAAACACCATTGCAATTCAAGGGTTTCTTTGAGGCCATATACAGCTATAAAAGGCAATCAAGGAAAATGCAGATACACTCATTAGAAGCAACAGCCAACAGTGGCTGGATTCTGAGCTTTAAATCTGGGCTAGACATGGGTTTAATACATGTACTGTATACATTGATGGCACAAAAGTACGTAGACACAGTCGATAGAATGGAACAATTATTTCCATCATTGTTCGAAGGACTAGGAAAATTGAAAAACAAGCAAATGGAATTGCACATTGACCCAACCATCAGGCTGGTGGCCCAACAGTATCTGGCCATACCGGTAACCATACAGTGACAGGTCGAAGAAGAGTTACACAAATTACTCAAGCATGACAAAATAGAACCAGCCTCAGGGCCCACCCCATGGATATCCCCTATTGCACATGTACTCTGAAAGGTGTCAGATATGTTATGTTAAATGGTTTTTGTATAGCACACTGTGACCCAAAGGTTTCCTGTCGCTAGGGGGAAAAAAACATGAGAGGAGTGAGAAAAGATATACAAAGTGTACCTAGATATCATCAGGCTACGCGTGAACATGAGACGCCCCAATCAAGCTATCCTAAGGGAACAACACCAAGCCCCTCGCATCACGGACATGATACATCTATTGAATGTGGCGATAGTGTCCTTAAAATTAAGGTTCAATAAAGGCTATCATCAACTGCGGCTGTCCCCGGAGTCCCGATATATCTCCACCTTTGTAGCACACTTGCTCTTATATCGATGCAAATATCTTAGCTTCAGAGTGTCATCCTAAGCTGAGACATTTCAAGCAGAAATCCACATGTTATAAAGCACATACTAAACTGTCTGAACTAGAGGGACACCATTCTGTTGTTTGGCACGGTACAAAAAAAATACGACAATACACGAACATGCATGGTCCTGGAAGCAGCCAACCTAACGCTCGGCAAAGAGAAATGCACATTTCAAAAGGGCACACTCAGTTTCTCTGGCCAAATTTTTTCCACCCAGGGAATGACAACCAACCTGAAAAAGGTGGCAGCCCTGTACAAGACCCCTCAGCCCACGAATGTGTCAGAGCCGCAGTCTTTCCTTAGCCTTGCCAATTATTGCACTAGAAACAAAAGAGATTTTGTGATGGTCAGTGCTCCCTTGAGGGCTCTCACGAAACAACACGTCTCTTTGCAGTTGTTCAAGGAATGTCAGAATGCGTTTGCACTCATTTGCGAGAGAATCACAGCAGTACAGAACATGCCATATTTCGATGCTGATAGGCGCATTGAATTGGCAATGGACACCAATCCAGTGGGTCACAGAGCCTTTCCTAGCGCACGTTGACCCTGACTCACCAAAAGGGCATTGCATAGTGTTGTACGCCAGCAGGAGCCTATCACCAAAGGAGCAAGCTCATTCACAACCTGAAAAGGAAGGGTTGGTGGTAGTGTGCACATGCAAACATTTCCACTTCTTTTTATATGGGAAGCCTTTCATCATTGTAACAGACCAACAGGCATTACACTTGGAACCCACATGCAAGGATGCCTCCGAGAATAGAAAAGTGGGGCCTAAGGCTACAAGACTATGCCTTCTATATAATCCATCGTCCTGGAAAAGAGGAGACCCCGGCTGACATTCTGTCGATACATCCCTGGGAATCTGCTAACTCTGAGCCATCAATTGCAGACCAATACATCAATTAGGTGATGCATTAGGTGATGCCAAAAGGAGTGGATATGTTACTGTTGCAACAAGAGGCTGAACAAGATCCCGCAATTTGCATCATCATTGACTGCATCACCATTGACATCATTGACTGTGTCATGACAGGGAGATGGAAACATGCCAAGAAGGCGCGGGATTCAGAGTCTCCAACTACTCAAATTGACATCAAGAACCTACTGTTGGTCAAGGAATAATTAGCCCTATCCAAATGTGGACTACTACTCATAGGAACCAAGCTGGTCGTACCTGCAACCCTGAGACACATGTGGTGTATTTGGCACATGAAGAGCATAGGCACATTGTGTCAACAAAACAATTACGACTTCTGTTTTCTTCTGTGAAACCAATCTTGTTGATCTCAACCTGTCCCCTAGCCTCTCTCATCCAATTGAACATGTTATGGAATATCACAAGCAGCACTGCAGCCAGGCTGTGTGTGTGCCTCTGCATGGCATCAGCTCCATTACATGGGGTATACTTTCAGCTCTCAAGATGTAAATGAATTGCCTCAGGCCGAATTAGGTAAAATGAGGACGAAATATGAGAGCACACAGAAACAAGGCCAACATGTACTTTCGAACTATCAAGTAACTGAATGTGGGTTTCAGAAGAAGAAAAAATTAAATGGGCCTTGAGTTCGATGTGACAATGCCCTAAATCAAAGGCCTAAACAACAGAGCTGCAAGGAGAAATTAGTGCGTTCTGCACCTTGGAAGCAATTAACATTTTAAACACAACACTAAATGCACTGAAGTAATTTGAGGGCCCACTTTAATGAGGTGGTGACTTTTTAAACTATCGAAAAATACTGACACAAGCAGCACAAGGAAACATGAAGAGAAAGGTATTGTATTTATTGTGGGATGCAAAGCAGATGTAATGTATAACGATGCAGAATGTAAAAGCATCATGTATTTTACTGTTCCAAGGAATTGAGCTAAAAGCTGGACTTAGCACAAAATGTTTTTACCCATGAGATTCTGTTCCCCGTTCCCCTAAACTTACCAGGCTCTGCCTTCCCCTTCTATCTGGAAAATCTCTTTGATGGTTCTGCCAGCCAGGAAATGGGCAAAGTTTGTGCCTGACTGAAGTTTATATAGTTGATGGAATAACAGCACTGAATAAACAAGGACCCAGCTAATAGATGTGAACTCTAACTAATCCCCCAAAATTCAAGTCATTTTGTGGTAACGCCCAGATATGACTGACAACTGAAATGCACCTGAGAGTTTTACATGAGTAAGGGGGTGGAGTTGTCACCTCTACTCCAGCAAGATAAGAACACAGAAGGGAAATAAACCCTGTGAGGAAGAATGATTATTTGGTTTATTGCAGGCCAAACTAACTAAGAAGCAGATGGGTCTATATTGAAGGATTGGGAAAAAGAAATGTACTGTTTATTGAACACATATTATGTATGTAATTTAAATACTCATAGTATTGTATGGGGAAATCATATTTTGTCCATTAACCTGAAAACCATGACAATTAGAAAAACTGTTCAAATATGCCCAAAAAGCTTATGAAATGCCCCATCTGATAATACAATTCCCCTATAAATGTGACCTTGGGAACCACCACAGTTATAAGCTAAAATGTGATTGCAGCACCCCAGAATAAATTACAGATTAAAGAGCCAGGTGCCTTGTAGCTAATGGAACATAGCTGCAAGGCATAACATTTCTATAAAATCTGAAGTTTCTAAGTGTTATCTTGTTTGAATAAATCATACAAATCTGCCATTCACCGCTGCAACCGTGTGCCGACATGAGACACAATGTGTTAGGTACGGCATGATCAGACCAATTCAAAAATATATAGTTTGTGACTCTTATTGGTAAACTGAAAAAAGTTGTCATATTGTACATTTTTTAAGTTTATAACTGGAGTGTTCAGAAAGGCTAATGCAAATGAGTGGAGCTATTACACCCATATATTGTGACTAGAAACCTCAGGATCAATCAGAGGGAAGAGCTGAGGCAGTTTTTAAGTGGGAGGACAAATGATGTCCAATTTTAATCAGGAGCCAGTAATCTGGCAACTCATAATTTAGATATTCTGGGGTGTGATCAGGGGTTTAAAAGTAGATGCACAATGGGAAAAAGGGATCTCTCGCCAGAAATGAGGATTGTCTGTCCAGAATGAAGAGCTGACTAAAAAGATGAGAGCTGTCCGAAATGATGTGACCTGTCTCAGCTGACTGGAGCTCTATATAATCATTGGAAGGAAGACAGAAAGAGGTTAATGAGACCAGGAGAAAGAATGAAATCTGGAGGTCTCCATGAATGAAACTGGAGAGGCTGTCTAACCAGGTCCCCATGCTTAGCATGAGATGGTCCAGGAACCCTGATGATTTTCCATGAGCATGAAACACAGAGTGATTTAAAGTAAGTACTTTTCCCATATAGATATTCACGGGGATGGCATCCAGGAGTAGACCCATATCAATTGTGATTTAATAATAATTGAATTCATTCCCCCATAGCCAAATGACAGGGGTTGATCTTGGAGGAATTCAAAACCTCCAACCTCTCTCCCAGTGTGAATAATGATACTGTCTTATGAAGTAATTTTGGGATCACCCATATCCCTTTTGCCAAATTCAAATTCCCCTAAAGGAAAGGCGTGCAAAAAAAAAAAATACTGAATAGTTTAACAACCCTTGAACTGAACCATGTACCAAAGCAGAGTGGGTGCTAAATCAAAACTGAATATCCTGGTTTGTGCTGAGCATAAAAGTGTCTTCCAGGGTACACAAAGTGAAGCAACTGATTTCAAAGCACACTCTCTGCTGAGAGTGAGAAAGGGACTGCAAATTGAGAGATGTTTTAACTGTGTAGTGGTAAAGGAAAATAATTCAATATGTTGTGAGAAATGTATTTTGTTAAATAATGGTTATGCGAGTACATGGCTAGAAACACAGAGTGCTGTGCATGTCTATTCTGTTGCCAAAAAGTAAAGCATTCCATTTAATTTAAAGTCAGACCATTCATAATATATATGGTAAAGCAAAACTTTCATGTCATATTCTCAGGCACTCCCTAAATTAAATTAATATTAAGAGTATTTTGTGAGCAATCCAAATATATTAAGTATTCTATAGATCACTGTTTCTATTTAACAAGGGGGAATAGAAAGTAAAGATGAAAGATCCACATGTTGTTGTGTCGTACATGTTTTGTGAATTGTACTCCCAAAAGTGAATTGTGTCCAGCTGGTTTGTATTGACAGTGTTGTAAGGAAAGGTTGTGAGCCACAGAGTAAGGTGGCATGCATTTTGATACTTATTGTGTGATAAGAATTGTGTCTAATAAATAATAAATATGCATTTTCTCTGCTCATCGGTCTGATTCTTGCTTTGCCTATTGGAAAATGGGTGAGGTATAATAGTGATGTTATATGTATTAAAGACAGTGTTATTGAAGAACCCAAAAGTATTTAGAGATTGGTGTGGAGCTTTTGATTGGGCTGGGGCAAACTACCTGAATTAATGGTTACCCCATAAACATCTCCAAAACGAATGGTAAACACTGTTATTTCAGAGCCACAACATGAGGTCATGTGGCCATATACTATTAATTAACTCTCAGACTTGTCTGACACTCGGCCACACACCCTCTACATCCCCTACACTCCTGCGCGTCCTGGGCATCGTGTGTTCCCTCGAAATCTTGATTGTGTGCACTCCCTCACAACTCTAGGTCTTCTTCTCCACTAGGCCATGCGCCCCCTGCATCCCCTGTGGCCATTTTCCTTCCCTCTGTGATTCTGTTCTCCATGGTTGTTGCATTATTTTCCTCTAGGTTTCCCTTGGTAGTTGTTCTGCTTTATGTTGCTTACTATCCATGGTTGCTTTCTTACATCATACTGCCTGCATCCCTGCTGTTCATTCTTTCTTCTTGGTTCCCTGGTTGATTGTCTGTTACTTTCTGGGTTTTTTTGTTCTCCTGGTTGTTTATTTCATTGTATTGCCTGCACCCCTGCTGTTCATTCTTTCTTCCAGGTTCCCTGGTTGATAATCTGTTTTTTCAGTGTTTTTTGTTTCTCCCGGTTGTTTATTTCACTGTATTGCCTGCATCCCTGCTGTTCAATCTTTCTTCTAGGTTCTCTGGTCGATTGTTCTGTTTTTATTTTGGTGTTTGTTTACATTGAATCAGAGTTTCTCTCATTGTTCTGTCCGCTGTGTGCCTCTACTCCTTCTGTGTCCCGCTCTTCCTAGTGTCCCCCCTCTCTGCCCTCCGCGCCCTCTATTGTGCTGTCTGTCTCTCTTATTTTCTCTAACTGCTTATCTATTCTATCCTTCTCGCTAAGTCTGGTAGGAAGAAGTTCAAAAGGGATATCCTGGTCTCTATCCCAGGCCTCCCTATCAATGATACCTACACCAGTGCTACCTCCAGACGGACCCTAACTGACATCCTCTTTGTTGTTCCCTCTACACGCCTATGGACCCCCCCATATGGTCTCTGTTCTTTCTCCTTTTTCCTCTTCACCCATTAATGGTGGCACCCATTGGGAAGCCCTCCTGGCACCCTTCCATTCTTCCAAGACCATCATTAATGGTTACCTAAACAGCACCATCTTGTTCGAAGGCCCTCAAGCCAACCTACTCCTTTTTGATTGACACTTCCCGTGCCTTATCAATTTCCTTTCTTCTCCTGCTGTCACTTCTTTCCTGTCTCTGGCTCCTCTGCCTCCTTCATCCTCTGCCACCACTATGGCTGCCTCTGTTGCTTCTCCGGCCACCCTGTTGCCTCACTCCTCCACCACCCCTCTGGCACCCACCTCCTCTTCCTTGGCTATCTTGCCCTCTCCTCCTTCCCCCGCTGCCCATCCTTGGGCGCCTTCAACACTTCCTAGGGGCGTACCTTTTACCTGTACCCCTCCATGGAAGTATTTCAAAGGGGGCAACCTGCACCACATTGCCACTCTCAACTCTCCCTAAGCTGTCAAATATTCCTCTGATATCTGTCGTATCCTGGAAGAACTCGATCTGGGTGTTCTTAGCCTGACCAAAATGTGGTCCACGGCCAGCTCTGTCCCGAGCTTTGGCACCCTCCTTCCCAATGGCTACAAGATCCTCTCTGCACCCAGAACCAACCGTCCCGGTGGAGGTGTAGCCTTGATCTTAACGGAGTTGATCCCTGCATCTATCATTCCAATGCAGGACTACTCCTCCTTTGAATGCCTGGTCTGTAGGCTATCTCTCTCTCCTGGCCTTTCTCTCACTGTGGCAACTATCTACCAGCCACCCGGCCAGGTAGATTCCTTTCTCTCTAAGTGGGCAGATCTCTCCTCCTCCCTACTCACCTCTACCTCTCAACCCTTCCTACTCAGAGACCTTAAAATCCACCTGGATGCTTCTTCTCCTTCTTCAGGACTCTTTTGCAACCTCTGCGAACCCTATTCTTCCCTCTGGCCCTGACTCACTCTGCACGGCACAATCTGGATGTTATGATCTCCTCAGACCTCACCCTCTCGGACCCTCTCACCACTCCTCTCTCCTACAGTGATCACGTCCTCTTTTCCTCCCATCTCTCTTCTCTCTACCCCTCAGGCCAACCCGACTTCAGCACTGCTACCTATCTTCTCTGTCATCCGACCCATTAAGCGTGTAACAGTGGAGGCTTTCGCCGCTACTTTCTCTCCTCCTCCTGCACCTTTGGCTGACTCACACTCTGACACAGCCCTCTCTAACCTTCATCTTTCTATCTCTGACACTCTTGATGTACTTGCCCCTGTCATGAGGATCCGTTTGAAGCCTGAGTCCAAGCCCAAATGCAACTCTTGGTGTGACTCTGACCTTGTCACCCTCAAACGCAAGTGCAGGGTAGCTGAGAGGAAGTGGAGGGCTACAAGTGCACCCTTTGGCTCTCTGTCCTCGTCAAGAAGAGTGCACACATCCAAGCCCACGTCTCTGCGGTATCTGCGGTATCTAACAACTCTACCAACTCTTCAAAATCTGCAAAGGAGCTGGCCAACCCTGCTGCAGTCTCTACCTCTCCTGTTCCCTTCCAGGCCCTCTGTACGGCCTTGGCTTCTCATTTCATCACTAAACTTCAGGACATCCTGTCCACCCTCTCTTCCTCCTTCTCCTCCAATCCGGGCCTGCCTGTGGCCTCCTCTCTGCCTCCCTCCTTGTCCTTTCCCTTGTTCACCCCCAACAGCATTTCTAGAAAAGTCTGATCTATGAAAATCTCATCAAAACAGGATCTTCCCTGTTCTTCCCGAACCATCAAGGAACACATCGACACCCTTGCTCCAGCCCTGACAATTTCTGCAATCACTCTTTTGCCACTGGAACCTTCCCCTCCCTGAAGCACTCCCTGAGAACCCCCTCCTTAAGAAGCACTCTGCCGTTCCTTCCTCTCTGGCAAACTTTCGCCCAATCTCTATCACTCCTTCCCTGGGCAAACCTTTGGAAAAGCCACCCATCCCCCAGCTTAACCTTCATACTGAATCTGCTGGTTGTCTTCATGACCATCAGTCTGGCTTCAGAGTATGCAGAAGCACAGAAACTGCTCTGCTGAACATCCATGAAGACCTGCTCTCCAACCTTGATTCTAACCTTCCTTCTGTCCTCATTCTCCTCAATCTCTCTTCTGCTTTCGACACGGTCAACCATGTCATCCTGCACAAGTGCCTCTGTGATACCCTAAGTATCACCGATCAGGCCCTGGCCTGGCTGACCTCCTTTCTCACTGACTGACCCTTTCAGGTGTAGCTGGGGTCCTTCCTCTCTTCTATCACTCTCTCTACTTGTGGTGTTCCCCAGGGGTCTAACCTCTCTCCGTGGCTGTTCAACCAAAATCTGCTACCTCTTGCCCACCGCATCGCTGCTCTCTGCTCCAACTTTCAGTGACATGCAAATGACACCCATCTCTCTTTCAGGCTCCCCTCGGTCACTTCTACTCCTTCTTCAATTCCTGATTGTCTTTCTGCTATTCAGGTGTGGTGTGCCGCCAATGATCTCTGCCTTAATGCCAGTAAGATGGAGATCCTCCTCATCGGAACACCAGCTCCTGCCTTTCCTCTCTCTCTCTGGGTGCCCATTCTGGGACCTCTTCCCGCCCCTACCTGTGAGTCTAAGAACCTTGGGGCCATCTCTCGACTCCATCCTCTCCTTCTCTCCTCACATCTCTGACATCTCTAAAAAGTCAAACTATCAGCTGCACCTCCTCAGGGGTATTCTTCCTATCCTCACTTTTCCCCCAGAAGCTCACTGTATACAGAGTTGCCGTCCTCTCTAGGCTGGACTACTGCAACATCCTCTTTCTAAATCTTCCTGCCTCTACCCTCCGTCCTCTACAACTTATCAAGAACAGAACTGCGAGACATGTCCTTTGCCTCAAGCCCAGGGATCGTATCGCTCCAGCTCTAAAATCTTTTCATTGGCTCCCAGTGGCAGCAAGGATCAAGTGCAAGACCCTCTGCATTGTCCACAAGGCTTTCTGGGGCCTGGCTCTGCCCTACATTCAACCCTCTCTTCCTAAGTATCTCCCATCTCGAGTTCTCCACTCATACACCTCCAACTCTCTGAGGGTCAGCTGCTTTTCCAAACAGAGAGTTGGAGGCAGATCTCTTTCTTCGGCTGGGGACTCCCTCTGGAACAGCCTCCCTGCCTCACTCAATCTTGAGCAGAACCATCTCCTGTTCCAGAAGCAACTCAAGACCTTCCTCTTGGCATTTGCTTTCTCTCTTACTCTCCCCTGTTGATGACCCATCTGTTCCACGCACTGGTCACATGGTCACCCTCTAAACTTGGGCCCAGGTCCTTGCCTGTCCAGTTGCACCTGCACTACCTCTTGGTTCCCCAACACTTGTGGTCTATATCTTTAACCCTCCTGTCCCCTCTCTTGGCACTTTGAGTCACCCGTTGGCTGCACTCTCTGATTACCTGCACTGAGCCACCAGCTGGCTGCACTCTTGTTTACCTGCACTTCTCCAACCCCCTTGCACTTCTCCCTTTCCCCTTCCCCTTCCCCGTGCTTGCGCGATCTGAATGACAGGCCTAGCAAGATCGTTGTTTTGTCCTCCCTTTGTTTCCCCGTCCTTGTCTTGACGCCCCTAGAAACACTTGTATACAGGCGCGTTATACATGCCATATCATATCATATAATATCATAATGGATTAAATAAAGAGGATGGACAAAGGGGTTCCCAGGAGAGTCCTGGTGATGATGGGGGGAGACAGGGGTGCTGATAGTTGGAGATAGTGGGGGAAAGGGATGACACTGGCAGGCTGAGGTGGATGGAGCAAAAGGAAGGAAGCTTGTAGGCAGGTTGCTGGAGAGATTGTACGCTATGGCCGTGGTATGGGGTGTGATGTGTGTAGACCTCCGCTGATAAGTATGCTCTTTCACTCTTTCACTTGATCTGCTAAGAAGCGTTCCCTTTCCGATCCTAAAGACAGCATTTGGGAATGCCACATCTAGGTAGACCCAATAGCACAGGTCACATGTGCGCTTTGACTTCTTTCTTTAGAGTCAGGCGACTGTATTGGGGTGGAGGGTGGCAGCATTATGGAAGATGGAGAAGGAGGGAATGTCTGATTTAGACAGGGGTCTGCAACCATTGGCTCTCCAGTTGTTTTTGACTCCAACTCCCCTTAGCAGATCAGAATGCATGGTGAGGGATTACAGGTGTGTGCGCCAAAAGATCTGGGGAGCTTCAGGTGCTTAAGGGCGTATATGGATGCTTCTAAGAGGGCAGTGGTTCATACTAAATGCTGCTGTGAGCTACGATTTGACAGTAGACGTTTTTATTTCACTTTACCAACAAATGCTGCTTCATATCTCATAGTCAGCGCTGACATTCCGACAATGGCAAAATATGTGTGAACAGTTGCAATGGGGTCTGGGGCAAAGATAGTCTTTTGCGGTTTCATTTAAATGGAGATGGTTTATTATTCCCTTGATTTGATCTTCTTCCACCATGCCACTTTTTGTGATGTCGCTAGTACTTGGCACGTCACTTCCTCTGATGTCATCTGGATAAAGCTGCCAGGACGCAAGGGCCTTTAAAGTGATGGGTATCACATTGGCCCTCATTACGACCCTGGCGGATTTTTTCCGCCATCGACGGACTTTCCGGCCATGGCGCAAAGTCCCTTTACGCCATGGCGGATGGCGGACTTACCGCCCCATTCCGAGGTCGGCGGGGCGGTAAGTCCCCATTGACCCATTTACCCTTCCCCATTCCCATTTCGGCCCCATAGGGCTCAATGGGAGTGGGGAAGGAGTTAATTACGCCACCGTAAAATACGGTGGCGTAATTAACACCAAGGTCCCAGAGCGCCATGGATTTTTCCGCCCATGGCGCTCCAGGAACTCGTAGTTGGCGGTAAGGGGTCCGCGCAGCTAACGCTGGCGCAGACCCCTTAGCGCCAGGGTCGTAATGAGGCCCATTGTGTTTCAGGAGACTTTCGGTGCCCCTGTGACGCCAATGCCGGATAGTGCTCTGATAGACTGATTGATTGAATGGCACATGGATACACCAAATGGGCTCGGTGGCCTTTTTCGGTCACCACTTTATAAAAGTCTTTTAAAACCAGGAGCAGCACTGATGATGCTCGCCCTAAGCTCACTGCTTCGCCTACACCCAGGAAGCACACTGCTGCCTGTAACTGTCTGTTTACTGAATTCCACTTTTGTTTTTCTCTAGGTTTGCAGTGCCCCATAGATAGCTGCATAATCCATAAGGGGCCTGCTGGCAATGCATGAAAAAGATTTATGAAGGAGTATTCTTTTTGTTTTTTGTTTTTATTAACTTAAGGAAAATGGAAACGATAGACCGTATTTGTCTTAGGTCTTAGCCTCGCGTTTTTATTGTATGGATTTGCAGTGCCACCTAGTGGATTATAATGCACAAGCATGCAAAACAATCTGTGAACGTTTACTAATGCTATAGGTTATATTTATGGGTTTGTTTATATTTTACTGGTCGACCCAGGTTATGTTTTTTAGCTTAGATCACATTATATTTTGTTACATGGTGTTTATAGCGACAGCCTCTGCCATTTACATTTTCTCATCCTTGTGCTTTTGCCTTCCACTCAACTCACCCTGTGGTGTTGATATCTGGGACTCGGTTTCTGATAATAATAATAATAATGATAATAATAATAATAATAATAATAATAATAATAATAATAATAATAATAATAATAATAATAATAATAATGTATGATTATTTATTATGATAGCCATGGTTTATATAAAGAGGTGGTTTCCAAAATCCTGGTGTGTCTTTTTATTTACTGACAGTAAATTGAAGAGATTATCTGTGTTGCCACTCTTTTAGTGAGGAAACAAACCATTTATTAAAGTGTTTGCGTGATTTCAGGGCCGGTGATTAGGGGAGGTCCGCCCAGGTGCGACCACCTGTTGTGCCATTCGGCCCCTGCCGCGCCAGCTCATGGTTGTCTTTCATGTTCTCCCCTGAGCTGGCGTGGTGAGAGAAGGTGCAGCCGGCACCCTATTGAAATTAAATGCACCTGCCCTTGTGCTGGCGCCGGGCTGTCCTGCGCAGGAATGGGGTGCATTTAATTACAATAGGCCGCTGATGCTTTTGCATTGGCGCCCTATTGAAGTCATTACCCCGCTCCGGTATGGGGCTGTTTTCATTAGAATAGGGTGCTGATGCATTAGTATTTGTGCCCTATTACAGTGATTAACTCCCTGCTGAGGCATGGGAGTGGGCAGTTACAAAATAAAGTGGCAGCCCCGGCATTGACTAGGGTGTGCCAAATGTTTGTTTCACTGCCTGGTAGGCTGCCACCGCTACCGCCAGCCCTGCCTGATATTTAGGCTGTTACTGAGATAAGACTCCATCCTGGACAAGAAGAAATATTGCCAATGCCATCCACTGAAAGACGAGCTCACCCTTGATCAACAGTCTTCGTTCAATAAGTTTGGGGAGCGAGTACCACGAAATAAAACACATCATAAATACATGCAGTAACAACCAACGTTTATATGGAGAATGGTACACAAAAGAAATGTGATGTTATTGTCCAGTTCTGTCTGCAATCTGGCCTGATGATTAGTACAAACATGGTATCACGCCCTTTCATCGTGGGATGTCATTTCACTAGGTTTTATTCCATGGATATTTTATTGAAAAAACTTTTAGGGGAGTTAGAAAAATATATATATGGGGTGTGGGTGTTCGGGAACAGATAACATATTACAGCAGATTGGGGGCCTGGCCGGGAACCCCCCAAAAATAAAAAAATAAAAAATTCAATGAGTTTTTTCATTTAAATTTCGGCTGAGAAAAACCCTGCAAAATTTAATCTCACGATGTAATGACTTGGAACCTACAAACATATCCTGTACTGCCTATTTAATACCAAGACATGATTCACATATGCGTTTTTCCTAGGATAATATGGGGTATTGTAAAGACATGTCATACATAGTAAGGTTCACACCACAAAAAAGAAATGTGATTTCATATAAAATCACTGAATAAGCAATGATTGGAAACCCATTTACGCTTTCCCAGCTGCTGGCAAATCCTGTGACTACCCACGTTCACCGCTCTATGCGTTTTTAACAACTACGGCCCTACCAGATGTTTCTTATTCCTAGCAAAACCACCAAAAAGGTGTAACACCCTTCCCAACAGGTTCAGATCAGGTCCCATCTTGTTATTGATCATCAATCGAGCTTGCGGCTTGGCCACAGTGTGGACAGTGGAACGCTGCCCTTCGGAGATTATGATCCATGCTCCTGGACAATAGAGAAACCAGACTCCTCCACCGTCTCATTATAAGGCACACATTTGACCAAGTAGATGACCCGATCCTCTTACAAATCATGAAAATGCACCTGTGTATTGACATTCAGGTTCTTCAATGGTCCTCCTTACTCAAAGACCGCACCCAACGGGTGAAACTTGCAGACACAACCGACTCAAGGAACTGATAGGGTGGCAGAGCAGCCGCCAGGCTTATCTTAGGAGGGACAGAGAGCTGTAGGAAGGTGCAAAGGACTTGTAGTATGCCTATGGTCCAAAGAAACATGCATACACTCTGGGACTTATGTAAAAATAGTGGTTTATTTGATATATACACAGGCAAAGAGAATTCTTTAGAAAGGTAAGTACTATCATGAACAATGAACACTGTGTTAAACCAATACAATACTTCTGGCAAGTAGGCCACAGTGTAAAAGACTTATAGAATGGTAGTATGCAATTCAAGGTAAGTAAAATACACTCTGTAGTAAACTTTGTAACTTATTCTGTTTCAGGAATATTACAGTTACAAAACCAACATTAGCAAGTAAGTACTTTGCAATACATGTAATCCTTTCTTTGCAGGGGCCTCATGCTTTAACAATCCTTCCCTATCTAGACATGAGTGTTCTCAGAGGCAGGAGAAGACACTGGTGGTCCAGTGGCGAGCTGTAGGCAGAACAGGAGCAGACACAAACTGTAGGAAAGTCAGAGTTCCAGAGCATGTTTTCTATAACAAATAAGTACAATACTTTATAGTTGGTAAACAGGTTCAGGGACTTTGTAAAAGGCTCCCTGAATGCACACCAGCATTAGGCCTGGGCAAAAGGAAATGGGTGAATCCCCAAACGTGCGAATCACCACCCTAGCCACACTGGGACAGCAGAATGACTCTGGGTAAGTATTACCTCCAGTCTCACAGTACCTCTGCAGTGAAGAAGATGATGCAGGTGGACGCCATCACGATGCAGCAACTACAGCATGTGGTCACTGAATTCTTGGTCTTCAGACGAAAAAAGGACACTCAAAGGAATTTTGCAACAGCACTGAAGGCGAGCGTCCCCTGATAGCACGATCCTCCTCACAATGAGAGACACTAACGGACTCTCCCAAGATGGGAATAAGGCTAAGAAAAAGTGTGGGTGAGCTTAATGGGAGTTTATATAAGTCAAAATAGGGCATGCAAAGGACTCTGCAAACTCCGAGAGCGCTCTGTCTGACATTAGCAAAGACAGGCGTATATATTTACAAAATGCGTCATAAGAACCTACACACAATAGGGGGCACATGTTCGTGGGGATTGGGTGGCGACGACTAACTATAGGTGCAGCTGTGATGTGGTGCGCCGTGGTTGGTGGACGTCACTGGTTGCCAACGTGGGCCGGGCAGGTCAGCTGGGCTCATCCGGGCCGTGCTGTTGTGCCAGGCGTGGCCAGTGTCATTGATAAACGTCTTCCTTGGCTTTCTGCCCTAAGGCCACGCACACCGCATTCATTCAATACCGCAATATTATCTTCCCCTGTAAATCCTACAATAGGTTATTCTACAGGTTAATGCAACACAGGAGGAATGCACCTAGGGCGGGATCCTTCGGTAATACATCAATACATGGTTACCATCATCCTGTTGGCCGGGTATCATAGGTCACGAGGTTGGGTCTCAGGGCAAGGGGTAAGCTGTCCAAGTTATCATGTCTCGTTAGAAGTCATTATGAATGTGTTCCTTCAGTGTTGCTATAATATTGGGTGTCCTAATTTTACAGGGGCCATTAACCTGGGTGAGCTGGTGGGTCGTGGGGCCTAAGAAAGGGCGCCTTTTGGCCTGCGTTTATGGCCGGGGTTTACTGCTGGGTTGTAAATAATTCAGGTGGCTGGCCGTGGCCATGTGAGCTGCGGGGGGACGTGAATGCTCGAAGCGGCTCCAGCCGAATTGGGGGAGGTGAGGCAGAGCATCCCGGGCCTCTGCCTTTCATCTGCCAGGCTTCACCGGGGAGGGAGGGGAAGTGGCCTTGGATATGCCCACAATGGTATTTTCCTCGTGCGTTTGCAGGTTATACAAAAAGACATAATAATTCATATACAGTACAATACTCATTGAGCTTTTTCTTCAAAGTTTACATGTCTACTTTGTTAGTACCTTTACATGGCCATTTCAAAATGTGTTACCTATACCAATGTTGCTATTGTTAACTATATGCTAAGTATTTGACACCCATGACATTTTGTTACACTTTATGCATGCATGATAAGCGATTTAGTATTAAGGTTGGTGGAGCACGCAGGAACAACTGGCCAATGACACTGAATGCAGTGACACATGGCGAGCTTGAACATTCGAATACCTTCTATGCGTTTTCTTACACAATTTACATGAGCTCCCAATGCGGTTGCACTTGTTTTCCTTTGCACTCTAGCAGCATTAGTTCAGTTATGGCATAGGGCCTTGGAGTACATTCTTCTCGGAGAAACATATAACATAAAAACCCCGGGACACTTCTACCATTTGCGCATAGCTACGGGGATATGGATATTTCAACCAGAATGCCACATGAACACACACTCTGCCATCTTCATGGAGGTTACATGTTTTATCAAAAGGTCGTGGAGAAAAGGGTTTTATCACAGGCAGTTTGTATATTGGTATTTAGGGTCTCTACTTTTGCCGGGGGACCATTTTACAGTTCTTTTCCACCCTGGCCCTGTTGGCCGGGTCATACTGTGGACAGTGATACACTGCGGAAGGTGAATGTTACAGTGTTTGTTTCTAGCACTAGCTCATGTCTGCCTGTTCGTGGGAACGGGCTCTCAGCGGATCTGCAGGCAGCTGCGGCCGCGGGGACAAGTGAGAACTCTCCAAGGGTGGGGCGCACAGGGCTCATGCCATTTTGGTTTCACAAAATGGTTTCCAGGGCCTAGCTTAATGCAGCACGTTTGGTCAATGTTTCAGCCAGTGGTTCACCCGCCACCTGGGGCCTGGTGGCAGGGGGGACCCCCGACGAGCCATGGACTCCACAAGGGGGGGGCTGCAGGGGAGGGGGGTCTCTTGGACCTATCCTCCCATACATTTCCCCCCTTTCGTTACTTAAGTAACGAATACTGTAACTCCCTCAACCTCTTGCGTTCTTCTTCAGCTACAGCCTCATCCCATTCGGGGGTGCCTTTTATGGGCATCCATGCCCTACATACCCCTCGCAGGCTTTCCCCCCTTCTAGCATACTCGTCTGGTGTGCAGGTCATATATATACAACCCCCGTCCTCTTCCAAATCCACCCACACCTCCTCATACCACTCAAGTTCACGGGGCTCTTTAATTGTAGTGTGCCATAGCCTGTCTACTACATCCCCACTGTGGTATATGGGCACCATCTGGAATCTTGGTGTGTTTTCTGCTCCTGTTTGTACCTCCACCTCCTGCATATTTTGTATTGTAACGCGAGCGTTGCCCATTGTCACCATCATCATCGCACCATTTGGTACTGCGCATTGAAGACCCACCTGGCACATACAAAAAATAAAAAGGAGGAACACTACTGCCGGCATCAGTAATTTAACAGTCATTCCCAGCCATGACGGGACCCAGGAGAAGATGTTGTCGAACCATGTGTTTGCTTCTGCTCCACCTTCCATTTTCATTCTTTCTCCTAGGTTATGTACGGCTTCGATCACGTGGGATAAGGAACCATTATCTGCATCTTCGGAAGTGACGAAAGTGCAGCAGGCACTTCCAATTTTCCGGCAAACACCTCCGTCCATCGCTGTTAATAGGTCTAAGACATATCTATTTTGCATGGTCATTAGCCGCAGTGCTCTCAGTTCCACTTTTATTACGTTAAATCCTTCTTCAGTGTCATTTGCCAGCTGGATCAGCTCCCAGCGTGTGATTTGGAGCCATTTTGCATTTGCCCTTGCCTGGATGCTGGGGATGAGTGAGGCGAAGAATGTCTCTAAAGAGCTGAATAATCGATATCTGTCTGGGATCTGTGCCAGTAGTTCTGAGGATGCTTTTGATATGTAGTTTGACGATCGTCTGCTCCGAGACAGCATCTCCCCCTTATTGCCGGGAGACAGGACATATAATTGTGATTCTGCGGTTGGCTGGGCCTTATTCTTCTGAGGAACCTCTCGTGTTTTCTTGTTCCCATCAATGTGGCCCTCCGGTATCACCATTAGTGCAGAATGTAGGGTGGCCAATGAGCAGCTGCCGCTCCAGGATTGTGGGAGGTGCAGGTATGCCTGGTTGCCACATACCCAATAAGTCTCCATGAGGGCCGCTGTCCCTTTTTTCATATCCAGGATTGTGAGGGTCTTATTGCAGTTTTTGTTTACCCCCATGAGAGTTTTCCCGTCTCCCTTGAAACACAGTTCATAGTTTATTTCTTTCTGTAGCTTGAAGGGCTTTCCAATGGCAGTCACCCAGGTCAATTTTGAGATGTGCTCCTTCCATACTGGTGTGCATGTTTTCTCTATCCACTGCAGTTTCTCTAGTGCCACACCTCGCAGTGCTTCAGCTTTGCACATTATTTCTTCATCTTTCCACTTATTTTCTGAAAATAATGTCCCTTGTATTATAAAAATGGTTCTTCCAAACATATCACTCCTTCCGCTTTCGGGTAGCAGGTCTTCTCATTCTGCAGCATTTTAAAAGTTACCTCGTGTGCCTGGAAGGTGTTCTTAATTCTGCACAACGTGAGATGAAGGAGACATTGGGCATCCACAATAGGCAACTCTTTTGGCAGCAATACTTTGGGTGTACCTGAAGCATGGGGAATGAGGGAGCAGACATAGCAACTCTCATTTGTTGTTTGTTTTGCAGTTGCACTCATGTCTGCATACCATTTATTTGTCTGGTGGGGGTGTCGTGGGTCTTCCATCTTGTCCAGTCCCAACCCGTAATACTCGTTGTATTTTCTCCTTCCCACCTCCCTTTTCCTCCTACTATTTCTAAGATATCTCCCGGCTTCATGGGCGAGGAACAGTCTAGACCCCCCTTTCTTCCCTTCGCCCCCCTTTCCCCATTCATCGTATAATGCTGTGTATCTCACTGTCATCTCTTCATTCTCTTTCTTTATGATATCAGGTAGTGAGTTTTCTGTTGTGGGGGTGGGCACGCTGGTGGGGGTGTTGTACAGCCATGATATAACAGAAGGGTTGCGATCCTTTAAACTGTGGGCATTGTAATCAGAGACATTTGGCGGGGAAGTTGTGCTATTTCGCATTTTATCCTGCATTCTTTCATTTGGCGAGGTAGCAACATTGGGCGGTGTCGTGTAATATCCCCATACAAGTTTAGATCTGTCCCACACCAAAAAATCACCTTCTTTGGTATTCGCAGTTGTAGTTTGATTTGTTACATTAATCCCGTTATTCCCTCGCCCCTCGTTCATCTCAATAGAGATGAACGCTATAAACCAATAAGTAACCAAGCCAAACAGCATTGTAAAAAATAATGTAATGCATACAGACAATCCACATTAATACGAATATCTACACCTTTCAGCTAAAGCATCTCTATATCTAATCAATCTATTTGTTGCAGGCTGCCCGTTTGTTGCCATGGTAGTTCCTATTTGAAATTTAAAAGTGCATTAAGTACATGCATGGAAACATTTTTGTTGGCACTGTATGTACCAGGCAGTCATAGAAAGGGAGATGGTTGGGGGGGGGAGGGTGCACAGAGAAGGGAGCAGAAAATAAATATATTTTACACCGTTATTTTCAATTAAACACATTTTTTTTTCTAGCTTAATTTTTCTCATTTATCTCGATCAATAACCTGTAATAGAATTGTTTCGTTAACAGCTTAATTTACCAGTTACACTCCTCCATTCATCTGTTCATGTTCACTCATTATCTCCATTATTTTCGTTTGCTGTTGTCTGTGCCACCCCATCCACTTCTTCCTGCACACTATTATATGCCTTCCGCACATCTGTCAAATGTATCCAATACCTGAGCCCTTTCACCTTTACAGCTGTGGGTGTACAAAATACTACTTTGTATGGCCCATGGAACCTTGGGGCATTCCACCGGCGCACAAAGCTCCGGACATAAATGAACTCTCCTGGCATTAATTGTACTTGTGTTTCAGGTTCCACAAAGGACACCGTTGTGTTCCCTTCTTCCCTTGTGAATGGTGGTGAGAGCTGCCTTGAGATTGCACGCGCTGCCCTAGTTAGCTTCTTCAGGTAATCTGTGAATTCATCTCCTAATATTGTGGCGCTTCTGTGTGCATCTGAGTGTTGCCGCAGTGGGTAATGTGCTGTGTGCATCCGTCTCCCTGTCACGATTTTGTGCGGGGACTGATGGTGATCCTTGCTCGGCTGATTCCTCAGCTCAAACAGTGCAAGGGGTAAGCAGTAGATCCAGTTTTTCTTTAACGAAAAACACAATTTAGACAATCTTCCTTTTAACAGGCCGTTCATCTTTTCAACCAGGCTATTACTTTGTTGATGATAAATCGAGCAGAGTTTATGTTTTATTCCTAATAATGCAGTCACTTCCTTGAAGAGTTTGTTCACAAAATGAGTGCTGTTGTCTGAGCGAATTATGTCACAAATTCCCCAGCGCGGGAACATTTCCCTCACTAGGAATTTTGCAGCACTCTTAGCATCAGGACGCGCACATGGACCCGCTTCCACCCACCTAGAAAATGGACACACAACCACTATCATGTAGCGTGCCCCATTACACCTCTCCCCCATGTCCGCATAATCAATATGCAGTTCTCTGAAGGGCCCTGTTGGTTTTGGAATTGTCCCCCTGAGTGTCCGTAGGGTCATTCCAGAGTTATATATTTGACAAGTCGTGCACTCCATTGTCAACCTGGATATGTGTTCCTGGAGACATGGCACGAACTAATCTTCCTGTATCTCTGCCGCAATGTGTTGTTTAGCGTTGTGCGCTGGAAAGTGTAATTGTTGGAATGCTATCTCCTTCCCTGAGTTATTTTGGCGCCACAATAAGTCTGTTGCCGATTGGCTGCACCCCCTTTTTTCCCACAACACTTTTTCTTCACTACTTGCACCGTCCTGCAGCTCTAATATTTGTGATATGGGCATGGCATTCTATCCTTCTGGAGGTTCTTCGTTCGTCTGGTGCTGCAATAGGTACTCACCTGCTCCATGTCTTTTCAAAATACGAAGCCTCCTTGGCAGCAGCGTCTGCTGCCGCGTTCCCCAAAGACACAATGTCGGTGTTGGACGTATGTGCTTGGCATTTCACTATTGCTACCATTGTTGGGCCTTTCATGGCCTCAATCAATTCCTTCAACAGTTCAGCATGTTACACTGGAGTCCCATCAGCCCTTCGAAACCCTCTCCGCCCCCACCGGGCTAGAACTCCGTGTACGGTGGTCGTCATGTAGGCTGAATCTGTGTATATCGTCACTGCACATCCCTTAGCTGCATGTAATGCTTCTATTAGGGCGATAAGTTCTGCTGCTTGGGCTGAGAAATGGGACAGAAGGCGATATTGTAACACTTCGTACTCACCTTCTTCTAGCCTCACTACTGCTAGTCCCACATGTTTCTCTCCTGTGTCCATGTCAATAGATGCTGACCCATCTACAAAGTACACCTCTCCCTCGCTCAGGGCATTTTCACACACCACTGTGCCCTCCCCCGTTTCTCCTGTGTATGTTGCACAATTGTGTTCTTGCATGTCCTCTAGGGTACACGGTTCTGTAATGAATGTTGCTGGGTTTACTGTTCTGCACCTCACTACGTGAATGTTGGCGCTGGACAGTATTATCTCATAGGCAGTTGCTCGCTGTGTAGTCAGTGTACTTTTTGATCTTTCAAGTATTGCAAACAATGAGTGTTCCACAAACAACGTGACAGGGCACCCCATTACTATTGTGGCACTTTTCTCAATGGCGAACGCGGCAGCAGCGAGAGACTGCTCACACGCGAAGTGGCCTTGCATCACTGCAGCTAATGTGCCACTATAGTAGGCCAATGGTTTGTGTCCTAGGGAAGTCTTTTGTGTCAGTACAGCCGTCATAAGAGTCCCCTTGCAATGCGAGAACAGGTAACATTCGCACTCATAATCAGGATTGGCGAGTACTGGAGCACTCGAAATTAGCTCTTTGAGTGACCCAAAAGAGTCACTCATTTCTTTTGACCACTCTATTTTCCTGTTCTCTTGCTGGGACTCTTTGAGTGCTTGCAGCAAAGGTCTGGTGTATGCTGCAAAATCTAGTATCCATGCTCTGCAATAATTACACATTCCTAGAAATGTTTGCATCTCCTTCACTGTGGTTGGTTCTCTTACTGACCATATTGCTTCCACTCTGTCAGGTATTATTCTTTTCCAATCCTTTGATATCAGCTGGCCCAGATACAGCACTTCTGATTGGCAGTATTGTAGTTTCCCTTTGTCCACTTTGTACCCTTTATTGGCCAGCAGTGTTAAGAGAGTGACCGAGTCTCTTCTGCACATTTCCTCATTCTGTGCGCAGACGAGCAAATTGTCTACGTACTCACTGATCGTGCTTTCAACTGTTAAATTACCCAGGTCTTCGTGTAGTATGCGGTTGAATATGCTTGGACTCTCACAGTACCCCTGAGGTAGCCTGCAATGCTCGTATCTCTTCCCCCCTAGTGTGAATGCTGTCAGGTATCTGCTTTCTTCTGCCAAGGGGATGGAGAAGAATGCATTTTTCAAATCAACTACTGTGAAATGTGATGCCGTTTTCGGGATACTGCACAGTATGGATGCAGGGTTCGGGACCAAAGAGAATTCCTTTTGTATGACGTCATTTAGGGGGCGTAAATCTTGGATCATCCTCCAGGCCCCTCCCTTCAATTTTATGATCGGATAGATACAAGTGTTACATGGGGAGTTTGAGGGCACTATTATTCCCTGCGCTAGCAATGCACTTACTGTCTCTTTTATCCCTTCCTCAGCTTCGCGGGACAATGGGTACTGCTTCACTCGTGGCACAATTGCCCCTGGTTTGAGTTTTATTACTACTGGTGTCACTCCATGCAACAAGCCTACGTCATGGGGGCCTGTTGTCCACAAATTGTTTGGCACCAGTCGCATGTCATCATCAAAAAATGGCGGCGGTGCTCCCACCACTGCCATCAACTGGACGGGCACTTGTCTTGTTTGAATTAAAATGTCACAGGGTATTGCTATTTCCATTATTATTTCGCCATCACTCTCTGAATCAGAAAAGAGATCCTCAACAGACTAGTCACGTAGGGTGATATCAGCATTGATGCATAGTACAGTGCGCCATTCACACCCATCTATGTCCATTCCAATTACTGCAATCCTTTTGGCAGATACTTGCACAGCATGCAGGTCTAAGGATACCACTGAACCTGGTGCTATGTCTGGGTATACTATTGGGCGAAAGATGAATTCTGCTGGTATCCTCCACTCTAACTTTTTTAGCTCGGGTACTACTTGTGCCAGTGTTTTTAATCCTTCGATAAACATTCTTTCGTCCACTGGCATGCCACGTATTTCTGGTGCTGTTGCCCGGGCATGTACCACCAGCATTATGCGTAATGGGCATATTCCTGGGGTTGAGCACACTATTCCTCTTTCTGTGAACGATATTGTCATATTGAGCTTGCTGAGGAGATCCCTTCCAAGCAAGTTTAATGGTGTTTGCTCATAATAAAGTAAGGGTGTCTTTACCGTTTTACCCCCCACTGTCACATCCAAATCTTCGGTGTAAGGAACTTCAATTACAGCCCCAGAGAACCCCTGCGTCTCTAACTTCCGGTTAGATAGCGGAAACCGGCCTTCACGGATACATGATTTCTCGGCTCCCGAATCTACCATAAATATGAACTGTTTGTCTCCTATCTGCGCCCCTACCAATGGTTCCTCCGCTGCATTGTAGGTGGTAGATAGAACAGGACACGCAAGTATTCTCTGTGGGCTGTCCTATGCTGGTTGTCTCATTGTCCCCCCCTGGCTGAAGACATTTCCTGAAACTACTGACACACCACTATAGGGGGCCGTGGCTGGTGCTCCATTGGCATTCGTTGCGAAAGGGTGGCCTGGGGTGTAGTGCATATTGTCGTTGTTTTCTGGGTGATTCTGTATTCTATAATGGTGCGCTTGTCTTTGCTCTGCGTACCACTGTTCTTGTTCCCTCTGTTGTCGTCCCATTGGAAGACCGTATGGGCTTCCCGGGTGGGGGTTACCATACTGTTCCATCTCTTGAAATCCGTTGTTCGATCTACTCCTGCACTCTCTAGAAAAGTGCCCCCACCTCCCGCAGTTCCAACAGCTTCCCTGCGCACCTCTGGGACCTTGCCATCCATTTCCTCCGTTTCCCCCGTACCTTTGTCCACCCCCTCTGCGACCCCTGTACCCACCTCGTCCCCCTCGAGGGGCCCAGTTTTGCCACTGCGGACCTCAGTTCTGCTCCTGCTCGTTCCACTGTGCTTGCCCTGCTCCTGTCCAATTCGTTGCCATCCTCTCCTGTATTGCTACCAGCCCCTCCTCCTCCTCTTCTCCCTCCCTGCTGTGTGGGAGCGCGGCTACTGATGCAGCGACCTTCACCAGTTTTGTTTGTACTAACTTTGCCTCGTCTGCCAATCTTTTTTGCGCTATTTCCTTTTCCCTCTCCTTTATTCTTTTACAGTGGTGAACTATTATGCTCTGTATTTCGGGCCACCCTTTCGCTTCAATACCTGCAATTTTGTCAAGTGCTTTTTGTACCTCTTTAGGGAGCCCTCTCTTTATTATAAAGTAAAATAATGAGGTTGACTGATACCAGGGCGTGCCCGTTTCCGCTCTCCACATCTCCTGGACCCGAAAAATGTAATCCATAGCATCTTCTCCATCATTCATTGTACATTGCATGACTGACTGCAAATCTGGGGTGTCTGGAAATGTTTCTCTTAATGCGTCCCACACCCTTGCACGTACTGTGTTAAAAGAGGCACCATCATGGCGATCACAGTCTAACGTTACCCCCGGGAAGCCAGCCTTTACCCATACTCTGTCAGCTTGATCCCCAACCGCTGATACTAGCAAACTCTTCACATCACCTATTGCTAGTGGTACCCCGCTGTGTTTCTCAAATGCATATATCCACTTGCTTGCCCCTCCTGATAGCGGTGGTAATAGCTTTAACAAATTGGCCTTGTCCATCTGTGCCCAGGGTATGTAATTCGGCCTCCCTCCTCCCCTGTGTGTTAGTGGGAGTTGTTACTTCCCCTTTGTTGCCTTACCTGTACTTACCTTCAGTCCTTTCTTTCCTAGTGGCGCCATTTTCCCCAACCTGTTCCTTAGTCGTCCTGCCCATTCTTCTTCCATTGTTCTTCCCGAGCATGCACCATCCATCCCCTCATTTCCTCCTCCCATCGCCATACTTAATCTTTCACTTTCCTCTAAGTCCTCTTCTATATCGCACAATAGTTCCTCTCTACCTCCTGTGGCCATAATCTCATCGTCAGTATGCTCCTCCCTTTCCTCTAGTTCAATTATTCGAGTTGGTTCTTCTTGTATTCTGAACAGTATCTCCCCCTTCTTCCACCCTTCTTCAATTGTTTTATCATGACTCTGTGCTCTTGATGTCAGCTCTGACCGAGCAGTGTTAGCCCCACTCTGTTCACATATGCTTTTTATCCTCGAGAGCTCATCTTTTGCTACGGCGAGCCTACACTCTAAGTCTTCTGTTAGTTTCTCTATATTTACTGTGGGTGTACTTACCTGGTCGCTTTGTCTATGGCTCTCATACGGTGGGGGTGCCGTTGGCCCTTGAGTCGTAGTGACTGTCGTTGGGGGCACATATGTGGGATCACTGTATCCTTCTGCCGGCACTGGTTTATTTAATATTGGGTACAATCTAATTACCTCTACTGGTGGTTCCCCTTCTTGCGACACCTTGTCGTCTTTCGGTATCAGCAATGGATTATCAGTGGTAGATGGCAAATCAGTACCTAGCTCTCTTTTTTTGGGAGGGGGCACTTCTTCAAACAATCTCCATAGATCTAATATTTCTCTCCTATTATGGAACTGCTTCCCCTTGTATTTCAGGTAAATGCATGTTGCTGCCATGTCCAGGACACTCTTGTCAAACGATCCTCCTTCTGGCCATATTTGGGGTAATCCCTCCTCCTTTAGTTCTGTAATCCACTGATCGTGATATTTCTTAATACGTTCAGCATACCCAGGTAGGTTCTTACAAATATGGGCCAGGGGTGTTTCTGCCCCCATGGTGTGTGGTTGCCCTGTATATCACTAGTTATATCTATATATGTATATATGTCTGCGTGCAAGGACCTGTGTGTTTTCACCACCTGGGCGATATGAGAGTGGGTGTGCACTGCTTATACTCTGTATAATTTGGCGGGCATATACAAAAGCAAACCACCTTTTGTACACTACTGATATCTTCAGCACACTTATTCAAAAAATAGTCAGTTTACTGCATCGGGCTCATCCCTGTATACATTTCTTCTGGTCACACTTACCATGACCACACCATAATTATGCACGTTTTACCATTTTTACATATTCATCTTGACAAAATATGTCCTGACACACATGATGCATACACACCAATAAGCAACACTCTATTCACAGTTCAACTCGTATTCCTTTTCCTCCCTTCCTAGTTGTCTCTTTCCTTCTCAGTTTGATAATCACTCGTCTTTTTAGTTCTTCTTCTCCTTCTTTTACTTAAATTATCTTCTTTTTTTTTTCTTTCAATACTAACCCTGTTTTTTCCCCATAAACCCAGAGAGAAGAATAGAAAGAATAGCAGTTTCTAATGTATTCACCGTGTCTCCCTTTTTTACCAGACACCTTTATCTTATTTTTCACTTCTTCATATATTCCCAGTACTAGTCAAGATAGCACTATGCGGCGCCGCCTTCTACCCCCTTACGGAGCTAGGTTCCCGTCTCTTTATCTCTTTTCACCTCTTGATCCTAATGGCCATATGCAAAGAAAAAGTATAGAAAGTCTAGAGTAGTTTTTAGTATTCCCAGAGTGTCCCCCTTTTTTTTTTTAGAATAACCTCGTTCATTGTCCTGTTTTCCTCCCCTCCTCCCTTTATGGTCGTTCGCACTTAATACTCAACTGCCCGTCTTGAACCGAGAGTCTCCGAACTGGGTCCGTCCAGGTAGTGTTGCTGTACGCTCAACGCTCAGCCCTGGCTCCGGCGAGCGGTACTCAAAGGGGATTTTTCAACCGGGATCCCATACCCTCTCTCTGTTGAGTGCGCACTTCTGAGTGTACCGGTCGCCGTTGGCGGGCAGCCTACCGGAGCCGGCGCACTGTGCGTATCCCTTTTTGACCAGAGATTTTCGTGCCAAAGGGTACGTACGGATATATTTAAGGAAAAATAATCACGCTGTCGGGGTCACCACTGAAGGCGAGCGTCCCCCTGATAGCACGATCCTCCCCACAATGAGAGACACTAACGGACTCTCCCAAGATGGGAATAAGGCTAAGACAAAGTGCGGGTGAGCTTAATGGGAGTTTATATAAGTCAAAATAGGGCATGCAAAGGACTCTGCAAACTCTGAGAGCGCTCTGTCTGACATTGGCAAAGACAGGCGTATATATTTACAAAATGCGTCATAAGAACCTACACACTATAGGGGGCACATGTTCGTGGGGATTGGGTGGCGACGACTAACTATAGGTGCAGCTGTGATGTGGTGCGCCGTGGTTGGTGGACGTCACTGGTTGCCAATGTGGGCCGGGCAGGTCAGCTGGACTCATCCGGGCGGTGCTGTTGTGCCAGGCGTGGCCAGTGTCATTGATGAAAGTCTTCCTTGGCTTTCTGCCCTAAGGCCACACACACCGCATTCATTCAATACCGCAATATTATCTTCCCCTGTAAATCCTACAATAGGTTATTCTACAGGTTAATGCAACACAGGAGGAATGCACCTAGAGTAGGATCCTTCGGTAATACATCAATACATGGTTACCATCATCCTGTTGGCCGGGTATCATAGGTCACGAGGTTGGGTCTCAAGGCAAGGGGTAAGCTGTCCAAGTTATCATGTCTCGTTAGAAGTCATTATGAATATGTTCCTTCAGTGTTGCTATAATATTGGGTGTCCTAATTTTACAGGGGCCATTAACCTGGGGTGAGCTGGTGGGTCGTGGGGCCTAAGAAAGGGCGCCTTTTGGCCTGCATTTATGGCCGGGGTTTACTGCTGGGTTTTAAATAATTCAGGTGGCTGGCCGTGGCCATGTGAGCTGCGGGGGGACGTGAATGCTCGAAGCGGCTCCAGCCGAATTGGGGGAGGTGAGGCAGAGCATCCCGGGCCTCTGCCTTTCATCTGGCAGGCTTCACTGGGGAGGGAGAGGAGGGGAAGTGGCCTTGGATATGCCCAAAATGATATTTTCCTCGTGCGTTTGCAGGTTATACAAAAAGACATAATAATTCATATACAGTACAATACTCATTGAGCTTTTTCTTCAAAGCTTACATGTCTACTTTGTTAGTACCTTTACATGGCCATTTCAAAATGTGTTACCTATACCAATGTTGCTATTGTTAACTATATGCTAAGTATTTGACACCCATGACATTTTGTTACACTTTATGCATGCACGATAAGCAAGGTAGTATTAAGGTTGGTGGAGCACGCAGGAACAACTGGCCAATGATACTGAATGCAGTGACACATGGCGAGCTTGAACATTCGAATACCTTCTATGCGTTTTCTTACACAATTTACATAAGCTCCCAAAGCGGTTGCACTTGTTTTCCTTTGCACTCTAGCAGCGTTAGTTCAGTTATGGCATAGGGCCTTGGAGTGCATTCTTCTCGGAGAAACATATAACATAAAAACCCCGGGACACTTCTACCATTTGCGCATAGCTACGGGGATATGGGTATTTCAACCAGAATGCCACATGAACACACACTCTGCCATCTTCATGGAGGTTACATGTTTTATCAAAAGGTCGTGGAGAAAAGGGTTTTATCACAGGCAGTTTGTATATTGGTATTTAGGGTCTCTACTTTTGCCGGGGGACCATTTTACAGTTCTTTTCCACCCTGGCCCTGTTGGCCGGGTCATACTGTGGACAGTGATACACTGCAGAAGGTGAATGTTACAGTGTTTGTTTCTAGCACTAGCTCATGTCCGCCTGTTCGTGGGAACGGGCTCTCAGCGGATCTGGCAGGGAGCTGCAGCCGCGGGACAAGTGAGAACTCTCCAAGGGTGGGGGCCGCGCTGCGGCGCACAGGGCTCATGCCATTTTGGTTTCACAAAATGGTTTCCAGGGCCTAGCTTAATACAGCACGTTTGGTCAATGTTTCAGCCAGTGGTTCACCCGCCACCTGGGCCCTGGTGGCAGGGGGGACCCCCGACGAGCCATGGACTCCACAAAGGGGGGGGTAGCAGGGGAGGGGGGTCTGTTGGACCTATCCTCCCATACAGCAGTCCAGTGTAAAGGCTCCCAGCAAAGGATTCTTTGTTGCTCCTTGTGCACATTTCAAGACACCAGATGAAAAACGGTTGTCGCCCGGTTGATTTGTGTCCCTTTTCCGGTCCAGCACTCTGGTGAAGGGACTTCTAGCAGTGGAATCTTACCTCTGGAGGTCCAGAAGGAGTCCACCAAAGTTTCAGGAAGATTCGTTGCTCTATGTGATATTTCCGCTTTTTATTGGTTGCCTACCAAAAAGACAGATTTCTTTCAGCCGATTGTCAGCAGCCTGCAAAAATCTGAAATATCACAACCCTTTGTCCTCCACCCTCGCTGGCGGGATGTCTGTAAAATCAGGGGGTTTCAACCCCCAAACCTCCCTCCTCAACTGCCCGCCTCCCTCCCCACCTAAACACATAAACACACAAGAAACATGCAGCCATAAACACACACTCACACACACAAACACTTAGCTGTTCTCACGCGCTGGCTCTTCCTGGTCCTGACGTGCCTGTCAGCCCCTGAGTGCATTCATGTGTAGCAGGGGCATGACAGTTTGATTTAGAAAGACTGCTCTGTGCGGTCACAGTGTGGTCTTTCTAAATCGATCAAAATAAAACCACTTTTTCACTTAAAACCAGATTCGATCTTCAGAAGACAATGCACTGCACTCAGACTCGAGGTAAAAGGATATAGGTGGTTTGCAGCCCAGGAAGGTCACAGATCTTCATGGGAGCCCTTGAAATGCAGGTCGTCTCAAGACTGATTGGTCCCGCCAGTCCAAGGGAAGGAGATGTCCTCTGTTGCATGAAGGAAAGGGTCAGCACAGCAGCGGTCACTTAGCAGGCACCTCTGGTCGCTGGAAGAGTCTACATGCATCTTCTCCTCTTCCTCATTGGATTCAGTTCCAGTGGTCGACTTGTCTTCAGCCTCAGGATCCAAGACATTTATCCAGGAACCCAGCCAATCAGCACTCATGCTACATTCATATATTGGGGGGTGGCTGTCGATTCAGGACAGCCAGCCTCCTAGTTGGAACTGGTACCGGGCAGGCATACCAGAAGACGAAGAAAGAGTTTTGGACTCCTCCCTCGTTTCCTTTCTTATCAGACACTCTGGAGCATCAGCAGGCTTCACAAAGGATTCTTGCTGAAGACAAAAGTTAAACCAAAACCCCAAACCTCCCAGCACGGCTGAAGAAGGACCAAGAAAGGACAAGCATACAAGAAATGGTAAACAAAATAATACAGTCGCCTTTTTGGGTCAATGGAGACCCTTCTGTGAATTACCGTGGCTGTGACACAAAGCCTGTGGGTAAAAATTACACAATTGTTTGTAGAATACGTCCACTGCCACCAGCCATTTAGATATGATTGTTACTGTAACAGAAATGTTACAAGAGCAGTGTGAAAGGGGATATAGTGAAACCCCTCAGCGCTTCACATTAGGTGGTGTGTGCTGATCTCCCTATATAAAATGTAGATGGGATAAAAAGTATCCCTCTATCCATGGGAACATGTGTTCTTACGAGAAGAATATAATAAAATAAAAAGGGATCCCCAAGGAGCTCCCCAGCAGCACTGCACAGAGAGTTAATTACAGATGCCTAAAAAGTTGGACGAAAGTATGACTCCAAGAATAAGGTATGGAGAGACACAAAAATGACTCCCTTAGAGTAAAAGAAGGGGTGAGTGGGGGAAACGTCCGACTCACCTAGGAACATAGACAATAAATCCACAAGTCCAGCAAAAAGTGTTGGATGTCTCACAGGCGACAGTGATCGTACCTTACAGCAACATTCTCGCATGTTTTGTTTCCACTCAGTGTCCGACAAGGTTCCATCTGCTCCCAATGTTGTTCAACCTTTAGATGTGGCCCCCTTGGAGACCTGATCAATTGCACACATAGCAATGAACCGCAATTAGCTGATGATATACAATTATACCTCAAGACGACTGTTAAATTAGACTTGACTGTCCTTGCTGACTGCAGCAGGGAAGTTCAGTGCCAGATGTCCAACATCAGCTTAAGATAAAACATTCACAGAATGGAATTCTGGGTATCTACAAATGCCCCTCCTGGGCCCCCACCTAAAACTGGATGTCAGCTCTGTCAACAGCAGCACCCAACTCTACCTTGCTGCATACTCTAAAATCTCAGTCTTCAACCAATAGCAACATGAACGCCAGGAACTCAACTTCCCTTTAGACTCTGGAAAAGGAACTCAGCCATCTCTCTCTTCCAGCCATCACCTACCTCACTACTAGTGTCAACTCTCTGCTCCTTGACTTTAGCAAGAATATATGCACTCACTGACATATGCACCATTAAGCATGTGCTTAAGCATGTGGGAATAAAACCCATTAACCCCTCTCCCCCCTTGGCACTGCCAGGAACTCACAGATAGCAATTAGGTGATCCATAGGACAGAGAAAGCCTGGCACCGATACAAATCTCACCCTGATCTCAACGCACTCAAACAAATGTGCGTCAGCCCCTGGGCCCTCATAGAAACCACCAGAGCCACATACTACACAGCACAGTATTCGACCGGACTTTACATTGACAACACTGCCATTGGATTAAGTTTGCTGAAAATGTTGGGGAGCGGGGGATATGACATCTAAAGGAAAAGGGCTTCTGCCAAGTAAGGGGGACAAAAAAGTGTGGCACGAACATTGGGGTACAAACACCCTTGTCCCCCCTAAAATTAATCCCAAAACCAAAACAACTGCCCATATCACAGTAAAAAGAAGAATAGAACTGTACAATTTGTACTATACAATGTTTCCCCTGAAGAAGCTGCTATGAGTGAATTACGGATTGGCAGAAGGCACCAGAGAGCATCATTTGTGACGATGTACAAATTAAACAATTTAAATTAATTCATACATAAACCATTGCATTGTTATTATTTTACATTATTTTGTTTTTAAAAATCATTTTGTTGACATGTTCAATTGGGAGCCACATGGATGTAACCAGCATGAGGGGCCTAATTGCATGCCTCTAAGGCAACAAATGCAACAAATGTACAAAGAGTTTAACAAGGATTCATGGTGACATTCCCAGCCTAGAGGTTTTCTTTTGCAGCAGGATTCTACCTTTGATAATAATATATATTTGACTGTAATGTGGGTGACACACCCACGCAGCTCAGTTAGAATTGCAACATAAAAGGCATACAAAAATATGATCACATCCTTTTCACCCTGATGTGGCAGGATTGCTATGCTATGCTGTGTTATGCAGGATTGCCATGCTACAGGATCGCAATGCTATGTTAAGCAGGATTGCTATGCTATGTTATGCTATGCAGGATTGTTATGATATGCTAGGCTTTGTTGTGCAATGCTATGCAACGTTATGCAATTTTATGTTATGCTACTGTATGCTTCATTAGGCTGTCCTATACAGTTAGGCCTCAGACCCTTCATGTCATCTTTCTCTGCCTCCCTCTACTTCCTCTGCACACAGCACCCCAGACAGGCCCAAATCCCTCCTAGGTCAGAGGACACATCAGACCTTACCTTTGACTTATTCTCTACAAGTATAGGATTAAATCCCATACATGGGAGATAACAGTAGAGTTTCTACGAATGCTGCTTATGCATAATTCAACACAATGTCACTGCAGGGCTGCGTCACAAGTGAGATGTCAACAGTTCTTGCCAAATATCTGCAATCTCATGTCAAGTAACACCCCCATTGTGAAAGTAAAGAACCATATTAGTGTTTTTCTATGATAGGCTATATACACCAGCGCTATAGGGTGATCCTTAGGGAGAGTTCTGCATGCCAACTGCCGGAACACTTGTCCTGCTTTGTTCCTGCTTCCCTGCTGATAATGTCTCTCTATGCTGTGTATTTGCTGCCTAATACAAGAAGCTTGATTTAGTGTCAGTCTGTGTCTCTCCCCTTATTTGCTTACATTGCTTAGTTGCTGCAAGCTGAGGCTTGGGAAGGGGCCCGCTCTTGGTCACGAGAACAGGGAGCTTCAATGGCTAGCAATTCCAGCCCACATTACAGTACAATATCCTACATTGCACACAAGGCAGTGGCAATTCAAACTCCTCCTTACCTAGCCAAAAATGTGGTCATCTTGGGAGGCCGTAACAGGTTCAGACAGGAAATTAAATTGCAGAAAGGAAAAAAAACAAGAAGATCGGCATTCTCCTGTTATGCACCAGCACTCTGGAACACCATTTGAATGTACAGTCATCACACCAACAGTTTAGGAATGAACTGAAGACCATGATGTTCAAAGAGTTTCCACAATTAACCATCAGGTTGACTCACTCTTGCCCAACTACCAGCTAGAAGTGCTATTACTGTGCCTTGTTGTCACTCTGCCATTGCCAAGCGATTGATTGCTTGCCAGCTGGGTTTGCCCTCGAAAAGTGCCTTAATTTACATTACCTTACAGAAGGGTAAAATCCTAGAAAAATTGTTGAATGGCCACAAAATTCTCAAAGTCAGATAGAAAACAAGACAGCCAGGCCAGAGCTAGTCCTACTCTCGGTGTGCGACCAGCAACTCATGGTAATGGCTTAGTTAATGGTGTCGAATTCAGCTGACAGTGGTCTAATAACATCATTGACCCACCATTGGCCATACTCGTGATGCAGTCTATCAAGAAATTAGCAACATGCCCCATACCTCTGTAAAAGTATATTTTGCATGAATACCAGCTGATAGTAAACGATTGGCCTAAGCACATTCGCATCGCACTATACATTGCATTGAATGAACCTGAAACAGGCTGACTATGCCGCCATTTTGAATTATCTGCTATTTAGATCGCCTCTTGCTTCCTGTCCCATGTTTAGAATTTTGTTTTCAGCTCCAGCTCCAGCAGAGCAAAATGAACTTTGTACTATTTCCATGATAAGAATGTTGAAGCTGCTAAAGTGGACTGTTTGCCCTATAGTGAGAAACCTTGGAGTTAAACAAAAGCTGTACTAATCAGTAATTTAGATACCATCTGTTCCAATTGTTCCTTCTCCGTTCAAGCAGAAAAGTAGAATGATGAATAGTTGAACGTGCTCGTCTTGCAGAAATCGTTGTTTTGCCTCCTTGAAACTAAGCTGACTTTAAAATCAAGAATAAATGATAGACAAAATAATGAGTGTTACCTTTGTGTCTTAAACATGTGAAATGTTTAAAGAAAAACAACAAACTAGTTAAAGATGTTTAAGCATGACGTTATGTGGATAAGCCATGAACCCTAGTTAAATGTATTACACAAAGAGGGGCTGGACGATGTGTCCGGGATTGTGGAAAACTTGTATAAATACTTGGGTTTTGAAATGTCCAGCACTCTCTCATCTCACAGTGTCTGCTTGCACACATTGTGGAGTGCAGAGAGCCAGACACTTTCCTGTTAATAAATGTACATTATACTTTGACTTCCTGGCTGGCGTATTTCTATTATGTTGTATTAAGCCTCGATATTCTTTAATCTTTCAGATGGCACCCAAATAGGGACCCTCAGGATTGATGCCACATCGCTAGACGAAGACGGGGCTACCGGACTGAGATCGGAGAGTGACGGGGCACCCTGTAAAGCGAGACCCGATTCCTCTGCAGTATTGCACACCCAATCCCTGGACAGTGAGCAGCGTTTAGTGGGCATCACGATGAGGGTCCCCGTATCGAGGCCTCTTTGTCGAAAATGACAGCCACAACGATTTGATGTCAGATTGGACCCTTTTGATTGATTTGAAATCAGGTGAGTCGTACCCCGATTCCTAAAATCCTGATATTTGTTGCAAGTGTTGTCTCTGCAGAAACAAATGTAGCCAGGTAAAATCGCGATTTAACAATGCCTGGGAAATTGTCGTCCTGTTTCATGGTATTATTCTACAGGGAAAGACAATCTTTGAAACAAGGCCAACCGGTGCCACCCGAAGTTTCACCGGCTTATTTAATGTATTGTAAGTATGGCCTGGGAGCTATCGTATTTAATGAAGTTTGGCACAGGCAGACCAGACATGTTTCCGAACTTCAGTGGCCAGTTTATGGTAGTTTGAAATTGCCCGGCTAGAGCATTTAGAATCTGTATTGTTGAGAAAAAAGGCTAGGCCTGCAGCATTTGATGCAGTTAAAGATTGGAGAAAGGAAGCTATGCAGCAACTCGAAAAGCATGCACGTAGACACATGACGAATGCTGAAAAAGCATTATTGCATGATCAGCAGAAACAGTCAGAATCCATTAGAGGTATGGATAGGTCTTTCCAACTAGATGTGCAAAAGATATATCCTTCTCAGGATTTTCATACATCAGACAAGTTAATTAATAAATTATTGAATGAATGTAGAACTGTTTCAACTGCACCACCTCCTTATGTGCCTCCCCCTGTTGTTGTTCCTCATCCTCCCATTGTTGTTCCTCTTCTTCCTGTTGTTGTTCCTCTTCCTGCACCTCCACCCGTGCCAACAGTTGCCGTTCCCATAATTCCATCTGCACCGCCAGCGGTATTGCCTCTGCTACCTATTGAACAACAATTGTATGAACCCCCTTTGCCAGGTGGTTCTGCTCCACCTGTAGTGGTTGAAGGGGTGGGAGCTGATCCAAGAATAGTGACTTATGGAACAGTATCTAAAGACAGAAAGAGATAATTATATACTTGGGCTAAAAAGTACAAAGAAGAGGGTTATGAATCTGCTGTTTTAGTTGCGATTTCTGACCAAGAGAGTATTCCTGAACAGAATATTTTGATAGAATGTATGGGAACGTATTTAGTTGAAATATGGATTGATTTGACAGACATGAATGTCCCACAGGGGTTGAGGGATTTTAAAGTCCATGCCCACTCAAGGGACACTGCAGCGAAAGTATATGAGCATGTAGAGAAGGTATTGTCATGATCTCTGCTTCCAAAAGGTCAGGGTTTTCCCAACTCCCTTGGAAGCAGATCCATAACCCAGGTTCCGAGTGCCAACCAGTCCCAATTGGGGCCTTTTGGACCCAGTCCTGGCGCCAGTGGCACCAGGCTCATAAATATGCCCAGTCCCAGCGCTGGAAGCGCCGGGCTCATAATGCTTGGGTGGACTTACCTGCAGCAGACCATGCTGCTTACTTGCCTGCCAGTTGAGCCTCTGATCCTCTTCTGTTTGGAACTACTTTTCCTGTTGGGTGGGGCTGGAGCCACTCCCTAGATTCAGAACACTGGAACTCTTCTGGAAGGCAGGAACTCTTTTCTTACCAGGAACTCTTTTCTTACGTAGGCGTGGCTGTGGAAGGAGACACCTAAGCACTACAGGAGGCTATTTAAACCACACCCGGTGGATGAATCTTGCTTTGCGTTATTCTGCACCCTCTGCAGCAGAACGCTCATCGTGTCTTCTGCATCCGGTCCTGGGCCTAAGGAAAAAGGCTTACCATCCTGAATCCAGTCTTCAGCAACACCTATAAAGACAAGAAAGAACAGGTTAGCATTCCGGCATCTGAAAGGCAAAGGCTTACCTACTCTTCGTGCGCTCCGGAGGTCTTCACACTGCATTCCGGCATCTGAAAGACAAAAGCTTACCAACTCTTCGCACGCTCCGGAGGCCGTCGGCGCTGCATCCCGCATCTGAAAGACAAAACAAGGTGCGTTTAAAGACATTGGGGAACTTTAATACTCACGTGCCAATACTCCTTTCCACATCTAACCCAGTGGGTATTCCGGCACCCTGCAGCCGCTCCGAACTTGTACCTGCAAAATAAAAAGACAGTTAGAGCGCATCGTGAAGCTGGCAACAAGCGCTTACTTACGTGCTTCCAGGCACTTCTATTCCTCACACGGGCTCCATCTTCAACTCACTTCAGCCGTCATCCGCCATCGCCGGAACCCTGCAAAACAAGAGACATCATTATTAAAGACTTTAAAGACATTTGAGTTACTCGAAACTTACCGTTCGTGCAGTAAACGACGGACAGCAGTCCTCTGAAGTCAAGAGGCCTGCGCTACCTATCCAGTGAAGAAACTGGTTACAGCACCCTGCCCCGAGGCAGATGGAGAGCTCGGCATTCACTTACCTAAGGTGAGAGCGTTAACCTTTGGGGGTCTACAGGAGAGGAGAAGAGGAAAGAGATAGGGACACCCCAATAACCCCAGTTCATTAACCCCATATTTTCTATCTGCAGACACCTTACTCTACACGTCAGGCATACAGTGCACAGAGGTCCAGCCCAAAGAGCCAACCGGGTGCTGCACATCACCTTTGAAGATACGGTAGTCGCCCAGTCAAGACCGGCGCCTCTGCGAGAATCAGGTGAGCGTTACAGAACGCAAAGCCTACCGCAAAACTCTCGCCCAGGCGCTATGGAAACCTCGGATACTGACCACCTAGCCCGGTTACTTGGGGAACTAAGGGCAGAAGTGCATGCAGCTCGTCAGGAAACGAATGCTCTAAGAAGGGAACTCATTATTTCCAAGGAGAGAACAGATGATCTTGCTAGACAATTGCTACAGTCACAAGCCGGACAGACCCCGCTACCCGCATCAGGGGCAAATCTTCCTTCAACATCCTCTATGAATCCAGTGCAGATCAACCTACCTGGAAATGTACCTCTGGCTCCGCCCGAACGATTTTCTGGTGACCCAAAGAGGTTTGCGGTATTTATCAATCAGTGCCGGTTGCACTTCTTATGCCGGCCAGCAGCCTTTCCAACTGATCAAGCTAAAGTAGCTTTTGTACTTTCGTACCTTAGTGGCAATGCGGCAGACTGGTCGATCCCTCTAGTTAATCAAGATGATCCGGTTTTCCATGATTTTCAAGCCTTTCAGCTTAGTATGGAAAAACTGTTCGCAAGACATGCACAGGGGCAGGCCTTGGACAATGAGCTTCTTTCGTTGCGACAGGGTAATCAAGACCTTTTGGCTTATATTGCATCTTTCAATAGACTAATAGTGGAAACTCAATGGCCTGAGGACAAAAGGATTACGCTGTTTTATAGAGGTCTACGTGGAGAGCTCAAAGACGTTTTAGCCCAAGTAGTGAATCCCCCACAAGACTGTTCGGATTATATAGACTTGGTCGTTCAAATAGATCACAGACTGCAGAACAGGAAGGCCGATCGTTCCAAGTTTGAGGCTCGAGTATTTTCCAAACCGCCAACTCCTTCCAAAGGAGTAGACTCCGGGGAACCCATGCAAATAGGGGGTCTGAAAGGCCCTCTAACACAAAGGGAGCGGGAAAGGAGAAAACAGTTGCAATTATGCCTATATTGCGGAAACTCAGGGCACTTTCTTCGAGACTGTCCGGTGAAACCTGCCAAGAAGGCAGTAGGAGCTGCAGTTACCACAGTTACAAACTCTGAGCAGGGAAACGACCTCACCCGACAAGAATAGAGGTCCTCTTGCTGAGCGTGAAAACCAGTTCCGTGACCTCGCATTTCGTGATACCTATGGTCCTCATTAGCCCTGATAATCCGGATCGATTACATGCAATTGAAGCTTACGTCGACAGCGGTGCCATCGGCAATTATGTGGATCATGAAATGGTTTTGAGGATGAATCTAACTCTTTGTCCCAAGGCTGTAAAGGACGTCATTACTACGGTGGATGGTACGGAGATAGCCTCCGGGCCAGTAACACATACCACTCAAGAGGTGACGCTAGTAAGTCAAGATGGACACCATGAGAAGATCGTGTTCGATGTGATCGAGGCCCCTCAGTTCCAGATTATTCTAGGAATACCTTGGTTAGAGAAACACAATCCTCTGATCGATTGGCGAGCAAGAACAGTCCAGTTTCCAGAATGTGTCTCTACTTGTCACCCTCCACCTGGTGTTGCACTGGCAGCAATTTCTTCAGAGACTCCCCACTTACCTCCCGAATACCTAGAATACCAAGACGTTTTCCGGAAGGAGCAGGCTAACTCTCTACCTCCTCATAGGTCTTATGACTGCCAGATAGACCTGATACCTGGATCTACTCCTCCTTGTAGTAGAATGTATGCCCTCACCGAGCCTGAGAACCTTCACCTTCGACAATACCTGGATCAATACCTGGCAAATGGGTTTATTCATCCTTCCAAGTCCCCTGCTTCTTCAGCTTTGTTCTTCGTTCCAAAAAAGGAAGGAGACCTTAGAACTTGTATCGATTATCGCTCCCTGAACCAGATCACCGTTAAGAATAGATATCCGTTACCTTTGATCCCTGAACTCCTGGACCAAGTCAGAAAAGCATGCATATATACAAAGCTGGATCTTAGAGGAGCTTACCACTTGGTACGAGTAAAAGAGGGCGATGAATGGAAGACGGCCTTCCGCACCAAGTATGGGCTATTTGAATATCAGGTCATGCCCTTCGGACTTTGCAATGCCCCGGCCGCCTTTCAATATTTTATGAACGATGTCCTCAGAGAACTCATAGATGTGTGTGTTGTTGTTTACATTGACGACATTCTCGTTTATTCTTCATCGGAATCTGAACATCGGAAACACGTGAAAATGGTCCTCGAAAGATTGCGTCAACACAAACTTTTCGCTAAGTTGGAAAAATGTGTTTTCAACGTGACTGAAGTTGAATTCTTGGGATTCATATTATCACCTGGCGGAGTGCGTATGGATTCAAAGAAGGTCGATGCAGTTCTCAAATGGCCATCACCATCCTCCGTAAAAGGTGTGCAAAGCATGTTAGGCTTCGCTAACTTTTACCGCAGGTTTATCCCCGAGTTCTCTCGAATAGTCCAGCCCATCACTGCCTTGTTAAAGAAAAACAAACGTTTTGAATGGTCTACCGAGGCGGAACAAGCTTTCCTGGATTTGAAGACAAAATTTATCTCTGCACCAATCTTAAAACACCCTCGCCCCGAACTCCCCTACATCGTGGAAACTGATGCTTCAAGCCTTGCCATGGGGGCAGTTCTATCACAAAAGGACCCGGTAACCAATCAGTTGCATCCCGTGGCATTTTGGTCCCGCAAATTCTCGCCTCCTGAAATCAATTACACGATTACTGACAAGGAACTTCTGGCTATCAAGTCTGCCTTTAAGGCTTGGCGGCATTATCTGCTGGGGGCCCGACACACCGTTACTGTGATTACGGATCACCGAAACCTGCAATATTTGAAAACCGCAAAAGCCCAATCCTCTAGACAACTCCGTTGGGCATTATTCGTTGCCGAGTTTGACTTCATAATTACCTATCGACCTGGTACAAAGAACGGTAAAGCTGATGCCCTTTCTCGGATGGGAGTGGAAGAACACTTGATCAACCCAAAACCTGTACCAATCATTCCCGAACAAAGAATTCTGGGTGTAATCGCCACAGAATCCATAGAAGAAGTTAAGGATAAAGCCAGGCAACTTGTAACTCCAGCAGACATACAGAATTGGCATCTGCAGGGAAAGGACTTTGCAGTAAAGGACAACTTATTGTATTTCCAAGAACGATTATACCTACCCAGCACAGATTTACAGAAAAAAGTAATCTCTTGTTATCACGACTCTTTAATGGAAGGTCATCCCGGTATAGCCAAGACCTCAGAAAAGATCAAGCGCTACTTCTGGTGGCCGTCTTGGAAAAAAGATATCAGAGACTTTATAATGTCCTGTGGAGTATGCGCCCAAAACAAGAGTCAAAAGGAAAGACCAGCAGGCCTCTTACGCCCTATTGACATCCCACCTCGCCCTTGGCATACGCTTTCTATGGACTTCATCACCGATCTACCTCCATGCTCCGGATACAATACGATTCTAGTAATCGTGGACTTATTCTCCAAGATGGCGCATTTCATTCGGCTCAAAGGCTTGCCAACAGCAGCAACTCTGGCCCGAGAATTTCTCGAAAACATCGTCCGACTGCACGGTTTTCCTTCGGTTCTAATTTCGGATCGAGGTAGTCAATTTATTTCTCATTTTTGGCGAAGTTGCTGTCGGTCGGCTCAAATTGATGTGAGACTATCGACCAGTCACCACCCTCAGACCGATGGACAAACCGAGAGGACCAATCAAACTCTGGAACAGTATTTACGCTGCATGCTGCAACAAACTGAAAAAACTTGGAAAGATATCCTTTGGATAGCCGAATATGCCTACAATAACTCTGTCCATTCGGGAACTGGGAAAACCCCGTTTTTTCTTTTGTACGGCAGTCACCCTCGAACCTCGGAGTTGGATCCCCTCCAAGATCTTGAAACACCAGCAGTAGACTACCTGCTTTCTACAATCACCCAAGCCTTTAAGGAAGCTGTTTCTCACCTTCAAAGGGCTAGAGAACAATACAAGAAAGGAGCAGATCAACATCGGAAGGAAGCCCCTCACTATCAAGTAGGGGATCAAGTCTGGTTATCCACCAAATATTTATCTCTAAAAGGGCCACGCACATTCAACCCAAGATACCTTGGTCCCTATTCCATCACTACCATAGTAAATCCAGTAGCGGTCAAGTTGGACTTGCCCCCGCACATGAAGATACATCCGGTCTTCCACGTCTCTCTATTAAAACCCGTGCAACCTCAAACCCGACTAACCAAATCTCCAAAACCTATCCTAGTTGATGGAGAACTCGAGTTTGAAGTCAAAAGCATTCTGGACTCCAAGATCTCCAAATCTAAACTATTCTACCTAATTGACTGGAAAGGCTACGGCCCCCAAGAGAGATCCTGGGAACCTGCTGAATATGTCCACGCTCCTCGCCTAATCAAAAGATTTCACCGAACATTTCCTGACAATCCAAAACCCCTGGAGAAGCCCGGTTTGGGAGCGGCCTTGAGGGGGGGTACTGTCATGATCTCTGCTTCCAAAAGGTCAGGGTTTTCCCAACTCCCTTGGAAGCAGATCCATAACCCAGGTTCCGAGTGCCAACCAGTCCCAATTGGGGCCTTTTGGACCCAGTCCTGGCGCCAGTGGCACCAGGCTCATAAATATGCCCAGTCCCAGCGCTGGAAGCGCCGGGCTCATAATGCTTGGGTGGACTTACCTGCAGCAGACAATGCTGCTTACTTGCCTGCCAGTTGAGCCTCTGATCCTCTTCTGTTTGGAACTACTTTTCCTGTTGGGTGGGGCTGGAGCCACTCCCTAGATTCAGAACACTGGAACTCTTCTGGAAGGCAGGAACTCTTTTCTTACCAGGAACTCTTTTCTTACCTAGGCGTGGCTGTGGAAGGAGACACCTAAGCACTACAGGAGGCTATTTAAACCACACCCGGTGGATGAATCTTGCTTTGCGTTATTCTGCACCCTCTGCAGCAGAACGCTCATCGTGTCTTCTGCATCCGGTCCTGGGCCTAAGGAAAAAGGCTTACCATCCTGAATCCAGTCTTCAGCAACACCTATAAAGACAAGAAAGAACAGGTTAGCATTCCGGCATCTGAAAGGCAAAGGCTTACCTACTCTTCGTGCGCTCCGGGGGTCTTCACACTGCATTCCGGCATCTGAAAGACAAAAGCTTACCAACTCTTTGCACGCATCGGAGGCCGTCGGCGCTGCATCCCGCATCTGAAAGACAAAACAAGGTGCGTTTAAAGACATTGGGGAACTTTAATACTCACGTGCCAATACTCCTTTCCACATCTAACCCAGTGGGTATTCCGGCACCCTGCAGCCGCTCCGAACTTGTACCTGCAAAATAAAAAGACAGTTAGAGCGCATCGTGAAGCTGGCAACAAGCGCTTACTTACGTGCTTCCAGGCGCTTCTATTCCTCACACGGGCTCCATCTTCAACTCACTTCAGCCCGTCATCCGCCATCGCCGGAACCCTGCAAAACAAGAGACATCATTATTAAAGACTTTAAAGACATTTGAGTTACTCGAAACTTACCGTTCGTGCAGTAAACGACGGACAGCAGTCCTCTGAAGTCAAGAGGCCTGCGCTACCTATCCAGTGAAGAAACTGGTTACAGCACCCTGCCCCGAGGCAGATGGAGAGCTCGGCATTCACTTACCTAAGGTGAGAGCGTTAACCTTTGGGGGTCTACAGGAGAGGAGAAGAGGAAAGAGATAGGGACACCCCAATAACCCCAGTTCATTAACCCCATATTTTCTATCTGCAGACACCTTACTCTACACGTCAGGCATACAGTGCACAGAGGTCCAGCCCAAAGAGCCAACCGGGTGCTGCACATCACCTTTGAAGATACGGTAGTCGCCCAGTCAAGACCGGCGCCTCTGCGAGAATCAGGTGAGCGTTACAGGTATTTGAGTTTAAAAGGGAGCTAGATCAGTTACAGAAATATGAGATGGAAGATAAAGGATGGCAGGCTTCATATGTACAGAAGCGATTTCTTCCTCCATTGAAACCAATGAGTGAAGAAATGCGCATTTGCACAAGAGAGGCTCTTAGATGGATTTCGGATATTTCAATTTCTCCCATTGAAGTGCATGACACGTTTAGTCAGTATGCTCTGCCAATGCAAAGGAAAGTGTTACAGGTGATGGTTGAATATTTACAAGATGAATTTATGAAGAGAAAAGAATGCTGTCCCGCAGATTTGATGGTTATTTATAAAAGAGTATTTTCGACTGATACTGCATAGACTTCTTTGTCACTTGATTTAGCCTTGTTGCTTAATAGATGTTCAGATTTGCCTACTTTACAATTGCCGATGAGTGAGGTTCCTTCGGCATTTTTTCTGAAAGTAGAGATTCCTGCTAATGCTGCAGCAGGAACACCTGCCCTATTTGGGCTATCTCCTGTCAAAGGAGGGAAGAAGACTGACACCTGAACGGATACAAAGCATCTCTGATATGTCTGTTCCAAATACACAGAAAGAGGTCAGAGCTTTAATAGGCATGGCCTCATATTGTAGACAGTGAATCCCAAACTTTTCGTTGTTGATACAACCTATGTTGGCACTGACAAAAAAGGACATTTCTTTGCCTTTACCGTGGAACAAGGATTGCCAGAACGCTTTTGATTTGCTTAAGGCTGTGTTGTGTTCAGCACCAGTTTTGGGCACACAAAATTACAAAAAAGGCTTTGTTTTGTATGTGCATGAACATGATGGATGTGCTTTGACACCGGAACATGGGGCAAGAATAGGCTGTGCGGCTATTTTTGCTCCATGTTAGACCCTGTTGCATGCGCTTTGCCGAGATATTTGAGAGCTGTAGCTGCTGCTTCTGCATCTGTGAAACAAAGTGAGGGTATGGTTTTAGATCACTCTTTAATCGTGATAGTACCCCACTCCATAGACGTTCTATTAAACAGAACGAAGTCGCAACATCTCACATCCGCTCAACTAACAAGGTACGAGCTGATTTTATTTGCTCCGCATATTCAAATTAAGAGATGTTGTTAATTGAATCCGGCTGAACTATTGCCTTCTCCACAAGAGAAGGACTGCAGTGATGAAATGTCACATGATTGCCTCTTTACTACACAACAAGAAACAAAGGGCAGAATTGATTTAATTGAAACACCTTTAAGGAATCCACAAGGGGAGCTATTCTGTGATGGCTCCTGTTTTAAACTACCGCATGGTACATCTACCGCTGCTTATGCAATCACCACTTCTATGCACTGTTGTGGAGAGTAAACGAATTCCGCATAACTCTGCACAAGCTACAGAGATTATTGCATTAACCAGAGCTTGTGAAATTTCTGAAGGGCTTAGTGTAAACATATATGCAGATTGCCAATACGCATTTAGGGTGGTTCATAATCTTGGCCGACTATGGGCTGAGAGAGGATTATTGACCTCACATGTAACAAAAACTTAACATGGCACTCTGAAAGTCTGGTTGCTATCAGCACTTGCGCTTCCTACACAACTAGCAATAATGAAGTGCGCCGCACATCAGAAAGTGACAGACGTGTCATGTTTTTGATTTGGGATGTGAGGGTGGGGATTATGCAAAATTTTTGGCAAGGTAATGTTATCTTTAGTAGTGATATATGTTATTTGGTACTGATGTGTATGGAACTGTCTACGCTTATTCTCACTCATATGTTTCTTATTTGTAATCTTGTGATTTAAAATTTAAATAAAGTTGAAAAAAAAAAGTGACAGACGATGTAGGAAAAGGAAACGTTTTTGCCGACAGAATAGCCAAACACTGCTATTGATTTGCACTCAAAAATGTATATGCTCGATTCAGCAAGATGGGTTGCTGATACTTGTATGATGGACGAAGGGGTTAGCAGTGTAAAAGAAATTCAGGCCGAAGCTACTCCAAAAGAAATCAAACAGTGGGCTGAGGGTCCAGCGGTCTAGACGATGAGGAGTGTTGGGTGGATAATGAGAAGCAAAGATGGATGCTACCCAATGCCTATGCAATTTACCCAATGTCTATGCAACGGCTATGGTCACCCTGGCGCATGTCCCAGCACACATATGTGCTAAAAAGATTTGTCAACAATTAGATCCCGTCTGGTATAACACTAATATCCAGAAAACTGCTGAACGTTTGGTCCAGAGTTGTATGATATGTTTGCAACATAACATTTGGAAGGGAACACCGACACCGAAGGGCAGTTTTGGTCCCCCCTCCATGCCTTTTGAGGTGATCCATTTTGATTTCCTTGAGAAGGAACATTGCCAAAACTATAAATATGTCTTAGTTGTGATCTGTGCCTTTAGCAAATTGGTTGAGGCTTTCCCACTAAAAGACGCCACAGCAATGTCAACGGCAAAGACCATGCTTAGGGAATATTTCCCTAGGTTTGGCTTGCCGAGAGTAATTTGGTCCGATAACGGCCCACATTTTATCGCTGCTGTCATCCTGCAAGTATGTGAAGGATTACAGATCCATAAATGGTTCCACTCGGCCAGACATGCTCAGACTTCCGGCATTGTGGAATGCCATAACGGTATCTTAAAGAATAAAATTGATTCACCAACAGGTACGAGCAGCCCTCCCTGTAAAATACGAGTATCCAGGGCACTGACTCTGACCTGGTCAGTGGGTCTTTGTGAAAAATTTCAAGAGGGGCACCTGACTTGCACCTCTTTGGAAGGGACCCCATCAGATCCTTTTGGCTATGCAAACTGCAGTACGAGTGACCGGAAAGAAACACTGGATCCACGCGACATATGTGAAGAGGATTCCTTTTCCTCTGCCCTATGACGAAGGGGAGGAGAGGGGAATTGATGGTCCTGACGCTCATAACGAGCCTGCTTTGAGCGACACCAAGGCTGCCATGAAAATTCTTCCTGAGCCTGTGAGGCCTGGGGAGATTGTTGCTTCTTCTTCGAAAGTCCTTCCCAAACCCGTGGGGCCTGGGGAGATTGCTTCTTTTTCTTCAATTTCTTCTTCACCATCGATTGATCTTGTTTCTGCTTCTTCATCTTCTTCAGGAAACAACAACGCTTTGTTCCCTGATCATTCTGTACCTGGAGTTTTAAGGTACAGTCTGCAACCACGGAACACATTTTAGATTTAGGGCCTGCTTAAATTATCATTAATGTAAATGGAATAGGAAAGTGCAGCTAGGATTCTGTACCCACAAGAAACCAACGTTGGCAAAGTTACCTTCAATCAAGATAGGCCACGTGGTCAAGTGCCACACACAGATGAATTAAAAGAGCCTAACAGTGAGGCTTCTTAACGGAAACTGAGAAAGTATGCCTGTGTTTGGGGCCACTCGTACTAATAAGGATATTGATTGTTTTGCTGATAATGAGTACGCCCATGGAGGGCCATGGTCCCCTAGCACCCAATGGATACTGATCACAATAACAACTTGTATTGTAATTGCATTAACACTTGTATTTTGGTATCTGGAGAGTGCATATCTGCTTGATATTTTATTGCCAACTGCAAGAGTCTCCAGTGTGTCTCCACCTTATGTGCATTCGCACACTCTTTGTCCTCGAGACCTCCAACAAAGAGGGTGTCATCATAACAACATCTTCTTGATGATTATGAACTCCACACATGCCATTCTAAATAAGACCAATTGTTGGATATGTTCACATCTGCCACAACATGGGGAAAAAGGATTGGGCTCATATATACATCCTCTCCCTCTAACTACTGCTTGTTATGCTTCACTTAGGGCATTATTCTTTGGGAGGTGGAATGATAGTGTCACTGGGATTTTTGATGGGACTAATTTTAGCGAGTTTGAAAAATTAGTTTTAGCACCTTTAGGATGTTCTCTGTTTGCAAACAGGAGCAATCTAAATGTTGCATCTATTAAGCCTTCCGATAGACTCTCCAGAGCTTTCCAATCTATGATTACCTTTAAAATGTCTTCCGTAGGTAATAGGGATGCCATGCCTGCTTCCTATACTATTAACCATAGTCCACACTCTGTTCCATTTTGCATACATAGAGAGGGTTCCCAGCCAATAGGTACATTTGGGGGATGTTATGTTATGTTACTTGGAATTTATATAGCGCCTTATATATCATTTGTATGACCTCAAACCGCTGGTAGGTTGAACGCCCTCGGGAACCGTAGTTCAAGTTAGTAGAGAGAGATAGTGTTGTATGGTGCGTGGGTGCAGCTGGTTTAGTTGTTGGATGATAGCTGCTTCCTAGCGATAGGTGTGGTGCTGAAGGTATCACTTGGATGTGTGCATTGAGGTGGGTGGACACACAGACTGGGTTCTGGCTGCGTTAGGCCTGAAGAATGTCTATTTGAGCAGTTAGGCCGGAATGTGTTCAGCTAGCTGTGTTTTATTAGGGTGATAAGGTGTTCATGGGGTCGTATTCGTATGTGAACAGCAAGGCCGAATTATCAGGGGTATAGCTGTGTTCTAGTTAAATGATGGTGTAAAGTAGAGAGTAAGTGTAGTGGTGTGATAGGTGGTTATCTGTAAAAGCGCCTTAGACTTTAGACCGGGCACGTGAACAGGACGGTGGAGACCTACATAATGACATATGGATATATAGTATGAATACTGCCGTACTAACCAGTGAGTATAGACCGGTGTATGTAGGAGATCCTGTTTACTTTGTTTGCAGTAATGAAGCGTATCCATGGTTGCCAAGAGATTGGGAGGGTACTTGTTATTTAGGAATACTGTTACCAGGTGTATATGTCACCACTACTGCTGAAGTTTCTAGAACTCGTCCCAGGTGGGATGAGGATAGTGACACCCCCTCACAGATTCTGGGTGACATTGCTAAATCCTTTGTACCATTTCGGGGACAGATAATAAACTCCCAAGATATTAGAAAATTGGCAAGGGTTTTAGAGAAAACCATCAATGAAACCACTGACATCCTATATAACATATATAGGCTGCCACGACTCGACCTCAAAAACAAAAGAACTAGACCATCAGGCTTTACATCCACTCTAACTGCCACCAACCCTTTCGCCTTAGCTGCTGAAAGGCGTCCCAAATCACAAATCGACTCTCTCCATAACCAGAAGAGACCTAACCACCCCAATCCTAGACTCATCCAAGAAAAAATCACAACTCCTACCTTATCAGGAGCCCTTATCAATGCAAGGTCCCTTATAGCACACAATACGGAAATTGCCGACATACTTGCTCTGGATAACCTAGATCTTCTCGCTGTCTCTGAGACCTGGCTCCACGATGCCGCAGGTCCCGCACTCATGATTGCCACACCAGACAACTACAATATACTAAGAGTCGATCGGCCCAACTCCAGAGGAGGTGGCCTGGCCATCATTGCCAAAACTAAGTTAGCTGTAAGACTTACCCCACCTCCAGTAATTACATCTTGCGAAACTTCTTTCTGCTAAAATACCCATCTCTAATAATAGTACACTAACTGTTCTTCTGGTGTACAGACCACCAGGCCCACTAGGTAACTTTGAGGAAGACCTATCCAGCCTCCTCACTAATAACATCAAAGATTCCACCCAGCTCCTATTACTAGGTGACTTCAATTTGGGATGCAATGATGTTGAGGACAAACAGGCCAATTCCATCCAGTCAATCTTAGTCGATCATGGCCTTACCCAAAAAGTCTTAGCCCCTACACATATAAAAGGACGTACAATAGACTGGATAGCCAACCGAAACTGTGCCACCACCATTTTTAATATTTTACCACAAACCTGGACTGACCACCACCTTATCTGCTTCTCATCCACCATAGAGCCTCTTAAATTAGATAATCCTGAAATAGTACCTCCCATTCCAACTAGAAGTAAAAAAGAAATCACTGCTGAAAAACTACTCCCACTCCTCCTACCAGCTCTCACTGCTAGCGCTATTAACTCTGACCCAAATACGCTAGTTGAGACATTCAACAACACTATGTCCAAAGCCTTGGACATGATTGCCCCTATCAAACTACGTAAAAGTAAACGACAATCTCATCTCAACTCATGGTTCACCTCTCACCTCAAAGAACTACGAATCCAAAAACGTAAACTCCAAGCTATTTGGAGGCATTCACCTTCAGCTGAGAATAAAACTCTACTTGCCAACCTTGCTAAAAAATATAAGAAGGAAATAATCCAAACCAAAAAAGACACATTTAATGAGAGAATTAGTAAAGATAACTCTAATTCCAAAGAACTCTTCCCCATCCTCCGGGAAATGGAAAACCTGATTGCTCCCACAGACAATGTCCCCAAGGACAAACTATGGTGCACTAGCATCCAAAATGCCTTAGCAAATAAAATCATAACTCTACAATCCAAAATTGCAAAGAAGAAAGCCTCCTTGAGTTCCACTGGAACACATACCACCCACCTGACAGATACACTAAGTACAGTTACAGAAAGTAACTGCAAACCATTCAGGTTTACCAACATATCCATACTGGAAACTGAAAAGGTTATATCATCCCTGAAACCATCGAACTGCCAAGGTGACAGCTGCCCAGCACAAGTTAGTAAGGACGCAGCTAGAGATTTAGCACCCGTCATCTCTAAATTAATCAATGCCTCCTTCAAATCTACTAACCTCAAAGAATCTTGGGTTCTGCCTCTCCTCAAAAAACAGACCCTTGACCCAGCTATCCCTATTAATTGTAGGCCTATTACCACGGTCCCATTTCTCCTTAAAATCATTGACAGAGTAGCCTACCACCAGATCCAAAACTATCTGGAGACAAACCAACTACTAGGATCACGCCAAACTGGATTCAGACCACTACATGGTACTGAAACGGCCTTAATTGACCTTAAGACACAAATCGACGAGTTGAAGGATAAAGGTAAAACAGCTATGCTCCTCCTCCTTGACCTATCGGCGGCTTTTGACCTGGTGGACCATGCAGTGTTATGCAACCATCTAGCATCTGCCGCCTATTTCTCAAGTGAAGCTATAGCCTGGGTACAATACTTCCTAGCCAACCATACGATGAGAGTGTTCTCCCCCTAGCTTCAGCGGACCCAATACAAATCACCTGTGGTGTCCCACAAGGTTCATGTGTCTCCCCCACAATGTACAACATCTTCACTAAGCCACTCTTCGACAAACTTGACAGACTGGGGGTAACTTATACTAATAACGCGGATCACACGCAGATCCTCAAACCACTATCTGGCAACTTTGTCGAAGACACAGCTCTAATAAACAAGATTTACCTCCTCATTCAGGCATGGATGGCCTCCCACGGCCTCTGCCTGAATGACGACAAAACAGAGATACTGATCCTGGGTTCCGACTCTAACGTCAAAAAACTCAGCTCCAATTATCTCGCCTTCAACAAAGATGGCAATATAATTAAGGTGGCAACTGAGGTAAAAACACTAGGTTTCTACCTTGATTCCACATTATCTCTCAAAAAACAAGTCAACTCCTTGGCTTCCTCCACAGCCTACACCTGCAAATTAATCAGGGCCTGCAGACCCTACCTGTCCAAAATTAACTGTATCACACTAGCCAACGCTTTAGTGATGTCTAAGTTGGACTACTGAAACGCCCTATATGCTGGCGCCAATAAAACTGCCATAAACAAAATGCAAATACTGCAGAATAATGCTCTTAGAGCAGCCTTGGACATAACCCGCAGAGCGCACATATCTAATATCAGGAAAGACCACCATTGGTTAAAAATTAGTGACAGAGTTCTCCAAAAGATGCTATCTCTCACCCATAAAGGACTGAACAATACTGCACCCCCATACATCTCGGCTAGACTGACCAGAAAATCTTCTAGTCACCACACTAGAGCTTCTAACCATTTCCTACTAGAAACTCCCAGATTCAGACTAACAAAAGCAGGTGGAGCAAGCTTCCCTGTTAGAGCTGCCCGTGCCTGGAATGTACTCCCTATTGCATTGAGAGTTAATCTACCCTACTCTAGATTCAGATGTAATGTGAAAAGCTGGCTCTGGACCAATAACAACCAGCAAACTGATCCCTTGCATTAGGCCCTTTATCATTGCATATAACTACCATGATACTCCTGAAACTTGGACTATAGACTATCTCACTGCCCTCTGTGTGATGTGAGGTACCCATATCTTGTATTTCTTGTATATATGTACTGTAAATATGGTAATAACACATGTAATGCATCCTTTGTATGTATCCTCTTTATGTAACATAAGCTTAAGTATTCTTGTGACTGCTGCGCCCGGCTACCCCAAGGTTTGGAGCGCATTATCAAATAATAAACTAAACTAAACATGACATTAGAGCAAAAGGCTATTAAATTAGTGGCTCTCCAAAAAAGGATGGTGCTAGACATCATTCTAGCTGAGCCTGGTGGGGTGTGCAAAATGGTGGGATCCACGTGTTGTGTTTTTGCACCTGATTCCTCCCCCACCATATTTAAGGCAATTAAGAAATTGCACACCTTAAGTACGGAAATACACATTCCAGAGGGAAACTGGGATATTGGCACATGGTTCTGGGACTTGTTACGATCTTGGGGCTGGAATATCTTTGCAGTTCTGATGGTGATCCTTGGCATTGTACTGTTTTGCTGCTGTTGCATACAGTGTCTTCCTGTCATTTGTTCTATAATAGGGGGAAATTGTGCACAAGCGGTTGGTAAACTAGAACCTAAGACACATATGCCCGTAAAAATTACTAATGCCTTGGTAATGCAGAAAATCGGCATAAAGGAATTAATGGGGATCAATGTTTTTGAAGATAGCGATTCATGATGCTCTGATGAGATTATGTGGTTTTCAGATGATGCTAATGTTTGAGTAATGCTCTTGGCTTAGGCAAAAAGGAGGGTTTGTAAAATTATATTTTGCATGAATACCGCCTGATAGTAAATGATTGGCCTAAGCACATTTGCATTGCACTATACATTGCATTGAATGAACCTGAAACAGGCTGACTACGCTGCCATTTTGAATTATTCACCATTTTGATCACCTCTTGCCATGTTTAGAATTATGTTTTCGGCTCCAGCAAAGCAAAATGAACTTTGTACTATTTCTATGATGTCAATGTAGATAATAATGTTGAAGCTGCTAAAGTGGATTGTTTATCCTACACCGAGAAACCTTGGAGTTAAACAAAAGCCGCACTAATCAGTAATTTAGATACCATCTGTTCCAATTGTACCTTCCCCGTTCAAACAGCAAAGTAGAATGATGAATAGTTGAAAGTGCTCTTCTTGCAGAAATCTTTGTTTTCGTTCCTTGAAACTAAGCTGACTTTAATCTCAAGAACAAATGATAGACAAATATAAGCGAGCAAAATAAGGAATGTTACCTTTGTCTCTTATATTTGGAAAACACGTGAAATGTTTAAAGGAAAACAACAAACTATTCAAAGATGTTTAAGCATGACTTATTTATGTGGATAGGTCATGAACCCTAGGTAAATGTATTACACAAAGAGAGGCTGGACGATGTGTCCGGGATTGTGGAAAACTTGTATAAATACTTGTGTTTTTGAAATGTCCAGCACTCTCTCATCTCACGGTGTCTGTCTGCACACATTGGGGGGTGTTGAGAGTCAGACAGCTGCCTGTTAATAAATGTACATTATGCTTTGACTTTGTGACTGGAGTATTTCTATTATGTGGTATTAAGCCTTGATATTCTTTAATCTTTCACCTCTACTAGGCCAGAATCCCACCTGGAAACTATCCAAAAGTCTGCAGGTCTCTCAACATTTGATCTATCGCAGATGACACCAACAACGTTCCCATAAATGCTAGTTGGATATGGGACAGTTTCAGGGTGTGGATCTCATAGAGACGTTCGTTTGTCAAAACTGCTGATCCACTGCTTTCTTAAAGGCAGTGGGTGTAACTTCTGTTCCAAATGACACGTTTTTCATATCCCATAAATCATTACCTATCTTAATGACTGTAATCCAATGGCCTTTTGATGAGCCGGATGGATTTGCTTTTCTGGAGACTGCCAATAGATTTCTAAGACAGGGGAAAATACAGGAAATGTCTGAAGAACTGACTCAGTATAGGCACAAGGTGCCTGGGATTTAGTCTATGGAATATACCTCTGACGGTCAGTCTAGCATCCATCACACTACTGGAAGCTATTATTTATTTTGTTTTAACCTCATACTGCACTTTGCCACACATTGGACTTGGGTGAGAGTTTATCAAATTAGAAAAATGTATTAATAAGTAAATAAATATCACTGGCTCGAGTTGACCATAAACAGGAGATGATGATTGCTTAATTAATCCACCTGGATTGTGACATCCAAACAACGCAACGGTCAATCAGATTGCGGTGAAACATAGTCCAATCAAATGTTTGCAATCTGGGAAGAGTGCTTAAGCATAACATGCTCACCTGTGAAAAAGGTGATGTGCTGCACCGTAGGTTTGATACCCTGCTCGGGTCAGCTCAGCCTTACACCACACCGCCATCCCCATGTGATAAGCCGAGTATGGAAATAAGTAACATCAAGTACCAAGTACTCTGAAACTGGATTTCTGATGATAGTGGTGATTTATAAAATGCAAAAAGAGAATCACGATTGTCCAAGTTTATGGCACTGTGATGGAAAATGGTGTGAAATCTATAGCTAGGTACAACTGAGGAGGATTCCAGAATTCATAATGTTCTAATGGTTTCACTGAAACATGAAGATTTTCCTAAATCTACAGACAGGGGTGCTATAAGTATTTCCCTTTAATCATTGGTCAGTCATTAGAGAGAAAACAACATCATTTTGAGAAAGAATGCAGACTGTAATCTTTCTCCATTCAGTATTAACATGTATAGCTTGGAAATGTCGTGCGCCTAGAAACACTTTTATAAATGACTTATTATATCATATCAATGTACCCTGAGAACTGAAGAACCTAAACTTAAACACTAACATCTCAAATGTAGTCACTATACCCAAGATGTGGAGCTTTAATACAAACCTCAGGTGTAGCTAGATGAGTTTATTTGAGACCTTTGCATGGAGAACTAGTTCTTAGTAAGACTTGGAGTGTTGGGGAGGGGTTCGTAAAGCTGTTTCTCCTTTGTCCCATACATGTGACCAACATCTGTGCATTCTTGGCAACTATGTTCACAATTAAATGTATGGTGATGTAGTAATTAGCCAATTCAACATGTATATGTTAAATAATATTGGGGTCAGGGAAGATGATTGGAGCATTCTACAGAAGGAGTATCCAGGAGCTTATGCCAATGAGACTGAAATTCCTTCTTATGTGGTTCAGACATGGCCTTTTTATGCCCTTTTTGCTTTCACTTATGTTCCCTAGTACGGACTCCCCGTGCTTCCAAACATCATTCTAGAATAGCAAAGGTCTGGTAGAAACATAACCTGTTACATATACTAAACCCAACCCCTTATATACGTCAGGAGGGAAGTGGGAACATTCCCTGCAATTTCATCCATTGCTAATAAAACACCCTTTGAGGTGAGAGGTAGCAAGCACCTTATCACCAATAAGAGACTGATCTATTTCCCTTTTTTCTTTTTTCACTTGTTTAAATGTATTGTATGTGACAGTACTGCTTTTTGTCTAAACCCAGACCACATTTCTGACTGTAAGAAAAGATGTCCAATATGAGAACATTGCTTGTGGCATATGTTGTTCATGCCTTTTATGTGCTTTATGTGTTTTAATACAAAAAGAAAAAACAGAGACTCAGAACGAGTTAATAATAAAATATGATGCTGTGTTATCAATAAAGTTGATATGCGTTACGACTTCAGGGTGTGCACATGGTTCTGATGATTATCGATAGTCAGCCCAAAATGCAGGAGTAGGAGGAAGTTTGTGGTTCTCTTTCTGTTGCTTAGGGAAGTGGGAACATCCAGCAGTCGGAACATGAAAGAGTTTTGTGCAATCTGTATTCTCCTTGAATTTGTGTAGCCCCCTGTTTCTGCTGCATAGCATCCAGTAAATATTGATTTTGCTCTATTATAACGTCAAGAGGGTTGTTTCTCAAATTCATCGCAAATCTAAATATTGCCCTTTTAACCTGTGCCTGTAAGCTCTGTCTGGTCAGATGGCCATCTCGATTCAGAATTCTGTTGATCCTTTTGCCTAAATAATCATAATGTTCACAGAAAGGCAATTGTTGAGCACTGTAGTAAATTGGTCAACATGGCTTCTTCTTCCTTGAGATATTGTGCACTAGCACCTATGAGCGTTCTTATGCGCATACTGAGATTACCATAATAAATTATCTTGGACCCAAATTACCGGACAGACTCAAAGAATATAGCAAAATACTACTTTATTATCAGTTTAATAAAGTAGGGAAACTTGGTGAATATCAAGGGCTTGATTGAAGACATTTTCTGCATGATAAATAGGGACTTTGTGGGCCAAACCGCGTGCAAAACCCCTTCTGTCGATTCATGGAATCACCTGTGCAGTACTTTTTTTCGTACTTTGTGTGGACTCTGCACAGGCTCGGCATGTCTCTGCGAGAGGACGAGTGCCTTTCGAAAGACACCACACAGAGAGTGGCGTGGCCTGCACAGTGACCAGAGTAGGGGCCGGAACACGCAAAATGAGGAAAAACAAAGAAAATGTGGGCGTTACGAGGGACAGCCCGCAGGCAGTCCATCACACGCCCACAATTGAGCAAAGACAAGCGTATTCATGGATCTGACCGTGCAACCTCTCATCACGGAAATTTCCACGCAAAGCTCTCAATCTATCTGCCACCCAAAGGCAGGCATACAGACACGTGTGCGTATGAATCACTGCCCAGGGGTGAGATTGCATGCTGGATTTAGGGGTGTGTTCATGCAGAAAGGGTTCTGTTCTAACTTAGGGGTGTATGTACGCAGTGCAGCAGGCTGCAGGAATGGTTTACAGGGGTTTGCACGGAGATTGACTGGAGTTTTACCTGAGTCACGAGAAATGGTACGCATGTTGGTCTACCATCTCTCCTCAGCCAAGCCTTCAGCCAAGCCTTCTTCTTTGTACTTGGTCTTGCTGAATGTTCTCTTCTCTAGGACCTTAAGGGGAGTTAATGTCAGTGGTCGAAGTGTACTAAAAGAAGTAGTGGAGCTAGGTTTCCTGCTAGTCTGCCCCACTCTCCACAAACCCCATCGCTGAGCCCCCTCCCACACACAGTCCAAACCCCCAAACAAACACACCTATTATTTAAGGGAATGTTAAGTGCACTGCACTGAAGTGCAAGCTTCAACTTCTTCCTACACTTTTATTTTAAAACTAAACCGTTCCGGAACGGTTTCTTTTTAAAATAAAAGTATAGGAACAGTGAAGCTTCAAAATAAAAAGTATAGGAGCACCGCTCCCGAACGCTCCCGCCCACTTTGACCTCTGGTTAATGTACATTGTTATCTTCATCTGGGACTTATGAATAGGCCTTGTTTTCTGGTCTTGCACCGCGTGTGAAGAGATCAAGATTTTGTCCATCTCGCCACATGCGCATACTGCGATTACCATAATAAATTATCTTGGACCCAAATAACCGGACAGACTCAAAGAGTACGGCAAAATACAACGTTATTATCAGTTTAATAAAGTAGGGAAACTGCAAGAGTTGCCAGGGGGGCAGTGCAGGTGTGGAACTGGCAGGGAGGGGACCTGGGCCCGAGATCAGAGGGTAGCCAGGTGCCCAGTGCAGTTTCAGCCAGGAGATGATTCATACACACTCCTTGTGCAGGAATCAGTACCACTGTAAAGTCAGTAATACAAAACAAAATGTAATAATTGCCATGTATACAACACAAAGGAGTATCACCACATTCATTAATCTGATACAATTCTCCTCTACTTTATAAACCCTATCTGTGTTTCATTAAAAAAAACTATTGTGAAAAAGATAAAAATCACAAAATTACAAATCACCGTACATCTACAATCATGCTCATTCATTGATTTATAAAGTGCTACGTGCAATCATGTATGTCAAAATAAGATATCATATACTGCCACCATCAAAACCAGAACACTTCGTTCATGTAATGTTTTTACAATTCTTGCCACAAAAAATCTTGATGCTAATTTCCACAATCTTAAAAATAGATACATGCTTTGCAATTCCAACATTAGCCTGCCCAGCATCTGTCAGTTCTGCAGCTCCGGTCTCTCTCCTTCAAGCTTTTCCCGTAATATTATTCAGAGCCGACGTCCATCTTTTCAACATGGCCGCTTTACCTGTGTCATATTTGCTGCTGCATTAAGCTTCTATGTGACTCATCTACCTTGCATTTCTGCACATATACATTGACTACACATCTGGTTTCTTATCTTTTTTGTGAATATGGTTTCTTCTTACTTGTACGTTTGTTTACTCGTGTTTCTGTAGTTCTTCATTCTTTAAATATTCTTGTATCATTTCAGTGCGTCATTTTGTCTTCTCCTTATGACATCACTTTACACCTGTCAGATTTCCTATACAGCTCCTCGATGTTCAGTGGTGTCTGTAAATCTCCTGCTACCACTTCAGTTTGAGGGTACATTCGCTATGATTGTCAGAGTGCATAATGTCTCTCTTACACCTGATGCAGTATTGGGATGATACCTGGTGTGATGCACAGTGTCTTCTTGTTCTTGATCCAGCATGGCAGAGGTGGGGAGGGGGAGTGGTTTCTATCAATGACGTACATGTCTGCTCCTCTACAGCATTACATTATATTTTGCGGCATTGACCATCAGACCTCGTTGTACCATAAATTAGATATAAAAAACGAGAAATGCCTCTATTGTCCCAGAGGCTCTAGCTAATAACACAGTGACATTGCTATAGATTAAAATCAAGATTACTCAGGTGCCTATGTAAGGGACATCCGCTGTGACCTTTCCCAGGAATTAACATAGTGAATTAGTGTAAAGGTTGAACAAGAGAGGGGCCAGAAGCGCCCCCCTCAAACCAATTTCCTTGGATAGCTCACCCTCCAACTCATACCTGACCCTCACCTTAGATCTCCTATGTGACTTCAATAGGACCACGAATAAGGGTCTGTAATACCCATGGCCAATAAATCGTCCATAGGATGCACCTGTGCATGTGATCAAAACCGGATGTTAAGTCAAAAAATGCCACATAGACAGGTTTATGCATTGCATGAACAAGACAGCATTGGGTATAAGTTCAATCCTTAAATACCCAACCCCACCCCTTCCCTGAAACCCAATTGGCATCATGAGTATCCCATTATTTCAGCCCAATTACGGTAGAAATTCACAAGGATAACCTTTTGAGATCCTTTGCCGGACCTGTCATGTAGTTTTACCCACATATATCATATTAAATGGGCACAGAATGATATAGATGGCATTTTTGTTAGACAGTTGGTATTCCCCTTCATTTGCCATTTGATTTTTCCGTGTTCAAAAGAGTGCCAGATTCTGCCTTAAGTTGGTATTTCGCTTAAAAGCGAACATCGTTTACTTATTGGCAATGTATTGAAGAAAAGCATCAACAAAAAATTGGCACTTGGTTAAACAAGCGGGAAGTCTGGCAAAAAAAATGATGTTTGGTTTTAGGTGAAATACCAACTTAAGGTAGAAATTGGTCCACAAGTATATGGATAGCAAGACCAACCAAACTGTGAGGAACCAATGGGGGCTACCCCCGATCGTTGGACATTACAAATGCGGTAACTGTGCCGCCTGTCCATTCACGGAGACAAGGCTCTCTTTTGAAACAGAAAAATCAAATGGCAAATGAAGGGGCATACCAACTCCCAGAGGCGTCCTCCCAACAAGCACCGCCGTGCCAGGAGCAAGGACCCACAAGCACAACACCCGCTCCATATTCTTGTATTTGATCTTTGCCGCATTTGAACATATGGCCGCATCCATTCCATGATGGTGGCAGGCATCCCCTGTGCCAAGGCACCTCTCGCACATAGAACCGCTGATTGGCTGACTGCGCCGACAACCTGCCCACCAGCTGACTTTCGATTAAGGCACCGTGATGAAGGCGCCTGTCCTGAGCCTGTCCAGACGGACCAGAGCCCAGGGCCAGACCCCCTGCTACCCCTCAACCAGAGGTATCTTGTTTAAATACAACAGCTGCATTATTTAATGGGCAAATGACTATCTTTTCCACCGTATACTCTACGCGTGCCACTCTTTATCTGAATGTCTCAACACCCCTAGGTGTACACTCCTAATATCACCCAGGCGCATTGTGACCTTAACCTGTACATGTTGACCTCAACTCTGGGTTAACATTTTTGCTACGTTGCCATCACTGCACTGTATTTTGCATTATTACAGACCTGGAGTGCATATCTAATATCCATTCACAATGTTTTACTGCTAGCTCGCATCCCATACCAGCATATGTATTCTTATATACGTTTGTAGCTTGCCCAAACTACTCCATATTGTCGCCTAATGACCCTATACAGCACTCGATCTGTGTCACCTACGAAAGTGTTCAGGGTCATCCGAACATAGGTCCCGGCTACTCACTAATAAGGATGCCTAATCCTTAACTGTGACTCTCTTTGCTTTGCTGGAACTGCAATTCAGGTACGTTCTACTGCCATACTGTTAGGCACCCAATTGGCTCACAGTCTTCAGCTCAAACCTAGGTAACCCTCCAGGGAAGCTCCAAAGTGATCACGGGACACGTGCACCCACACTTTCGCTACCATGGCCCCAGGCTCTAGCGACATAGTAGGTTACCTACATTTTATTATCACCTTCTAATGCACGTGCCTGGCCCCTCTGACTAGTACCCTGCCGGATACATCTCCATAGCACACTATTTAACTGTGCCATATTTACACTGCTGCTTCCTTGCCTAACTACTGGCAATCTCCGTCACCCTATCCCTACTGCATCACCATGCCACAAAAGTTAGAAAATGATACTGTCTCCTCTTGATGTTGCCTCACCGTACTTCAGCCTAAGTGTATTTCTTTGAACCTAGGTGTTGCCCCACTGCATTTTAGCCTAAGTGTATTACTTTGAACCTAGGCGTTGCCCCACTGAATTTTAGCCTAAGTGTATTACTTTGAACCTCGGTGTTGCCCCACTACATTTTAGCCTAAGTGTATTACTTTGAACCTAGGTGTTGCCCCACTGCATTGTAGCCTACGTGTATTACTTTGAACCTAGGTGTTGCCCCACTGCATTTTAGCCTAAGTGTATTACTTTGAACCGAGGTGCTGCCCTACTGCATTTTAGCCCACCAATGTTACCTCAAATTTGGATGTTGCTTCACTCATTGATCCTCTGCCTAGAATGGTACATCAAATCTAGGTGATGCCCCACTATATGCACATACCACTCTTAGCCAGGACTAAGATAGCCTTATAGACCCACCCCCAACCCGGCCACAGTTGGCCATTTGTGAGCCCTAGCCTGTGTTGCTCATTCATGAGAATTTAACCGCAGATATACCTACCCTTACTAGCTTTACAGCCCAGGCCACCTGCACTGCGTAACCTTGTAGCCAGACCATGATCGCCTGGTTCACTCTTATCATGTTCCCCTTCTGCCTCACCCTGGACAACGTACCTTGCAGAGGCAATAATTACATAGCCTTCAAGGACGGCCTAGCCAAACTTGGAAGTCCAAGACACTACCCCATCCCTTGCCCCACGCCCTTCCTACCATCCCTGCCTCCCACCCACCTAGCTTCCACTCTCACGATACCTCCCCTAAAAACAATGGCTTCCCAGCCAACACTAACAAAACCCTTGACTACCTTAGACCCAATGCTCCAGGCAGCGCCTCACCCATGACTAAGCCTAACTACACCAAACTGAATACCAAGCCCTCCGCCACACCTAAGCCTCGCACTATCAATCCTAAGCCTCCAGGACCTATTTGTACTATCAATCCCAACCTTACAGCCCGCAATAATAGACTAGGCACTAGGCTCCCCCTTACAACTAGCAGACCTACTGCCAAATTCAACACGAAAACCAATAAGAAACATAAGGTACCCAATAAGCCCAAACTACCCCCACTTACAGGAGCCTTACTTAATGTCAGATCTCTTGCTGCTCACCCTACAGAAATCGCCGACATCATTCTAACCAATGATCTTGACTTCCTAGCCTTAACTGAAACCTGGCTACATGAAGCATCCAGACCATACTTATCGCTAGCTATTCCTGACAAATATTCCATCCTCAGAGCTGACAGACCCAATGCCAGGGTAGGAGGCGTAGCGATCATCTCTAAATCATTATGAGACATTAGCTCAGTCTCCTCCGTATTACTCAAATCCTGCGAGCGACTCACAGTCAAGCTGCAAACCTCCCCCACAAGCACATTTTCCTTTCACCTTATATATAGACCCCAGACCCTCAGAAGTCTTTGAAGAAGACATCGCCTCGCTCATTGCTGAAAACTCCAAGCCACAAGCACAAATGATCATCCTCGGCGACTTCAACCTTGGTTACAACGACTCTAACGACGCCCCAGTGTCATCCCTAGCCAATGCCCTAACAGAGTATGGCTTTGCACAACTTTAATGTCCTACCCACCCACCAGAAAGGTAGAATTATCGACTGGGTAGCGACTCTCAACTGCAACGCCATCTGCAAGGACCCTCAACCTCTTGCATGGACGGACCAATATCTTATCCTTCTTGAAATTAACATTAATCATGTAGTACCCAAAAAGTGCCCCATGGCACCAGCCTGTCCGACCAGAAATAAACGCAACATTACTGCCGAGGCCTTATTACCCCTGGTCCTACCCACCCTTAACGCACTACCAGCCAATGCTGATCTAAACCTACTGAGTGACATTTTCAATGACTCCATGGCCAATGCTATTGATACCATTGCCCCACTGAAATTGCGCAAAGGTAAACCAAGAGCTCATCTGAACTCGTGGTACATCGCTGAACTCAAACTACTTAGAAAAAAGAAAGCTAAGACACAACTCCTATGGGAAACCAATCCCTCAGCAGAAAATAAATCAAATCTTACGAATATATCTTCTTTATATAAAAGTGAGATAATTAGTACAATAAAAGATGCCTATAACGTTAGGATAGATCAAGCAGGGTCCTGCAACAAAGAACTATTTAAAATTCTAAAAGAACTAGAAAACCCCAATCCTCGTATAGACACCTGCGTGAAAGACAAACATTGGTGCGCCAGCATCCAAAATGCCCTTAACAACAAAATCACAGGACTCCAAAGTAAAATTGAGGACAAACGTCAACAACTCTCCAGCAACAAGCTCACCAGTCCTGGCTCACCTACGCCCATCGATGCCAAGGCGGGATTCACTTTTAAGACGGTAACTACTGTAGAAGTTCAAAAAATCATCACCTCCTTAAAACCCTCGAATTGCAAAGGGGACCGTTGCCCTGCCCAGATCATAAAAGACGCAGCTAGAGATCTATCCCCCATCATCACCAAACTTATCAACCTTTCCTTCACTAATAACTCAGTCCACAGCAACCTAAAACAATCTTGGGTTCTCCCACTCTTAAAGAAACAATCACTAGACCCAGCCATACCCACCAACTACAGACCCATCACCAAAGTCCCATTCATGTTAAAAATTTTGGACAGGGTCGCCTACCTCCAAATTGAGGAGTATCTGGAATCGAATCAACTGCTAGGAATACATAAATCTGGCTTCAGACCTCAGCATGGAACAGAAACTGCCCTTGTTGACCTCAAAAGTCAGATTTATGAATTCAAATACAAAGGTAATGCTGCTATCCTACTCCTCTTAGACCTCTCAGCGGCCTTCGACTTGGTCGATCACAAAATCCTCTGCAGCCACCTATCCATCGCAGCTCACTTCTCCTCCTCGGCCATCACATGGATACAATCCTTTTTGGCTAACAGAAACATGAGGGTTTCTCTACAACAGCCACAGCAGACCCCATCCCCATCACATGCAGAGTCCCACAAGGCTCTTGTGTCTCCCCAACTTTGTATAACATATTTCCAAAGCCACTGTTCGACAAACTGGACTGTCTGGGTGTCACCTACACCAATCATGCAGATGACACCCAGATACTCCTAACCATCACAGGCAACTACAATGCGGACGTCACCCGGATTAATGAAATCTTCCCCATCATTCAGGCATGGATGTTCTCTCATGGCCTATGCCTGAATGATGAGAAGACGGAGCTCCTCTTTGTCGGCTACCCCAGTAACTTCTCAAACACTTAGCCCTAATTACAATAACATCATTATCAATGGTCAGACCATCCCCATTGCTAAAAGTGTGAAAACCCTTGGCTTTTACCTTGATGCCAACACTAACCTCACCAAACAAACCAACATTACCGCCTCAGCCTCTGCCTACACTGGCAAGCTAATTAGGGCCAACAGACCCTTCCTATCATCTAACAGTTGCCTTACTCTCGCCAGAGCCCTCATACAGTCTAAATTGGACTATTGCAATAGCCTGACCCTAGGTGCTAACCAATCTATAAATACCAAACTGCCGGTACTTCAAAATAATGCACTACGTGCAGCACTCAACATCCCCAGGCGAGAGCACATCTCCACTGCTAGGAAATCGTGTAAATGGCTCTCCATACAACAAAAAAACGACTTGAAAACCATCTGTCTCACATATAAGGCATTAAAACACCTAGCCCCACTATATCTCACTAATAAATTTACCATGAAACCCGCCAACAGAACCACCAGATCTTCCAACACCTTATGCCTGACAGTGCCGAGATTCACCATAAAAAGAGCCGGAGGTGCTAGTTTCACAGTGCTTGCCTCCCAACTCTGGAACACCCTACCACTCAACATTGAAACTATTAAGTCCTTTCAGATCTTCAGGAAACATGTTATTGGTTGGCTTCTGAACAAAGAGTAGCATGTACCCCAGCCCTCAAATATTTGTGAACACTGCCATCCACTTAACTATGCTTGTAAATTCTGTAAATTGTATAATGTATATTGTTTAATGCATAATGTAAACGTATATATCACACTTTCTAACCGTCTTATTTAAGCGCCCGTCTACCTCTGGGTTTGGAGCGCTATATAAATAAATAAAACAAACAAACAAACAAACTGTCTAACAAAAAATGCCATCTATATCATTCTTTGCCCATGTAATATGATATATGTGGGTAAAACTACAAGACAGGTCCGGCAAAGGATCTCAGAACATTGATCTTGTATAAGAAACAAAGTGCAAGACAAACCCCTGGTCGAACACTTTGGCAGAGCTGGCCATACTGATCAGGATGTGAGATGGTTTGTACTTCAAACCATAAGAGTGCCAACACAAGGAGGTGACATATCCCTATGTTGCATAAAGTAGAACAAAGATGGATATATTCCCTTGATACGGCCCAGTGTGGCCTCATCGTATCTGTTGAGTGGAATAAACTGTTTGTGGAACGGTAAGCATCTTGGATTCCCCCATTACATAAAGAGGATGTTGGATTCCTATTTTGTATTATGTGCTGCACAGTAGGGATAAGGTGGACATTAGATACATAACTAAGCACATGTGAGGTAAGGAGTGATCAGTTCTTTTCAGTCAGCAAAATTATTATTTGCTGAGATGATCACGGGGAAACAATATGCCCGTGTTTCCACACTCCTGTTTTACCAGAGGATGGGTCAGGTAGAATGATGGATGAGCAGCCGTCGCAAAACGAGTAACCAGTATATACGGGTGCTCCAATATGGGGTAATAGTGCTCTTTCAGTTGGGGATGCTCACCCAATGCATTTTGATATGCATGTGGAATAAAGGAAGCAAGTGTCTGTATGCAACGATACTCGATCCTATGGTAGAAATATAGTCCTCTTTCTCCATTCTCCTCTTTCTGATGGAGGTCCATCAGGAGTTGCGACATTTCCTCATGCCCAATTTTACTTGGGCATTCGGTGAACGGCCCGAAATAACAATTGGGGCTGGAATGCTAATACGAGCATGATATAAACCACAGGTAAGGTTTGTGCCTGCGCGCCTGGTATACAGGGCACAATATTTGTTAGACAAAGTGTACCTTAATCAGTCCGAGAAAAAAACATACTTGTTTATTGGTTTGAACAAGCTTACGCGACCACACACAAACTCTTCCTAGGCATTCAGAATCAAGAGAGTCACTGTGGGGTGAGGTGTACGCCACGCTTCCATCTAGATTGAATGGATAGATGAGTCCATGCTCTCCTAAATTTGCATACACCAAATGGATTGTGAAATAGCACGTAGAGGGAATACTATAATTGAGGCAGATGATCAGTTCTGATTTTGTACTAATGCGGTGAGACAAATGTTAGGATCCATCACGTAGGAGGTGATCACTCTGTTCTTCATTCCAGCAGAGTTGAACACATATGGTTGAGTCTACTTCAGAAACTGCAGAAAGCAATATTCAGCATCAGGCGGCTGCATCCACAGTGAGAGAGCAAGATACCCTGGAAGTTTGGACTTAGGTTACAATGTTCATGAGTAAAACTTTTTTGACTGGCATGAAATCTGTGAGGCCACTAAACCGGCCAAATTCATTGAGAAAATGTATTTGGCTCAATGTAGATATATGAAATTGGGTTTCTAAATATTGCCCACCATATGATTCACTTATGGGTAACCAGAACATTTTCAGCAGCATTTGATGCATGTGTGTGAAATGAACAGATTGGTGAATTGTGATGCCAATCGACTAGAGGAATGTGAGACACCCATTCTGGTTGATCAGAAGCAAGTAGTAGAATAGTAGAGAATGGAACGCCTCTCGCTTTCCAGAATAGGAACTCCATCCATAGAGAGAGAGAGCTCCTTGCTCACTATGTGCTTGTGTCTCTCCTCGTTTTTCAAGCTTCTCTGAATTTGTACCTTTGGAGCATTGAGGATTAGTTCCATAGTTTACACTACCCCCATAAATTGAGAATGAAGGTGAGTGTGAACCAATATAATCACTCACAATTTATATACACAATTGAGCTGTGTCTAAAAAATAAAGAGGTTGGTTAGTAATGAGTTGTTCACTGTTTATTTGTTTTTTGATTTTTTTGCTGGAAGACATCTTCCATTGGACTATGTTACCAGGGCTAGGCAATATTGACGTCCTGCCCTTATCCTGAAGGCTGAGAAATGCAAGGCTAATTTTAGAAAGCCCTTTTGTAGTGACCGAAACATGTGTAGATCATGTAAATAAGCCCAAGTGCTATTGAACTGAAATAAATACTGATAGTTTATATAGGTGTAATGAAATGATATATTCATGTGTTTTTATAAAGGGTCTCATGTTTAGGGTAAACCCGTTTTTTGTTAAGTTATCATTGGATGTGTGTGGTTAAGTCTTAGTATGTATGGTGGAATGAATCTGATGATGTCTAATGTACATGGATTAATCTGCTCTATGAGCAAACAGTGTTGATAAATTTGTGGAATTTTTGATAATAAATTTAGGTTTTTGTATGACAATTTGTTGTTAGTAATATCTATTCAACCTCACTACCAAGGTCCATTTCGCCTATTACGGTGAATCCTCCACTCCAGGGCCATAATCCTAGTATGGTGGAGCAGGAACATTGCTGGCAATTCCATTTCCCCCAATGTGTATCCCTCTACCATACTTGTAATGAGATCCATTGTGAGCTCGGTTTGCACTCAATAAATACCATAATGAGAATAATAATAAAATAAAATAAATGTAGTTTAGGCAAACCTTCATCTACTCTGAGGTAAGGGCTTTCTTCTGTACAAGAAGGGCACACAGCCTTCTGATGGGCCCATAGGTCAGAGCACACCCTCTAGTACCTGTAAAACAAGATAGCTGCACCTTGAGGAGGTTGGGGTGCAGGATTCACATACTCCAATACAATTCAATAAAGACAGCTCAAAAATGTGACAAAGAGACTGTTAAGTTCATAAAGGTTTATTTCATTTCCCTACTGGCATAGAGCAGCCCTATCTGTTGTGGTCAAGATCCCTGCCTCAAAAGAACCCCCTCCACATTACACAGAGCTCATTTTTATAGCCAAATATGAGGGGGCAATCTGCCCCCACCGCTCCTGCTCAGTCTTAGACAACCTCATCGTTAGCATTAGCTCATTGGGAAATTAATTTTAATTGGACTAAAAACCTTCAAAATGAAATACGCTCTAGCATGCATTCCTGACTCTTCTTTCGGTGCACTGTTCAATTATAATTTTGTACAGCTGGATTCTTCAGATAAGGGTTTCGACCAGGCCCGATTTAATGTCTGGTTTCTGTCCATTAGTCAAGTTTCTGAAAGCATGGTGTCCTCGAACGTCTCAACTTTACAATGATCTCATCATTACACACTTTGAGCACTACTCAGTTTCTTCTTATTTTAGTCACATTTTGGTTACATGTATTTTCATTAAAGGCATTTTAGCTAGACAATTTTCTGTCTGTGTTACAAATTATCTTATTGTTCGTTCTGTGCCTCGCCACCTTATTACATCCTGGTAATGCCATTTTTGACTTTAGAAACACAATGCCTTTGAATACTAGTATATTGCAAGATTATGACTACCAATTTCACGTAATTGCAACAACACATAAGTCCCTTTCGAATTTCTTCTGCTTAGGTTTAAGTGGGGGGGCCTCCACTTCATTCAGCTGTTGATTCAATATATATTTAATTCAAATACTCCGTTCCACTCCCCCATCTTGAAAGTTCAGTTGTTTGTAAAACAACAACTTTAAACATATTCATTGTCTATTTCTCCTTAACATTTATCTAAACACATCTTAACACAATCTTATACTTCGGCATTAACTAAAGTATTGTCATCCGTAAAACAAACATGTGTGTGTCATCTCCTTCCATGTAAGACCTACTTCCTGTAATTGTGTGCCTTTAATATAACTGTATGCCTTGGACGATTCACAGCCATTGTGAGACACGAGAGGTTTGGTCAATCTTTGAGGTAACCCATTAGCCCATTGTCACTTCGTGTGTCACACCTTTTCTGCAACTCCCATCCCAACAAAGTACAGTCTCTCCTTGATCACCTTCTCCGACCCATGCATATTGTTTTCACTTTGTCTTTAACTCTTTCCAACACTCTTTCCTTTTCAGTATCTTCCATTTTAGTTGTCATGAGTTTGGCGTTAGTGGACCGTCTGTGTCCTGTCGCCTTTTTCTTTCCATTGTGCTGTTTTCACAGCCAGTCTCCCAGGTTCTTTTGATGCTTAGACCAGAAGTCCATTGTTTTTTTTTCTTTTCACAAGAAGTTCACCTTATTTTTCCCAGAGTGTTTCTCTTTCAAAAGGGTTTATTGTTCAATCGGTCTACAAGGGGGACGGTTCAGCATGGGGATGCAGGGTTGGGGGAGTCTTTTTTGCAGACGCAATTCAGCCTCAGCCTTTCACTGGGTTCCTCTACTACCTTCCTCTCTCCTCACGCGGTTCAACGTCAATTTCCCAAGGCATACAGGTCCCTCGACGTATACCTGTAATATAAAACGGAATGAGTTTCTTTTATAAAATAAACAGATCTCTGCTATTTAACACATTTCCTACCAACCCATTTACTTAAAACCTCTTTTTCGCATTGATACCTCATACCTTATTTCCTAGAACTTGAGACATTCCCTCTTATTTGACACCCCTGCCTCCTAGACAAGCTACAAAACATTTTCTTTTAAACATTTCCCTTTTTGGGTCATTTTCACACCATAAATAAAATAACCCCCATTCCTAGCTCTGTGTCAGCTGGCTTGGAAAATGATTTTTGTTTTCAATACCACTCAATACATCACGTCCATCATGGGACACATTTTCCCCTTCCGCCTGCCACATGCAACCCTTAGGAGACAAAACAATTAAAGAAAGATGTCTTCTTCTTTCCTGGTCATCTAGGCACATCCGTAGTAGGTGACAGAAACGTCATTGGGGATCCCCGTTGTTTGTAGAAAGTCAAAATAAAGGCAAAAGTCATTCGGGCATTTGCAAGGGGTCAGGTTTTCATCCTGTCTTTAATCCCCTTCCTCCTTTTCTGCTAGTAAAGAATACTCTCTTGGTCATTCTCATCTATTCGTTGGTGTACATTAACAACTATTTCCTGACCACCCCGCGGGAAAAATGATTACTCACCTTCAATTTTACTTTTGTTTTCTGTGGTTGTCTGGAATGGCCATATTGACATCTATCTCTCTACTCTTTTCACACCGGATTATACCTATCTTGGGAAAAACAGCTAATTTTTGAAGACCTTGTGTCTCTTACAACCTTTTTCCTGTTACTCACCTGGATCCTCTTACCTTTAGTGTTGATCAATTGCATGTCCACGCCCTTTTGGCGTGAACTAGTACTTACCTTTTTCTTTGTCTCCCTATCTTAAGGCCATGTAGACAATTTCTGATGCTTTCACGCAAGAGATCCATAGCTTGTCTTTAAAATAAATCAAAATTGTTACTGGAATTCACAAGTTGTTTTGCTTTACTTCCTCATATTTACATAAGATGGCTTGAGCGAGTTTCCTTTGTTTAATTGACCCAATTTTATCAGCCATACTCCTTTTCTTGGTCTTCATGGTATCCTGATGTTTTTTATTGCCCAACGCTCCTTTTTTTCTGTTAGCCAGGAAACCTCATAAGTGCTATTTGTTTTCCACTTTTTGTTTTTTTTCTTCTTTTGAGTGTATCCCTAATCCTTTTATTCATTTGCCCAATTGTTCCCATTTCTCAATTTTCCCTTTATTCATTTTTTTATTCAAGATAACCACTCATTTTCAGTATTTCCTATTTATTTATTTATTTATTTATTTATGTGTTTATTTATTCCTGTGACCAATCCTTTTGCGCTTCCTCGCCTCTTCTCTGACTCTACCTTCTTCTTTTCCCTTTATTTCGGCCATCTTTCCTTTGAACTTTCTCATCACTTCTTTCACGTACCTTTTGCTTTTCTTCTCACCTTTGCTGTTTCTGTCTGTCACGTTCATAGGCTGCTCTCTGGTTTTGCGATCGATCTGCTTTTCTTGCTCTTCGAGATAAAGCTGTTCTCGCCTTAGCCTAACTTTGCTCTTATCCTTCCGTCCCTTAAATCCTTCTCTTTCTTCCTCCTCTGTGCCTCATCTAACTTCTCTTTAGGCCTCCCATCATCACTGCCTTTCCCATTGGGTTTCAATGAGATTTGTCCTCCCATCCTTTCGTCCTTTGTAAATGCTATCTCATCAGTTCTGTCTTCACTTTCTTCCCTCTTCTTTCCCTCTCTCCCCTTGTCGAGAGGTGCACTTGTCTGTACCTGAACCCCTCCTTTATTAATGCATCATCGCATCTCCCCTTGTCCCTTGGCTAGGGATGTGAGATTCTTGTCCTTAACCTTCCCTTGATTTTTGCTACTACTGTATGGAGGCGACTCATAAGCGGGGTTGCTACAACCTGTGGCAGCTTTTAGCTCTCTTTAATGGGCAAAGTCCCTCAGGCTTACTTCCCTCGGTTCCTGTTTCAGGCGGGGCAGGCGTTGCTGCAGGTGTCTCACCCCCCCTCAGTGCATTTTTTTTCTCCTTTCCTTGCCCTTATATTTTTACGATTTGAGAACAGCAGAGCGTTTTCTAACCTCTCTTTTTTTTTCTTTATGCGGCATGCAAGAAAATTGCCATGCGTTGTAAAATGGCTTTAGATTAATACTCAATTTGTGGCCGTGGCATAAACATCTTGTGGCCGGTACCTTTAACCCACTCCTCCAATTGAAGCGATGTTTTCCGGGCTTAACTCCGTTTCTATTGATATCCTTATGTGAGTCCAAAACTCCAATTACAATGAGTGAGCATCAAATGCAGCGAGCTCCAATCCAGTCCCTTCCCGCCAAATTATTTATACCGCCAATTTACTCAAGAACATCAATCTGTGTGCGATTCCCTCTCAACTATGGGATCGCATTAAATGTTTTTACTTGATTTCAACCAACAAGGAGACACAATTCCTTACATTTGACATACAACAAGACACGTATAACCGACACTTGACAGACTAGACAAACACCAGCTGGACACACATATACCTGCCTTCTAATCAATACCCCGACATGGGGTGTAAATGAACCCCATTTTTCCGTCTTTAATTGTCACCGTAGCCTAGTCGTCTCCTATTATGTGGGCTCTGGGTTCACGTTTCTTCTGACCACTCTTTAAAGCACAGGAACAAGGCGAATCCTTAAGTTTTTTTCTCAGGTGCCCCCCTGGTAATCCTTACGTTTTTATCTCGGAAGCCCCCCCGGAATTCTTACGTTTTTCTCTCGGGTGCCCCCCCCGGAATTCTTATGCTTTTCTCTCGGGTGTCCCCCGGAATTCTTACGTGTTTCTCTCGGGTGCCCCCCCTACCGGAATTCTTATGTTTTTCTCTCGGGTGCCCCCCGAATTCTTACTTGAAGCACTACTGTCCTTCATGATTCTTATTTCATTCTGCTTGCTCTTTTATCAACTGCCATATTTCCCTATTTTATGGCTGCCTTCATTTTCCTGGAGGTCATCTGTTTCACCTCGTGTTTGCAAATGTTCATAATTCGCAGCCTGCGCCTGAATTTCTAAAATCCTTCATCTCCCTTTTTTTTCGTTATTTCTTCACCAAGTTATTCAGCTAGCTACATTCATCACGCTGCACACATACTAAAATCTTTTACTCTCACTCACCCAATCTCATTTGCCTTCTGCCGCTTCCATGCCTTCAAAATTGCTTGTGTTTAACTAAGGCATGCCCGAAATAATCATGCTTTCCTTGATAACCTCAACACTGTCATCATGATTTCATGCTTTGTCATTCAAGTCTTTCTTCGTTCATCTAATTCCTACAATACCCGAATCTCAACCGCCTGTCTCAAAGCAAAAGTTTTTCCCCATTTAATAAAAATGTTCTCCACTCCGGCTGACAAGGCCTCAAAATTGTAACCTGCCACCCCTGGTATGACTCTATGCAGACTGTCCTACCAGTCATGGTGGAGCTCCTAGAAAAAGCCTTTAGGACCACCCCAAAAACCCCTTCATTGCATGTGTGCTATCCCCAAAATTCCCCAAAAGCAGGTCACAGATGATCCAGTAACCTCCTTTAATTTCAGGGGGCATTCTTAGTCAAAAATGATAGAACGCACAAATGGCAATGGACCATTCAGCTACAGGGCAGTGCCTGCTCCTGCCTGCACTTTGATTTAAAACCCCCTGTAAAATCACCTGCTTCTCATCTCATGAAGTCTATCACTACCTCTTTTAATTCTAAAACTACTTTTGTAGCTGTAAAATAACCCTTGCTCATACCATGCCAGGTTACATGCTACACTCTGTTGCACTTTATCGTTAGAGTGCCAATGCAGGGACGTCATTTGGGGGTCGCCAGGGGTCGTGGCTGCACCCCGGGAGGTATCCCTTGTTGCCCCGCGGTCCCCTTTGCTACCCTAAGAATTAAAAAAGGTTTAAAACGTTTGCTATAGTGGTATCATCAGAGGTCAAGTGTCATTGAGATGTCACGTTGCTACCTCTATTCTTTTGGTGGGACAACGTCCCTGTGTCATTACTTCCCTTTCAATATCATATATGCTAATGCCTCCAGCCCTTTCCTTTCCCCGTCATACTTAATGAACACCCTGCTCATTCATTTCTCGTGTCCTTATCAGTGTTAAATTGTATTACTACACTGCCATCCTTGTAGGCATCTCACAAAAATCCTCACAGGCTCTAAAAGTGCAGAGTGCCGCAGTATGCAACTCTCAGTATTCTTTGAAAGAATGCACATGACTTTGCGCCAGATGAGCTGCTCACTGGCTATCCATGGAGGAAAGGCTACTTTTTTTAAAGACACAAATGTAAGTCTTACACAGCGCTGGTATGTTTAACTGATGCTGCTGCTAGGGTCAGTTCAGCCCAGCGGCGGCTGGTGGCTTTGGAAGATGGTGAGGCGTACACATGTTGGTGGGAATTTGGGAGCGAGCTAGGCCACCTCACACCAACCAGTGGCTTCTCCCTCTGCAAGGCATTTTGGAAACATGGCTTCCAAGATGTGCAATTTACTCTCCAACCCCACAGAAATACGACATCACAAATCTTGGCCTAATTATGAGTCTAAACAGCCTGGAATCCACTGAAATGTCGGCAATGTTTTTTTCCCAGCTCACGGACATCTGGACTGGACTAATGTGAAGGCATTAACAAATAATGCATACAAATACAATTTTCTAAAATAAAGCACCTATAAACACCCCCAAAGGCAGTTCACAAAACTGGGAACACTGCGCCGCTGCCATACAATGCACACACACAATAGACTTAACTAAAAGTCCACGTATCGGAAATGCAAAGCAATATCTGAGCCAAGATGTCTGCAAACAAAGGGTATGAAAGCCACGTGTCCAAACAGCACACCATTGAGTGACATGTATGAGGCTGGTGGCATTCACAGATATGCACAGACACAGATTCTGCCCTTTGAAGGATCTCTGCCAGCCAGAAAGGGGTTGAGAGCGAGGAGACAGATAAATTAGACTATGACCTCCGTTCTCTAACTCCTTCAGAGCCACGCATACTTTAAAAAGCAACATTCATACACTGACTGCCATATTCCATTTGCCTAAATTGCTGGCAGTCCTGCATGTATGTGCCACTGGGACTGCTGGCGCAATGACCCAGCCAATATCTTCTGTGATGTTCAGCCAGGGTCAGGTTGCCTACCTGCACCACAATGCTTGCCATCCCACAATATAAAAAAATAGAAATGGGGCTAAGACCTGTTTCATTGTCATCACTGGTTCCCTATTGGGTGCGCAGGATAGTCATACACTGCCTTGAATTCCCCTCCCAATGCAAGGATTAAAGTCCCAGTTTAACAAGTCGATTAGGCGCACCCACCCTGCAACCTTAGTGTTAAAATTCACCACTACTGCTAGCATCCTGTTTCCATACAGCACTTAACAATACATAAACACATGCATATGCGTTGCAGCAGGGCCTACCTAGGTGAGAAGCTTTTTCGGCATGCAATAGGAGGGGCAAACACTACTTAAATCCTGAGCTTTCCCCCAGTGCTCATGCTCATGGACTCTATGTCACCAGCTGCTGTCCCCATTAACCAAAGGAGCTAATGCCGCAGGGCTAATCTCCCCCGTTTTGTCCCCAAATCATGGAATGCTTTTCCCAGTGAACTTGGCGCAGAACCAACCCTCCTCATTTCTCGCAAAATTTTCAACCCTGCTTTGGTTACCTACCTCTGTCAGTTCCCCCTGCAATGTTTGTGCCTATCCCCCTTTTGCTAATTTAACCACTATGCTGTGCTTTACTTAATGTACTCTATCCAGTGTGAGCTTAACATGCAGCTCATTCATAGTAACTACAATATATCTATTAGTCCTATAACCACAGGCGATGCATACTTCATCCCACAGTTCCTAGTGTATGCCTTCTTATTGTAATCTGCAAGCCACTTCCTTGTAATAGCACCACAATGCCTACAGGCTTCTGCATGCTCCATGCTACTAGGAATCGCTCATTCCTTGCCAAACGTCAGTAGACCCAGAGATGTTTTTTTTGGAGGGCCCATGGGGTGGCTGCCTAGGGCCCCCCACAATGCTGCCTGCTCCAAAGCAAGATTCCAGTTTACATTAGGCTTAAATAGCACATGTCAGGAAAATTTGATTGCTTGCTGCTGCGGCTACAAACCCATTGCCTGTCGATTTTGACAAGTACATTCTGCCTTGTTCAATTAAAACATGCAGTGCCTTTCATTTTCATTGTGGAATACATAGTTTGGGTAACACAACCTTTGTAGCGTTACTTCCCCTCTGTGGGAATGTTGCTGATCGTGTGCATTAGTCAAAGTCGAAATCCATATTCATCCACGGAGGTTCAGAAGATGTCTCATTGTGTTAAGCATTTATTGTAGGGATATGTGTTCATGTGAGGGATCAGAAGGGCACATCCCATTGAGGCTGGCTGAACCATTTTATTAATCTGAAGTTCACAAATATACTTGTACAATTACTTGGGTTTGCAGCACAAGCGACGCGATTAGCAGCACTGTTCCTGCACCAGATGGGGGTTAAAATTAATTTGCTCAGCTAGGCATTCTTAAAACCTAAGCAGTCCCTAGAATATTGTCCAAGCGGCAAACAAATATGCAAATTCGAGACTGTGCAGCAAAAGTGTTGATGCTTGTATCCTGGCTATGCCAGCAGACGGCACAGTGATCCTGGTCAAATCATATAGGATCCCTTGCATTACTGTGCTGTGTTCTGCGAGGTTTTACCTACTTGCATGCAGGAACTTCCCTTGATAATTGAGAACTGACGCTAAAAATCATTCCTATGTTGTGCAGCCCCCGTCTGTAATATTTTGGGTTTTAGAATTGTCAGGTTTGGAAATACGGGTTGCGTACTTTTGCAAGCCAGTTTTATAACATTAGATTGTTTTAGTTCATGTTGAGAGCTGGAAGAGAAAGTGCTCAACTGCTTGGAATTGCAATATTGGCACAAATCCCAGCTTCACCCCTTAAACGCTGAGTGATCATGGGCATCTCATTTAATCTTTTATACATTTTAAATGCTTGTCTTAAATGCTGCACGGCCGCATAGTATGTCTCACAGAGAGTAAGGCCTCTAGGCAATACTGAATGTTCCCACACAGATGCCTCTCATAAGCCGGGTGAGACACGTACAGGCTATCAGAAAACAAATGCATTTCTTTGCCAAAACTCATTGACACCACGCAAAAGATGTATTTTCGTCCGCGCTCATTCATCCTTATCAGAATGAATCACTCTTGTTAGTTCCTCAGATCCTCCAGGTCACCCCAATAATGTATGCCTATTCTTGAAACTCCAAAATGGGGCCTAGCTTTAGTCATCCGGCTCCTAAGAGCTGGGATGTCCGCTCACCAGTACTAAAATGAAAGAATCTTGCAGTGCTTTCCACAACAGGCCGGATGCATTAATATGCAATCAAGACCTTTTCCTACAATTGCTGGGGCTGCTCTGCCGTGAGGCACATTCATTCTGCATGCAATGCACTCTGTTTTAAAAATTAAATGCAATGTATAACACACATGCACTCAAACATTCTATAGATCACTGAAATAACATCACAATTGCTGTCAGGCCTCTGTCCACCTTCCCAAACCTCCTCCTCACCTGAGCTTTCAGAGGACTTGTCCTTGGTTGTAGAAGTAGTCTTCCTGCGGGACTTCCTCTTGTCTATAGGCTGTTTCTCCTTGGACCTTCGTTTGTGTAAGTAGAGTCTGGCTCCCTCAGAGGCCACCTTGGCAGGGATTCCCACCTGCCCTTGGGGACCCCGAGGAACCAAGCCACAATTCAGGGAAAAAGCCAATGCGCGGACAAAACCCTGATCCAAAAGGCACTGAAGAATGTCTGTTGTATAAGGCAATCCGGATCCTGTTGTATCAGCACAAAACCCGGAATCCCAACATGAAATTACTTCAAAGGATAAGATGTCTCGAGTGTAGACAAAAAGAAGTAATTAGAATAAAGTAAGAAGGCAGAAAACAAGTCGTGCTATTGAAAGAAACTCCTTCAGGTAATAGGAGCCTAGACTCCAAGGGAGAAAATATACTAGGCAAAGGTAAGAAGGGAACATAGTAAGGAAGGCAAAGGCATACAGAGTTGACCCTAAAGAACAGAAAAGGCTAGGCAGGCACCTGAAAGACTGTAAGGTGGCCCACCCCTTTCACAGAAGTAGCCGCGGAGAGCCGCAGAAGAAACCCGAAACCGAAGGACGTTTCAGGTAAGATCGAAGAGCGGTAGAACACCAAGAGATAGAAAAAAACAGCAGCGCCTTTCTAAAAGACGCTGACACTTACCCGAGCAGAATTGCGGAAGCGCCGCGAACGAACAGAAGAAAGCTGAGGCTCGGTCGAGCGGAAACAGACTAGAGTATTCCCGTATACTCAACCATGAAAAAGAAACAAAACAGAAGCAGAACTAAAATAGAACCGCAAGGCACAGAAGCGGACTTTCCCCAAAGAAAAAACACATGGGAAAAGGCGCGGAGAAGGCAGAAAGGCACTGGTAAGAAAATTGAGTAAGTAGTGGAGCACTGTAGGGACAAAAACAGATACAACGCACAGAGTGGGGGCTGAGTCTGCTTAAATACGGAAGACCACCATCTTGGATGAGGACTAGAGCGGTGAATAGTTCCTAAGGCTAATGCTTCCAGCTATGCCAGAGCTTCCACCTCTGATTCCTGACAATTACATCGGCTGTTAACCTGTCTCTTTTTCCATACAGCTTTGCAAGGCAGAGTCATTTGCCGGGCAGTGTTTTATCTCAAAACTGCTCACTTTCATGGGCCATAAAGCAAGCATGTTTTTATTTCTCTTGTCGTGCTCTTAACGCACGGAACAGCACTTCCCTAAATCACTACAACTCAGCCATTTGAATGCGAAAATCCATCGTTCTTAGCATGATTTATCAGTTATCTTGCCTGCTACAAGGAAATACAACTTTAACTCCATAGCGGCTGGTTTGAAACACAATGGGCCTCATTACACGGATGGCGCTAAGGGATTACCAGCACCGGTAAGGGCACCAGTGCCGGTAATCCCTTACCGCCCTACTGCGAGGTCCCTTAGCGTGTCTCGTCCTTAACGTGTGGTCAGACCACACGTTAAGGACGGGACCCGCTGAGGGACTTCAGAGCAAATAATGGTACCGCTAATTGCAGTACTGTTATTTGCTCCTTCCCCATTCCTATTGAGCCCTATGGGGGCTCGAATGGGAATGGGGATGGGCCATGGTGAATGGGGAATTACCGCCCCCTGCAACCTTGGAATGGGGGCGGTAATTCCGCCATTCACCATGCCGGACTCTGGCCGAAACCAGTGGCGCTACTAGCGCCATGGCTACCGCCATCCGTGTAATGAGGCCCAATGTGTTTACTTAAAGTGTACCAGCATTTTTGCACTTTTGACAGGTTGTCTAACTCTTTTTGGGCTGCAATCACCACAAATTTGTGTGCTTTAAACTATAATATCTGACCACTTATTTTAATGCAATTGTTTGCAATTTCAAAACATTGGCTTGACGCCAATTTTTTATTCAGCTTAAAATATCATTTTTATACTAGTTCCATTGTTTTAACTGCGCACGCAGACAGTTATGCCACGAAGCGAGCCACATGAACGCCACAACATACAAATTTAAGGCGCATCTCAACTCCTGGTACACACCCCACTTAAAAACACTACGCACCAAAAAAAGATCCTGCCAATCACTATGGAAAGCTCACCCCTCCGAAGAAAATAAAACTAATCTGCGCGCTATCTCTGCTCTCTACAAGAAAGAAATTCTCTTAGCCAAACGTGAATCCTACAATTCAAGAATAGCCCAAGCTAACTCCAGTACTAAGGAACTCTTTGCCATCCTCAAAGAACTCGAAGCACCCATCCCCATACCTGACAACTGCATTAAGGACAAACTTTGGTGCTCGAATATCCAACAAGCACTGACAGGCAAAGTTGCTACTCTTCAAACAAAAATTAAGAATAAAAAAGCTTCACTAACAATAAACCCGCCCAACATTACCACTTCAACCCTGCCCACTATTTCCGACACACTAACACGATTCAAATTTTCAAAAGTTACTATTCTCGAGACAGAAAAGACTATACTCTCTCTCAAACCCTCTAACTGCCAAGGTGACCAGTGCCCTGCCCAACTCATAAAAGATGCAGCCAGAGAACTATCACCCTTTATCACTAAACTGATCAACGCATCATTTAGGTCCAACAGTATCCCCACTAACCTTAAGGAATCCTGGGTGCTCCCCCTACTAAAGAAACAAACTTTAGACCCACTAATTCCTACAAATTACCGACCCATTACCACGGTACCATTCCTCTTGAAAATCATAGATAAAATAGCCTATCTACAAATCCAAAAACATTTAGAATCTAATCACCTGTTGGGATCTAGACAATCAGGCTTCCGGCCCCAACACGGGACTGAAACTGCATTAATTGACTTGAAGGCACAGATTGATGACCTCAGGGACAGAGGCGACCTAGCTCTCCTGCTGCTTCTGGACTTATCAGCCGCGTTCGACCTGGTCGATCACCAGGTCCTGTGCAGCCACTTGGACTCGGCAGCACACTTCTCCCCAGAAGCTACAGCTTGGATACAATCCTTCCTCAGTGATCGCACCATGAGAGTATTCTCTCCCATTGCCTCAGCTGACCCTATCCCTATCTCGTGTGGTGTTCCCCAGGGTTCATGCGTCTCGCCTACCTTGTATAATATTTTCACTAAGCCCCTTTTCGATGATTTGGATCTTCTGGGTATCACCTACACTAACTATGCAGATGATACGCAGATCCTCCTACCTATTACTGGTGATTATGAAAAGGATTTGGCCTTGGTAAACAAGGTTTACCTCATCATCCAGGCATGGATGGCCACTCATGGACTATGCCTGAATGATGACAAGACAGAGATCCTTATCCTGGGTACACAAATATCGTTAAAGAAACTTAGCCCAAACTACTCCTCCTTTAGCGTCGACAATAACATCATTCCAACTGCTAAGGAAGTAAAAACATTAGGCTTTTATCTGGATTCTGCCTTAACGCTTAACAAACAGGTAAATACGTTGTCCTCGGCCACTGCCTATACTTGTAAATTAATCAGAGCGGGCAGAGCTTTCCTATCTAATGACAGCTGCATTACCCTTGCTAGAGCTCTTATATTATCAAGACTTGATTACTGCAATGCCATGTATATTGGGGCCAGTAAGCAAATAACTAATAAAATCCAACTCCTGCAAAACAACGCCCTTAGAGCCGCGCTCGGAATTTCCAGGAGAAACCAAATCTCGGACACCAGAAGAGCCTACAACTGGCTGTCGACAATGGACAAAATAAAACTTAAAGTCGCCTCCCTTACACATAATGTGTAAACAAAGTGGCCCCCAGATATCTTATGGACAGAATCATCACTAAATCTGAGACAAGACTAACCAGACAGTCAAATACTAATTGCCTCCTGACCCCCAGATTCAAATTGGCCAAAGTGGGAGGCAACAGCTTCCAGGTCAAGGCCACCCAACTATGGAATTCATTCCCTACCCTACTCAGACTAGAACCATCCTTTACAAAATTTCGCCACACCCTTATAAAAATGTTCAAAGACTCTGATGGCTAAGCGTGATTTGGCGCTCGCCCTCCTCTCCTAGATCCTACCCTCTATTATTCCAGATCCTACTCAGTATGGTTGCTTGCAAAGATTTTGTATATACTCATTTTTGTATATAATGTATAAATATTCTCCCTATATAGGTAAATTGTAAAAATTGTAATAGTGCATATTGTATTGTATTGTATACCATGTACAACTAAGCTGTGAGTTATCTTTTATGATGCGCCCGACTACCTGCGGGTTTGGTGCGCAATACAAGTAATAAACTAAACTAAACTAAACTAAACATACATAGCATGACATGTAAAAAAGCAGACACAAACCCCGACCACCTGCATGCATGTCCCTCATTAATATTTTACTCTTGTTATTGATTTTTAAGTGCAGTTAATGGTTTTGGTTTGTTCCCACATCTGGACTGCCATTATTCTTTTTCCCCGTGTCCCTGTCTCTATTGGCTAGGGCAGTTTTCACTCACCTTTTTTGGTCCCCCGACCCTCTCTATGACTTCCTTCTTCAGGTTTTCATCTGGTCTGTCACCCGTAAAGATGGGAAGAGATAACCCAGGTCCCTTCAGGCTCTGACCGCAGTCTTAATTATACTACTATTGTCTATGGGGAGCTTCACAATCTACACAGCCCAAAATGGCGAAGGACTTGTGATATTGCTGAAGACCTGGAGTTACTTTGTGTCAACAGCCATTAGGTGACTTGTTTTAATCAATAATTTATGGTAAAAAACCGTCCTCTACTGCCATGTGTACAAGAGGGCACACAGTCTTCTGATGGGCCCATAGGTCAGAGCACACCCTCTAGCACCTGTAAAACAAGATAGCTGCACCTTGAGGAGGTTGGGGTGCAGGATTCACATACTCCAACACAATTCAACAAGGACAGCTCAAAAATGTGGCAAAGATACTGTTAATTTCATAAAGGTTTATTTCATTTCCCTACTGGCATAGAGCAGCCCTATCTGTTGTGGTCAAGTTCCCTGCCTCAAAAGAACCCCCTCCACATTACACAGAGCTCATTTTTATAGCCAAATATGAGGGGGCAATCTGCCCCCACCGCTCCTGCTCAGTCTTAGACAACCTCATCGTTAGCATTAGCTCATTGGGAAATTCATTTTAATTGGACTAAAAACCTTCAAAATGAAATATGTTCTAGCATGCATTCCTGACTCTTCTTTCGGTGCACTGTTCAATTATAATTTTGTACAGCTGGATTCTTCATATAAGGGTTTCATCCAGGCTCGATTTAATGTCTGGTTTCTGTCCATTAGTCAAGTTTCTGAAAGCATGGTGTCCTCGAATGTCTCAACTTTACAATGATCTCAATTTTACACACTTTGAGCACTACTCAGTTTCTTCTTATTTTAATCACAATATGGTTACATGTATTTTCATTAAAGGCATTTTAGCCAGACGATTTTCTGTCTGTGTTATAAATTATCTTATTGTTCATTCTGTGCCTCGCCACCTTATTACATCACGGTAATGTCATTTCGACTTTATAAAAACAATGCCTTTGAATACTAGTATATTGCAACATTATGACTACCAATTTCACATAATTGCAACAAAACATAAGTCCCTTCAAATTTCTTCTGTTTAGGTTTAAGTGGGGGGGCCTCCACTTCATTCAGCTGTTGATTCAATATATATTTAATTTGAGTCCTCCATTACACTTCCATTGTACAAACTGGCCATCTCGCCACCCAACTCTCTGTTCTTTGTATCCCTTCCCTATACAAAGTGAACTTCTTAGGGATACCTTCACTCCCAATATTCTTGGTGACTGTGTTTACTTGTCTTCAGTCCACAGCCTCTAGGTCACTACAGAGGGCAAACCTATGTGGATGTATACATGGAGCAATCAGGCGTCTCCAGCACAATCTTTCCGCACATGGCTTAAAGCTGGATATCTTCACTGCCTCACTGCTGTTACTGTTCCTACATCCACCTCCCATGATCCCTTCCTTGGACCCCCCTTCCTGCCATATGGATGCGAATGCACCACATAAGAAGAGCATTCATCTGTACCCATTATTAATCTCTTTCCTCAGCTGTCTCTGGGTGACTAAAAGTTAGTGGTGCATAGTCTCCAGTCAAATTCTTCTATCCACACAAAACCCAACAAAATCGTTGTGGCTAATTAAACATCTATTAACACAATAATTACTGACATTGTATCCCCTTTGTCACCATTTACTAAAAGAGGAACTCTAGTTAAAAACACAACCAATGAGGTTCACTAATGTAGTAGTTGCAGTCTAACGTTACATGGAAAGTTGGCTGTACGGGCATCTGCGTTCTCTAATATGTATTCACCGCACCTTTTCTCCAAATGTTCCCTAACTGCGAGTGTTATCTGCAGTGATTTATCAACTCCCATTAGTGCCTGCCTTGGTTGAGGCATCTGTTCCTCCATCCATATTAACTTTACTCGCATCTCTCACCTCTCTCTACGTAACCACATTTCTCCCATCCTGCTTGAACTTCTTTTGTTACTAGGACCCGGGCTGCCAGAGTACTTTCCCATTCTCATTCTTGTCTGCTTTTCAGAGAAATACTCACTGATCATACTACCTGAACCGGCTTCATCAAATGTTATTCTATCCAGTTTCATCTCCAGTCAATGGCATTTCTTAATAATCCTGAAGGCCAAGTTTGTTATAATTGCTATTCTCTTCCCCGAAATATACTTTTGGTTGGTTACTTTCATTTCCAGCTGAGCTAAAATTGTTACCATATTATGTTTATCTTGCTATTTTCAGGCTCCCCTTTTATTCATTTTGTCTTTAGCTTCTTCTGTGCCTGTTTTTAATGTTCCCTTTCCCTTTTACTCTTGATCCCAACCTCCTCCAACCGGTCCCCTCCTTGTATCCTCACTTGGCTGTGACCCTCCAGTTCACTCCCAGGAACCAGAAGATGCTTCCAGCTCTGTCAGCATTAAATCTATGCATGTGGATATTTCTTCCACCACAGACCCACCTCTCTCTATTCTACTTAACTTTTCTTCATGTTGCCTTATGGCAATGTTTAGAAAGGCTCAATTGGCTCTTTACTGTCTTTCACCACTCACAAGGCATAGTAGGTCCCCTCCCCATTGTTATTCCTTATATATATTATTTGTATGTATTGTAATTGTAATTGCCTACCATCCCCTGTCCCCTCCCTGTTGCCCCCTGGGTGCTTTGAAACAGTATTTCCTTCCTGTATAAGCACCTAACAAGCAAACAATAAATAAATAAATATATTTATACAGCAAGACACAAAAAGGGTACTAAAAAAAGAAAATGTTGCAAAATAAAAGCACTGGGGTATTAGGCAACATATTGCCTTAGAAATCATACTCCAAAGGACCAGAAATCTCACTGAAAGGCATATAAACCTAAACAAAAGAAGAAATTCCTTCTATCGGGTGCATGCAAGAAGACTAGCAGCTTGAGTACACTTCACCTTCCCAACAGAAATAGTGCTAAAGTTCCAGAATAAAGAGAAGTGCATGTAAAAGTGCAAGTGCTGGTACTGAATAGAGACTGCTATGTGCTTGGTTCTGATCTCAAGTACAAATCAATTTTGAAGTTCAGAAATCGTATCCAAAGTACAAGCATAAATACATTACATCTTTCACCCAAGCATGGAGCGCCGAAAATCCCACTGGGCGTGCAGAGTTTAATCCCTTAATCTATGCTCCATGGTGGCCACCTGTTTGTAGTGGGCTTGCTGTCTGTCTGTCTGAAATGGCCATGGCAAACCCATCTGCACTTGTTTGTACAAGGACACGGCAGAGCACGTCCTCTTATCATGTGGCCATTTTAAATGTAGGTGTTTGGCATAAGCATTCCACTGACACACCTTTGTCTTATCAGTGCATTGATGTCCGTCTCTACCCATTGTACCTGAAGGCCATTGGGCCGGTAAATCATAACATCTCAATTGATTTAGTGGTCATGTATCTGCCCCCAGGTCCTGCAATTGATGTTATTGATGACTTGGCAATGTAATTGCACAGCTGATCTCCTTCTTTCCTCGGCTGATCATCCTTGCTGATCTTAACCTCTGGCTGATTTCTCCAACAGGTCAAGCAGGATCACGGATTGGCCTATCAGGAAATTGTGGCCCTAAGCAAAAAGGTGGTTTCTCCTACTCATCTAGTGTGCCATACGTTACATTCTTTTTACCAATCGTGCTTCAGTAGTGGTCAGTAGGTCCTGTTTACTTCTTTGGTCACACTTGAAATGCCTACTGGTCTTGCTACTCTTTGTATATCTATAACAAGTTTGCCTACAGGCCTCAAGGGCCAGAAACAGGTGGTTTCTCCTACTCATCTAGTGTGCCATACGTTACATTCTTTTTACCAATCGTGCCTCAGTAGTGGTCAGTAGGTCCTGTTTACTTCTTTGGTCACACTTGAAATGCCTACTGGTCTTGCTACTCTTTGAATATCTATAACAAGTTTGCCTACAGGCCTCAAGCACAGAAACAGGTTGGATTTTCAGGATATCCCTCATTACCATTCATGAGATAAATTTGCATGCAATGATTCTAATAGTATGCAATTTAATTCTCATGAATATTAATGAGGGGTGTCCAGAAAACCTGTCAGGTTCACGGCCCTCAGGCCTGGAGTTGGACAACCCTGATCTAGAATCTTCACATAGAAATCTTTCTGTAAATGGAACAATATCTCTGGGTTCATTTTCAAAAGGTATCTTCTAATCTGCAAAATGAAATATTGGATATTTCCTCTTTCTCAGATTCTTCTTATATACGGTTCCACTTTTAAGATAAGCTATGTTCAGTGGTGGATATTTTAGCCGCAGATACATTGAAATCTGTTAAGTTGCCACAGAAGGAAAGAAACTCTTGGTACAACGAGGAAATAAGATCACTTGAACCGAGTATTAGGCGACTTGGACATTGGAGGAAATATCGAGACCCAACCCCAGATTTACCTATTTGAGACAGGCTTGCATATGTGAAAGAATGAATAAACAGGCCTCACTCAGAGTGAACACCTTCAAGGACTAACAGTGGAAGGAAATGTTTGAGCTTCTACATGAGCTACGCTTCTCACAAGCTTTAGAACTATTCCGTCCTCCTCAATTCTTTTGTGATGAGTTGCCTTGTTTTTCAGAGAACAGGATTGATAAAATTAGAGCACAACGTCTGCTTTTATCCCCATTAGGTGCTCCGAGCATCCTTTTGACTTCTGAGTCAGGCAGACTTGATCCTTTGAATATTCTTGACTCCTTTGCTGAGCATTCGGAGACTTCAATTCTACGGCTTATGGCCAAGCAAAGACCACTGGGATTGAATCAGGATTCCTGCCTTGCAAGTCTTCTTAAGACAGTATGCTCTTGTATTTCATCTGATATTTATATAATCATTAATCAATCCCTATCTTCAGGAATGGTTCCTGGTCCATTACAAAGGACAGTGGTATTATTAAAATTAAAAAGCTGTCTCTGGATCCGTCCTGCCCAGCAAATTATCGACCTATCTCACAGCTTCCCTATGTTGTGAAGCTACTGGTTAAATCTAAAATTCAGGCTTTTGCTCAAGCAAATGGTTGGCTTCACTACAGATCAGCCAGGTTTCATTCTGTTCATAGAATGGAATCAGTAATTATAGCAGCTCTTGATTATTTAAGAATTTGGATTGATTCAGGAGGAAAAGGGGTATTCATTTTATTAGAACTCTCTGCAGCCTTTGAAACTTTGGACCCTATCATCCTTCTGAGCCATCGATTAAGAATGAGTTTAAGCGAGATCCCTTGCAATTGGGTCAAATCGTATTCGACCAATTGGATGTATTTGACCAATCAGACCCAACCGATAGCGCTGCCTCCTTTCCATTCTTCACAAATACCTATTACTGTTGACCACAACAAGTAATAATACCAAACAAATACCACAAGGCTCCCCTTTGAGTCCACTCCATTTTAATCTTTATATGAAACCTTTGGTGGTCCAGGTATCTGGGAGGTGATGTTAGATGCTTGCTGGTTGTCTGGTAGGAGTTAGTTACACAATCCCCTTGTAAAGAGTAGGATTTTCAGAAGGTCCACAGTGAGTCTTCTGCTCTGACTTTGGCTGGTAGGGTGTTTCAATGTTTGGCGGCTACTGTGGGGAAGCTACTGCCTCCCGCTTTCTGGAGTTCGAATCTCGGTGTGGCTAGAAACAACACCCAACTGATCCTTCAGTTGAATAGTTATGTTCGAGATTCATTTGAGATTCGATTGACTGTATTAAACTATGTGTGGAGCAAGTCAGGTCCTGGATGTCTCTAAATCGGTTAAAACTGAATACTCACACAAAAAACTGAAGTAATGTTCTGCAAAAACAGCCTAGCTTGTCTGTCTATTCTATATGACTTTATAAATCTAGGTTAACGGAGAGTAATAGTTTTTAGCCACTCTCCTTGGGACCTTGTCCCGTACCTGTATCATCAGTTTATAGTGTTCTCGGATATGGCACTGACTACCCAAATAAAAAAGCTAGTGAGTAGCTATTTTGGTCAACTGAAATCAATAAAAAAGGTTCCTCGACCATTTTACATTTCCAGCCAGAATCCAAATTATGAATCCTTTCATACTGAGTTATCTGGATTATTGTACTACTATATATATATATATTGGTGTATACAAAAAAATGCTTTCCAACTCCAATTTATTAAAAATGTTGCTAGCAGACTCCTATTACGTGTAAACAAATGGGCTCATGGTCCATTGGTACTTACATTGGCTGTATGCTGCCAAAATGATCGAGTTCAAGACTCTTTGCACAGTACACAAAGCTCTTTATCATAAAGATCCTGCTTTTATCTGTAACTGTTGGGTCTGGTACATCCAGGCTCAGAGTGGCCTGTAGGGCAATAGGCCCATGGCTGAACCAAAAACGCCAAATGCTGATGTGGGGCACTTTTTGTGGTCAAAGTGGACCACTTTCTTGGCCAATTTGGGCAGGTTTGATGAGTTACTTTACTATGTGGATAATAGTTTGACCAGTGTTGCTGAATAAATATTCTTAACAATGCATAATTTGCACCACATTTTATGAAAAAAACTCCCCCTTGGGTACTATTGAAATAGCGTCACAAAAAGAATGAATAGCCATTTGCAACTGTGGGCCAAATTTTCATTGGTGCCTGAGACCATTTTTATGGCCCAGTCCGACCGTGGGTACATCCCTGGCTGACAATTAAGATCAGCCTCTGCTAATCTGTTTAAATTGCCAAAGATCAAATATCAACATTGGGGCGACTGATTTTATAGTATGTTGGTGACCACAATCTAGAATAAACTCCCATTCCAACTTCATCACAAAACACCTGGAATTAGGACACCGCCTGAAGATTCTTCCATTTCTGGGCTAAACCTCGCATAAGCTTGTAGGATAGTTTGTCTTAGGTGTGGGAGTGCCTGGATGCATCCTTAGAGGTGAGTAGTACACTTCACAAATGTTCTTCCTATCTGCCTACCTTGGCCAAGCGCTCCCTTCTAAACATTAAGTCATAAATCTTTTCTTACCTGTGCACTGACTACTAAAGCCACACCATCAACCAATGTCGCTTTCCCTCGCAGTCACTATCTTACATAAGTCTCCCAACTTAACTGGATTCTCATTGTTTTGGGAGACAAATTGTTTCAGATTTGTGGAACTTTTGGACTTGCATCAATCTATTCTTAATCCTACTCATAAAGCAGGCTACCCACTTGAGCTAATATGTTCTCCTTTGCACATTGTGAACCTTCTCTCAACCTGCTCAGTTACCTTTCTGAATCGCAACTGGAAAACGTTCTCAGCAAGGCTCTATCTTTTCTGAATGCACTCTCTCTAAGTAGGACTTGGATCAGGGCGTGGTCTATGAGGCCTTTACTGGATATCTAGCTCCGTGAATCAAGTTGCTACTTTGGCAACGAAATCTAAGAAATGCTGGCCAGAAATAGCCATCTGGATTTCCTCTGATCATAAGAACCTGAATCCATAATTAAAGAGCAAATTATGCTCTTGCTTCGAGGATAACCCGAATATCATCAACAAGAATCATCTGCAAGCCCACCATTCATTTGCTATTCGTGCAACTAAACCTTGTTATAATTCCAAAAGAACAGATTGCTGTGTGCTTCCTTAACCCTTTATTGATGGACTCCACCAGTGCTGGATGGGTCAGAGTACTGTCCCCTGGACACTGTGGGATGCTACATACAGCACTTGCCCGAGCTTTTTTTCTATTCTCCTCCTAACTGCAGCTTCTCCTATTTCCTCCTCAACCTCCTGCAGCAATTAGGGCCTCTTCACCTCCTCTCTTAGCTTCTTATCTGCTTTCTTCTCTTCAGCATCCTTCTTTTCCCCAGCGTGTTTCAGCACCAGTGATCTGGAGTCTATCCACTTTGCTCATATTCTCTTCCTTTATCTGTTGCCATAAGGGTTGAATTTAATTTGACGTCACTTCCTGTGATGTCATACGAGTGGGAGGTCACCTGACACCACTTCCTCTGATATGATGAGGCACATGATGTAACTGGGCAACCAGTGGCATTTTTGTAAATCCACGCCCCACATAGCTAGAGGAACAGAACACATTCAGCATGAATGATAGCAATTTAGATACGTGCACAGGTCCACAATCAACCACATGAGAAGTATTACTGTGGAAATAAGGAATGTGGACCTTATATTAATCCAGTCACATACTATTTATGCCGCTTGTAATGCCATAAGGACAGGCTCACAAAGCGATGGTTTCCGTGAATATTGGGCTGTGGATGCCCAGCTCCTTCAGGCAGAAAGTATTTTCTTTTCTGGATTTCAGATTTGTGCAAGGAAGCCAGCAGATGTCTCCTCTGACTGATGTTATGCAAACCACTAATATATTTTTGGATCTCTAATCTCTATGGCTTGGGATACCGCCTTCACTCAGCTCCAGGCCGGGTCGTGCTGTCACCTCCACTGCCATTACCCTCCAACCTCTCTGACCCCTGAGCCTTTCTCAACCGCGGTCATGCATTTTCTGTTACTGGAGACAGGTTTTCAATGTCCAAAGTTCACTGAGATGCACATTCCTTTCTAAATAGTGCCATTATGTCCCAAAAATGTAAAAATGTGTAAAGGGTTCAAGGGAGCGGGACGGCAGGAGTTATTATTTAGGCTAAAACAAAAGTTTCAGGAAGGCAGTATTCTAAATCAGAGCTTCAGGAACTAGGTTGACTTCTTAAAATGGAATTTAAAGTGCTTCCTGGGTAAAAGAGTGGCCCACACCCTTAAAAGAATAAAGGGGTTCCTAAGTTAATTTCATGAGGAGAAGGTTTTTCCTGTATTGGGTAAATGATGGCTCTCTTTTGAGCTTACCGGGTGATTTCCCTGTAACAGGACCTAGTGTCCTTAACTCTGCTTCCCCATACCCTGGGGTCCCATGAAGTTCAAGTTATTGAATATTTCTTTCAGGGCTGTGGGTCGGCAATGGAGCCACCCGCCTAAGACACTGTCCGCGGACTACGGCAGTGTTTTGGAAATCTGTTTCTTGTTTTATTTTTCCAAAGTGTGCAAATGTCAGCACAAAAAATAGTGATATAAGTTTGGTGCATGGACAATGGACCTGGCCTTCGGCAAGGACGAATGCTTACTTTGATTTACTTATTGAGGCATGGCTGAAGCATAGGTTTAAATGAGAAAAGAAAATCTACTTTCGTCTACAGCCCGAAGTGATATGATATGATATGGCATTTGTAACGCGCCTATACACAAGTGTTTCAAGGCGCGACGAGGCAGGGAGGGGAACAAGGGGAAGACAGACAACGATCCTACTAGGCCAGGTGTCATTCAGACCGCGCAAGTGCAGGGGTAGGGGGAAGGGAAAAAGTGCAAGGGGAAGGGGGAGGGGGGGAGTGCAGTACACATAAGTAGAATAGAAATAAAATAATAAATAAATAGGGCCAGCTGGTGGCAAGTGCAAGGTAAGTGCAAACAAGTGCTGGGGGGGGGCTGTAGGGATACAGAGACAGTCCCGCAGTGCAGGGGTTGCCAGGGAGGCAGTGCAAGTGAAGAGTGACTGGCCCAGGACCGAGGTCGGTGAGAGTGGCCCAGTTGCAGAATCAGTGCAGTTTAGGTGAAGAATTTAGCAGGGGAGAGGGAGAGAGAAAGCAGAAGTGAAGAGGAAAGTTTTGAGGTGCTTCCGGAACCGGAGATGGTTCTCCTCAAGTTTCAGGGAGGCAGGAAGGCTGTTCCAGAGGGAGGCCCCTGCCGCGGAGAGAGATCTACCCCCAGCTCGTTGCTTCGAAAAGCGGCTGACCCTGAGGGAGTTGGAGACGGATGAGCGTAGGGCTCGGGAAGGAAGATATTTAGGAAGAGAGAGTTGAAGGTATTTAGGCCCCAGGCCCCAGAAGGCCTTGTGGACAATGCAGAGGGTTTTGAACTTAATATTCGCAGCCACTGGGAGCCAGTGTAGAGATTTCAGTCCTGGAGAGATACGGTCCCTGGGCTTGAGGCCAAGGACAAGTCTCGCAGTTCTGTTCTGGATGAGTTGCAGAGGGCGGAGAGTGGAGGCAGGCAGATTAAGATAGAGGCTGTTACAGTAGTCCAGCTTCGAGAGAACCAGGGCTCGGGAGACAGTGAGCTTCTGGGAAGGGAAGAATACCTCTGAGGAGGTGCAGCTGGTAATGTGACTTCTTAGAGACGTCAGATATATGAGGAGAGAAGGAGAGTGTGGAGTCGAAGATGACCCCGAGGTTTTTTGCCTTGCAGGTAGGAGCAGGAAGAGGGCCAAGAGAGGCCGGCCAGAGAGCTGCAGGGAAGGAGGGAGTGGGTGTGCCGATGAGTAGGATCTCAGTCTTACTAGCATTAAGGCAGAGGTCATTGGCAGCACACCATTCCTGGATAGCAGACAGACAGTCAGAGATGAGGGAGGGAGAGGAGGAGGCTGAGGGTAGCCTGAAAATGAGCTGGGTATCGTCCGCATAGCACTGAAAGTTGGGGCAGAGGACGGCGATGCCGTGGGCAAGGAGTGCCAGATACTGGTTGAACAGCCAGGGAGAGAGATTAGATCCCTGGGGAACGCCACAGGTGGAGAAAAAGATTTCAGAGAGGAAGGACCCAAGTTGGACCTGGGAGGGTCGATTGGAAAGGAAAGAGGTCAGCCACGCCAGAGCCTGACCAGTGATACCCAGGTTATCACGGAGACGGTTGAGCAGGATGGCATGGTTGACAGTGTCAAAGGCAGAAGAGAGATCGAGCAGAATGAGAACACACGGAGTGTTGGAGTCGAGGTTCAAGAGCAGGTCCTCACGGATGTTCAGGAGAGCAGTTTCCGTGCTTCTGGCCACTCTGAAGCCAGATTGATGGTCATGGAGACTATCAACAGCTTCAGCATGGAGGTTAAGCTGGGAGATGGCCAGTTTCTCCAGGAGCTTGCCCTGGAAGGGAGTGATGGAGATTGGGCGATAGTTAGCCGGACAGGAGGGGTCGGCAGAGGGTTTCTTAAGGAGAGGGTGCACAAGGGAGTGCATGACACAATTGGAGAAAAGATGCAGACATGCGGCATGGCCGAAGCTGTAGGTTTAAATGAAAAAAGAAATCTGCTTGCGGCTGTAGCCCTGAGTGCTGGTCGGGATTGCAGAAAAGTTGTGCGAGTAGCATCAGCAAGGACCTGAAAGGATGCTTTTGGACATCTGTCCTGTGTTTTACTTTTTTGAAATTGTTGAAATGTAAGTACAAAAAACAGTGATATAACTTTTATACCGTAGGCAGAGGGCCTGGCCTTAGGCAAGGACAAATGTCTACTCTGATTTGACCTTTTGGGGTATGCGCTGCTGATAACGACTCACATAAGTATGCATTGCAAAAATATGTTTGTTAAAGGAGGTTTATAGTTGTTTTATATATATTAAAAGAGGAATTATTAATAATTTATAAACAGTGATGTAACATTATGAAACATTTTCACTTATGAAGACGTATTCAATTGACAGAAAAAACTTTGTTAAAGGGACATTACGGTTAAGATGTACCACACCCTAGGGCCCCAGCAGTTAGATACTGGCCTCCCAGTTTAGGATCCTTTGTCACTTCCCTCCTGGGCTCCCATGCACACTTGCCCATATGTACTGCCCCTTTTATTCATGCACTTTTGTCACTGCACAATACATATGTGCATTTATAGGAGCACTAGGTACAATTTATCTGGCGTAAGTATGGGAAATATAGATGCAAATGATTCGTAGAACATTGTTAAGTGGCAGTTGGTGGGTGGAAGTTTAATATGTTGATAGGCTATACGCAGAGTTTTTTTAAGTGATTGCTGGATATATGTGTGAATGGTTTAAAGCAGGCAATGAGTGAGTGTTACAACCATAACAGTAAAAAGAGTAGAAGGGCTGTATTGTGATGTCATCTTTCATGCCCTGGGTGGCGCAAGTTATGGTTGCTTAGCTCACCATAACTGATGAATTTCTGGGGTCTTTTGGTTTTACTTGTAACCATAACATTCCTTTACCAAAGTTTTTTCTTTGAATATATGTATGTATATATATATATATTACACAGTCACGGTAGTGGTTGTGTAGTTATGGTTAAGTTGCTAATCGCATAGGAAGAGCACTTTTTGGGCGGCTTATAACTTCGCTCCCCCTGGACGAATCCACACCAAACTTTGCAAAAAAAAGTATATGGCCCACTCTGAATTTATTTTTTAAGTTTGGTGAGGTTTGGTTCAGGGGGTGCAAAGTTATACAGAGGGTCCCAAAATTATTTTTTTTCCCATAGACTGAATGGAGAAAAAACTTTGCTCACGCCTAAAGCCCAAACCGCTCGATGGATTTTCACCAAATTTGCGGCAGGAGCAGCAGCTTGGTCCCGAAAGCGTGCTTTTGTAAATTTGGTGTAAATCCGTCCAGTAGTTTTTTTTAAAACGACCAAAAAGTAGGTCACAAAAAATGTGTGATATCAATGTCTGCGGACAGGACACTGTTTGGTTAATCGGCTTGCATCATGTCCACGGACATGCGATGTGTTCGCTGATTGGATGGTGAAGAGCGTGAAGTGAGTCCGATTTTTGTCAATGCCCACCATCTTGGATTCGCGGACTTCGCCGCTGTCCGCGGACATCGCGGTAAAACATATAAAAAAACACAACATTGTACTTGTAAAACTTATCAAAAAATCTCTGGGGAGGTGAGGGGTGATGAGGATGGGATGGGATATAGCTGCAAGAAGCAAAACAAAACGGGTGTTTTTTGCAGCGAAAGTCCGCTAGCATTCCTGTAATGTTCGCGAACACCTCAGCATTACAGGGTTGGTGAAATGCAGTTCTTGGATGGCTTATAACTTTGGCACCACTTAATGGAACTGCATGAAATTTTGCACGTATATTTCCAAGCTGATTCTGAGTCAGTATGTAAAGTTTGGTGGGATTCTGTCATGAGGGGGCAAAATTAGAGGGGGGTCCCAAAATAATGTAAAAGCTTATAAATGAAGTGCCATTTGACGGATCTACACTTATAATACATTTAGATATGAATGTTTTTCCGAAGTTTGGTGGGATTTTGTGAAGAGGGGACAAAATTAGAGGGGGGGGGCCAAAATAATGTAAAGGCTTATAAATGAGGTGCCATTTGACGAATATACACTTCATTTGGCAAACTGAAAATAGATCAAGATATACATGTTTTTGCGAAGTTTGGTGGGATTCTGTCTAGAGGGAGCAAAATTAGAGGAGGGTCCCAAAATATTGTAAAGGCTTATAAATGTGGTGCCATTTGACAAATCTACACAAAGGTTTGCAAAAAGATCATAGATCTGGAAATAGATGTTTTTGTAATGTCTGAATGGATTTTGTCAAGTGGGGGCTAGGTTATATGATGATTGTATGTGCATACATTTGATACTTTTGAAACATGGGTAGATTTCCAGCAAACTTGCGTAAGAAGCATTGGCAAGGACCTACAAGCATGGTTTTGAAAATGTGCCAGTGTTTTATTATTTGACAAGTGTCATAATGTAGCTACAACGAATAGCTGTATACCTTTAGTGACTGAGGGGTAGCCTGTGGCCATGGGCAGTGGGCAGAGTGTCTGGGTCATGGAATAAGGTAATGATCCGGACAATCTGGCTACTGGCCATGACCACAAGAGACAAAACATAAGATTAAAGTGGCCATGTCCACCTGGGACTGGCTTTGTGGTAAAGTTATTCGAAATTAGGATAGATCTGAAAGGGAAGAAAAATGTGCTTGTGGTAATATGGTCATAGGGTTCTCTTTTTGCCTTCTGCAGGCTGCCATGGAAGCGAAGAGGGGCCCTCTATGGAACCCTCGTCTTCCCTTTCCATGGTGGCCATCTTGGAAAAGGATTTTCCTTCCTACACCAGGACGCTACAGGTGTCCTGGTGTAGGAAGACAAATCCTCTTTTTTAGCACCCCGGGTTGCCGCTTTTGGAACCTAGGGTGCTAATGGCCTTCATCCACCATTTCAGGGGCTGCAATGGGGGGCTAATGGTCCAGAGACCTTGTTATCCACCCTTGCTTTGCTTGGGCTGATAACTTGGGCTGCTGGGCCGGTATCCACCGTTCCCGTCCCTGGAACGGAGGATAAACACCACAATATTCCCATTAGCATAACACAAAATGCAAATGGAAATGTTGGAACATCTTATTGAGTCTATGTACTTTACTGAGAAATATAAAGTAGATGGAGTCTATACATGTTTTTTTTTAGTTCTATTTTTTAACTGTGAAAGGTGGTTCCTAAAGGAATATGGGCCTCATTACGACCCAGGCGGTAAGTTACCGCCTGGGCCGTGACTTTACCACCATGGCGTAAACTACGTTTACGCCATGGTGGTTGGCGGACTTACCGCCCCATTCCGAGGTCGGCGGGGCGGTAAGTCCCCAATCCCCATTTACCCTTCCCCATTCCCATTTTTGCCCCATAGGGCATAATGGGAGTGGGGAAGGCGTTAATTACGCCACCGTAAATTACGGTGGCGTAATTAACATCAAGTTCCCTTACCGCCATGGTTTTTTACACCCGCTAGAAGCAGGTGTAAAATCCGCCATGGCGGAAAGGGAACTCGTGATTGGCGGTAAGGGGTCGGCGCAGCTAACGCTGGCGCTAACCCCTTACCGCCAGGGTCGTAATGAGGCCCTATGTCTTTTGTTGTTTTTGGATGTATTTTTTTGGCAGGAGATCTGAGAACGAAAGGTGGGGAGCGAAATGAGGGAAGAGGAACCAAACACTAATATGGAGGGGTAGGTGGACAAGGGAAAATGTTGCATGTGTGTTATTTCTAAGGTAGGGGGCAGTGTTTCTCATGCTCCTTGATCACAGCAGTGGTGGCGGCTCTTGGGTAGGAGGGATGGCATTAGCTGATGCCATTTTAAGATAAATAGCAGTTTTGCTAAAAGTATGTACTGTGTACTGGATTGTTAATGGATAATGAGTAGCAATAGGTGTTGGAGCTGTGCAAGGGAAACTTTGAAGTTGAACGTTCCTAGATCAGTAGAAAATGCAGTTCTGAACTGTCCACGAAGCAGAGATCTTATCGTGAAGTGCGGACGGGTTCTCGGACACGTCATCATGCCACGCGCCAGTGTTTGGTCATGTGGCACTGTTCGGAAGGTCCGCTATGAAGTCAGATGTTCGTAGACGGCTACGGATGCAAAACTAGTTGAATTGGTTGCAAAAAGTGTATAGAAGTGTTAAAAATGATTGCAGAAGGTAGGAAATTGCAGAGTTTTAAGGTGACACTCTGTAAACGGGACACAAATATTGCTATATTGGGTAAGTATGATATTAGTAAGTTGTAGGAAAATAGCATGCACTGGTAAAAACCCATGAAATTCACTGAAAAAACTTTGTTAAAGGGGCATTATGGTTAAGTTGCACTAATAAAAACCTATGAAATTCAATGAAAATCTTTCTTAAAGGGACGTTATGGTTAAGTTGCACTAATAAAAACCTATAAAATTAAATGAAAATACTTTGTTAAAGGTACGTTATAGTTTCAAGTAAAACTGAAAAACCCCAGAAATTCACCAGTGATGACATGCTAAACAACCATAACTCGTGCCACCACCCTGCGCTGCTAAGACTAACACCCAGGACATCAAAGATGACATCAAAAATGGCATTGATGACATCACTCTGGGGTATTTCCGATTTTACTTGAAACCATAATGTCCCTTTAACAAAGTTTTTTCTTTGAATATATATATATGTAATATCTACTAACAACACTGATTACAAGGGTTAACAGTGCGCAATGCATGGGTGCCCTAAGAGAATATCATCGCAAAATGTCCAGCACATTTCTGAAAATATGAAACATAAGGATTTTGGGTGCTTTGGCTAAATTGTGTAATGTACAGAGATCTGAACTAAGGTGAAAAAGGATTAGGGGTTGCCCCAACCTTTCTTAAATTCCTTTTTGCAAAAGGGTAGTTTACCTTTATAAGAATACATATAAATGTGCTTCCTTGTCAGAAAGCCATAGGGATAAAAAGAATGAAAGACATATCTGAATAAATCTGTAGGTTTTGCCATGTCTCAGAACAAATCGATACTTCTGAGCATTTATCTTTATTCTGTAATATCTGAAGTGATTTAAGATTATTTCACTTCAGCAGATTTGTTCATGATCAGTGCTCTGTCTTCCATAGATTTGTGGAGTTGTAATTACTGGGAAACAGGTTTCCCTGGTATTAGCTGCTTTGGATACATTTCTTGTATATTCCCATTAAAAGAAGGCTTTTTAAATACTTTTTTTTTTTTAAACTTTTTTTTGGGCGGCAGAGGTTTACAAGGTACACACATCAAGGCAACAAGCATGACTAAGCAACATAAGGTGGAGCAATACATAAAACATAGTACATTAGTAATAGCATTGTCAGGTAATGGTCACATACGATTCATACGAGTACGGGATCCTGTAGTAGGAGTGGTCATTGAAGGAGTTGGGGACGAGCCAGAGCTGGAAGCGGCCTCGCCTTGTCTGTTAAGGTAGGAGTTGAATTCCACCCAGATGTTCTTGGGGCGAGAGGTGGCGGGGAGCATGGATATAAATTCTTCCTCACAGTTTCGCGACCAAGTAAGCATATGGAGCCATTTCTGGTGGACCAGGGGGAAGGGACTTTTCCAGCTCTGGAGAATGCATTTTTTGGCTATCATACACCCAATATTGAGAAATCTAGCCGAACGTCTGGTGTCATCAGTATTCCAGGCTCCAAACAGGACGGCCAAAGGATCAGGGTCAATAACCGTTTCAGTGATGGCCATGAGTGTTTCTAGGATACTTTCCCAAAATCTAAGCAACTTGTCACAAGACCAGAACATGTGTAAGTGGTCAGCTTCTGTGGCCCCGCAACGGGGGCAGAGATGCGCCGTAGTGCGAGTGAACCTCGAGGTCCTATGCGGAGTATAGTAGAGTCTATTTAAAAGTTTGTACTGCATGGCGCGAAAACGGAAATTGAGGGAGACTTTTTGGGTGTGTAGGCACATATTGCCCCAGGCCCCCATCTGATAGTTCTAGGTCTAGTTCGCTAGCCCATTCAACACGTGCCTTGAGAGTGGGAGTAGGGGTAGCATCCTGTAGGATCTTGTAAAGTGAAGAGACTATTCCACGGGCACCGCCCAAGTTGTCAATATATGCAATGGCCGAGTTGTCTGGGGGCTCAGCAGCGAATGTGGGCCATTTGGTGCGAAACACGGCTCGTAATCTATAGTATTGAAGGGTCTCCAAGGCGGTCCCGGTGTGTCCCAGTTTCCAGGTTTGGGGGTCAATGAACCTGCCATCGGGGTAGAAGTCCGTCAGTGCTTGGTATCCCAGCTTCCCCCAGTGTCGGGCCAGCGCCGCATCATGAGTGGGTTCTAGGCCGGGGAAGGCCCACACAGTAATACGGGGAGGCTTCAGGTGTCTGAGATAACAGGTGAGCCCAGGCTTGAAGGGTCGTGTTGATTGGGTCAATGGGAGAGTTGGGCGTGTATTGCCGATGTAGTATGATGGACATTAGGTCGATACCAGCAGCTGCCAGTCGCTCCAGTTTGATATGGGGACGCACCGGAGTACCAGGGTAACCGTAGGGTGGCATGTTGGGCCTGGGCCGCGTGCCAATAAAGTGACAGATCCGGAGCCGTGAGTCCCCCTTGTCTGTATGGGAGTGTCATGTCCGTCCACTTTTTGCGTACTGCGCCAGAGTGCCAGAGGAACTGTGCACACAGTGTGTGTAGTCTAGTAAAATATTCCTTCCCGGGCCACACGGGTACGTTACTAAACGTGTAAAGGAGTTTGGGGAGTAGGATCATTTTGATGAGGGAGGGCCGTCCAGCAATGGATAGTGGAAGGGCACGCCACCGTAGGATTTTTGTCTCAACTATTCGTGCTTCCGCAGAGTAATTATCAGCAAGGATGGTGGATTTGGCTAAGGATATTTGCACACCCAGATATCTAACGCCATTCGGTGACCAGTAGAGGGGGTATTCGGTGGTGGTCTGCTGGGTGGATTCAGTGAGCGGGAAGATCCCTGATTTTGAGTAATTAATAGTGAAGCCGGAGTGAGTGCCAATGCGAGTGATATCTCTCAATATCGGGTCAAGATGTGTTGTGGGGTCTCTGATATATAGCAAAACATCGTCCGCATATAGAGATATAATTTCAGGGCTGTCTATCAATCTTATTCCCCTGCGGACGTGATGAGCACGGACATAGTCTGCCATCAGCTCTATTGCTAGAGCGAATAGAATCAGAGAAAAGGGGCATCCCTGTCGGGTACCCCTGAAGAGTGTGAAAAGATCAGATGTCAATGTATTGGTTCTAACCCGCGCCACAGGAGAGGTGTATAACAATTTGATGAACCTAAGCATGTATGAGCCGATGCCCATAGTCTCCAGCACCAGCCATGTGTATTTCCAGGAGACCATATCAAAGGCCATCTGGGCATCCAGCGTGACCACCACCGCTTGCACATCCTGATCAATGCGGGACATCACGTTGAACAATCTTCTGATGTTGTGGGAGGTAGAGCTTCCAGGTACAAAACCGGCCTGGTCTTCATGAACTAAGTATGTCATAATGGGCAGAAATCGGTTCGCTATAATTTTTGCAAAGATCTTCGTGTCAAGATTCATAAGGGAAAGGGGTCTGTAGGACCTGCATTCATCATCAGGTTTACCAGGCTTGAGCAGCACAGTAATGGCTGCCTCGCGCATGGAAAGAGGGAGGATAGAGAGTCGGAGCGATTCATCCCAGACCTCAAGTAGCCTGGGAGCGATTATGGCGACGTGTTCTTGGTAGAAATCAGCAGTTAGGCCGTCAGGTCCCGGGGCTTTACCTTTGGGCAAGTCGGAGATAGCTGTTACTATCTCATCCAGTGTAATTGGGGAGTCCAATTTGTCTCGAGTAGTGGAGGAGATCTCTGTGGTGGGGATCTGATCGAGGAGTTCTCTCATATATTGTTCAGTGTGTTCAGCAGGTTGAGAGTAGAGAGACCTGTAGAACTCAGTGAATGTGTCTAGGATTTGTTGGTCAGCCCATTGAGCGTTGCCATGTTTATCTTTAATAGAGGTGATTTGCGTTTGGCCAGATTCCCATTTGATCAGTGTCGCTAACATTTTCCCGGGCCTATCACTCTCCCCATGTTTCCTGGCTGCTTGTGGGCGGCTAAGGTATTGTATTTCGCTGACGGCGAGTTTGTTGAATGCCTGGAGTTCATCTGAGACCTGTGCAAGTATGGCAGGGTCAGCCCTAGCGGCACATTGCAGTTCCAATTGCTTCAGTTTGGTTTCAGACCCAATGCGGCTCTGATTGTTTTCAGCACCCCAGCCTCCCGGGAGATGGACATACCCCTAATATACACTTTAAAGGCGTCCCACCGGACTGCAGCCGAGGTGTCCCGAAGAGTGTTGTGTTCAAAGAAAGACAGAATGTCAGCAAGTATTTCAGCCCTAAACACAACATCCCTAAGGGCCTCGGATTTGAAACGCCAGGTGCTGAATGTCGGGACAAGTATCCCCAACTTCGCCGAGATTGTGATCGGGGCATGATCAGACAGTGTGCGAGGCAGGATCTGGGAGTCCACCACCCCGCCCATGACTCCCCTTGACACAAAAAATAGATCTATCCTAGAAGAGCTATCGTGCACTGATGAATAGTAAGTGTAATCCCTCAGTTGGGGGTGTAACGTTCTCCAAACGTCGCAGATGCCAAGGGTCTTAATGTGGGAGTGCAGTCTGCGTGCAGCACTGGACAAAGAGCGGGGAGCAGTTCCAGTCCTGTCTAGGACCGTGTTAATAATAGGATTTAAATCTCCACCCCAAAAGATCGGTATGCCCACATATCCCAGCAGTATGGTAGTGATGTTATCAAAAAATTCGGGAGAGTCCACATTGGGGCAGTAGGTGTTGACAAGTAGATATTCTTTGTTAGCCAAAGTACAATGTAGTATTACATAACGTCCCTAGGGGTCGGTGTAACTTTTGTGCAATGTGAACTTAATGGATTTATGTATCATCGTTAGTACTCCCCTGGATTGAGTGGAATAGGAGGTAAAGAATCTCGCAGGTCCCCATGCCGGGGCCATAGTTCTAGGTATGTGGCCGTTGGAGTGTGTCTCCTGTAGGAGCAGTATTTTACAGCTGTGTCTGTTGGCATAAGCTATGATTTTGCGGGCCTGGTATGATTGCTTAACCCATGGACATTCCAGGACATTATGACGGTAGACATTGCAGTGACAAATAAACCATTATACCACACATATTCTCAGTGGACATCTCGGATCCAGCAATAGTGTGTGCCCCAAAGTTTGGAGTCAATCCTGCAATCGTGTCCCTTCAGTGCTCGCACCATGCAACCTCGTGTGCCTTTTTTAGATAACATCCCTTACCCACCCCCCACCCTCACCACCAACCCTAGTTTAGCAGTGTGAACCCCACCCATCCTTAACTGCGCACAGTCGGATCGACACCAACATGATCAAGCCTGTGCAGGAGCCCAACAGGGGCTAACCCAGAACAACGATATGAAGAACAGTGCAATCGCAGTGGGGTGCGCTATTGCCGTGTGCTAGCACGCTTGGAACCCAGTGGGATCCGTGAAAAGACAAGCAGTGTTTGCGGTTTGGTAATGCATGTCGCTGCATCTAACAGTGGCCGTGCCAGGCCTGAATGTGAATCAAAGGAACGTTACATTCAACAACAATAAGAAGTCAACATGGTCACGATGAGTAGTTCAACATTATGGTAATTTAACAGTGCATATCTGAAAGATTAGGTACTGTGAGTACAGCCCGGATTGCATGGGACATGTGAATGTGAGAGCAGGATAGTTGTGGAGGAGGCTAATGAGCGATGGAGCCAGCAGACCGGCTGGCCAAAGGACGATCAAGGGGAACAAGCTTCGGACAAAGTTCAGTCATTCTCCATCATATCCTCAGCGGGTGGATGAGGGGGAATATGCACTTCTATGAATTTCACCGCTTCCGAGGGCACCATAAAGAAGTAAAGTTTGTTGTTGAATGTGAACTTTAGACGCGCAGGGAATAGGATGGCATAAGGAATGCTTCTCTCCCTGAGCAGTTTCTTAACTCCAAGAAATTGGCGACGCTCCTGCTGGACTACGGTCGAGAAGTCAGGGAAAATTCGGATCACCTGTGAGTCCACTCTAAGCTCACCCTTCTCACGTGCGAGGTGGAGAATCTGGTCACGATCTCTAAAACTCAGAATTTTTGCAATAATGGGCCTCGGAAAGTCACCAGGTTTGGGGCGTGGGGCCAGTGCCCTGTGGGCCCTTTCAACTGTGAAGAAGGGGGACAAATCCGGGTTGCACAACAGGTCTTTCAAGAGGTTTTTGACGGCCAATTCAAGTCGGCCCTTCAGCGCATTTTCCGGGACCCCAATAATGCGTATATTATTCCTCCTTGATCTGGATTCAAGGTCATCACACTTAGCCTTTACTGATTTCATGTCCGTGACAAGGGTGGCCACTGTACTCTGCAGTGTAACTATATTGTCCTCACTGGCACCGATTCTATTTTCAGCCTCAGTGATCCGCGTCCCCTGTTGATCCAGTTTGGCCCTAAGAGATGCCACATTAGCATTTATATCGTCTAGCTTTTCGTGAAATGCAGCAAAGTTTCTAGCCATAGACTCCATCATGGCCGTCAGGTCCACAGGAGGCCCTCCCGCAGGGAGTGGTGAGTCGGTCTGGTCACAAGAAGAGTGGGCCTATTCGGATCTCGGGGTGGCTTTTGCAAATTTATCCATAGTCCCAGTTTTACTGGTATTCCTGGATCTGTTAGACATTGTGTAATATGAGTAAGTGGAATACGGGTGCTGTATATGACCTGGGGCTGTGCAAAGCAAAAGGTCAAAGGAAGGAGATATGGCTTTTTTGATGATGTAGCAGTAGCCCACAGGGTTATCAGAAGCGTATTATCCAGGCTCCTGAGCAAGGGTGTAGGGGAGGCAGTGTCTGGGGAGACAACCATGCAGCGCGCCTCAATGGATCATATGAGGCAGAATGGGTAATCGCTGCGGGATCCCAATGTCGTGGAATGCAGTGATGAGGGAGCGGGGGGTATCAGCCAGAGCAGAGGGGTCGCGGGAGCGCCTGCCCCCAGTATCCCCCCCAGCTCCTCACCCCACGCTTATGCAGGATCCGGATGGCGGAGTCTCCAGCAAGCCCGCGCGAAGTCCACGGGGGATCCCATGCCGTCAATGGCACAGTTTCAGCGCCGCGCTGAGGGGCCCCCCGGCCATAGGTCCGGAGGAGGCGATCTCCGCGATGGGTCCCGCGGAGACACGGGGGCCGCGGGAAGAAGTCAGGCAGTGGCGGACGGCCGCGGGGGATCCCAGCGGCAAGGCCGCGACGTCTGAGGCAGGATTCGCCCACGCGTATCAGCGCAGGTCATGATGACGGCCTCCATGCTCCCGATCAGCTGCAGCCCCCAGGCTCCGGGAGGCCAGCGATCGAGCCAGGGAGGCGGGCGGCGAGAATAAGCGAGCAGTAGGGCCGCTGGCAGCGGTGGGCCCCAGCTGCGCAACCCGTCCCCCGCCCAGCGGCAGAGCGGCGGCCCAGTCAGTCCAATGCGGGGCCGCGTCACCGGCCGAACTCAGGCCCAGGAGGTCCGATTCGGGCCAGAATTTCACGGGCAGGTGGGGCGAAGTGCCTGCAAGGCAGGAGCCGGTTTAGAGGATGGAGCAAGATGTTAGACCCCAGATGAAGGCAGATATAGAGCAGCGGCACACGGAGCTGGAAAGCTAGGCAGCCATTTTGTTGGCTGCTCAACAGCGCCCCCAAATACTTTATTTTTAACAATAATGTGGGCTATGTTATTCCAATAAGTTTTGGTATGAGCAGTTTTTTTTACTTTCTTTTTTCTTTCTCCTTTATAACAGCTTCAATTTAGAGGAATGTTGTATTTTGTAGTTTGTATAGGGTATTGTGTAATTTACATTTTGACATTTTGTTTAAGGTTTATTTTAAACCATAACACATTAAAACAAATGTAAAAATTACCAAATGTATTCTGCCCAACTGTGCTTAGGGCTTTGTGGTGTAGTGAGTGGGGTACATGTTGGCTTGTGTTGTTCAGGACAGCCTAATGGGCCCCAATATAGCATTTCTCAATAGTCTTGGTTCTCACAGTGATATTTGTATTTATTGCTACATGCTAATGGTTTACACGTACAGTGCTCTTAGGTATCCTGGGCGAGTTTTTCCAACCCCAAACTACTGGTTTGCATGTGTCTTTCTGGTTGTGCCAGACCAATTATGGTGCCAGGTGCCCAGGGACATATTGCCATGCATGTGCATGACGTGTGTAAAATCAGTGAGAATTGGCTGTGATCCTGTGCTGACATCCGACATACCAGTGCCAGAGTTGGATATGGGGTTGTGGCCACTTACTCCTAACAGGGCAGCAGTGCCGGTTGTTCCACTGTGCACATTCCAGTCTGCATCATCTCAACCTGCCACTGAAGCCATCTTGTTGGCAATGTGCTACCAAATCTACCCTTTCTTCCCTGCAGATGATTTGTCAATGTTTTATGTCGCGGTGTAACTATAGATCATAGGTGTAATATGGAAGTGAAATTAGGTCTTTAGCTGGTAAATTGAGTGAGTTATGCAAGATCTAGAAAGGTACGGTTTGAGTAAAATAAAGCAGTGAAAAAAGAAAGGAAATCAGTTCTGACAAGAACAGTTTTACTCTACTCTAGAGCATTCAGGCTAGAATACCAAAGAGGAACACAGTAAGCTCCAAGGTTGATTTGCAAATTCAACCCTAGTTCCCCAGTGCCCGCCCTTGCGGAACCAGTCAGATCAGTATAAATAGGATTAATAGTTTAGGATTTTACAAGACAAAATTACTAAAAGAGCTGGCGCTAGCACTAGAAATGAATGGCATGGTTTCAAGAATTATTCTGACAATATTACAAGTTATCAGGATAAGGATAGGATTACTTAGAGAGGGGAACTAAGGACAAGGCAAGGCAAGGTATACTATGGTTTTCTATGGTTCCTATTGATACTCACAGTCCACTTTTAGTTTTATGCCTGGTTTTGGTGAAGCACAGTGAAATATCCTGGGCATGACAGGGCCTTTTGAATCACAGTGGTTTCAAAATTAACAGATGGAATTAGCATAAAAACAGCATTTTGAAAGGGTGAAAATGTTTCATTTTGAAGGGGATTTTGGCTTTTGCAGCAATGCAGTGCTGCCTGGTCACTTGATTCCCTTTACAGGTTTCAGAACACACTGGCCTACTTTTTCAGTGTGTCCCCAGTTCCATTTTGCCTAAAGTGTGCTAGGTAGGACGGTGCAGCCATTTATTTTTTGTTGCTGCAAAAACTCAGTTTTGAGGTCCTGGAGCACACAGGAGCCAGCGCAGCAAGGTTGCTGTTTCTTGCGTTAATGCAGCTTCTTGATGTGGCACAATGTCATTGATTGGGTCAATATATCCCACAGCCCGCCCCCACCCCTGATTGGCTGCCCCTTTTCCCTTCTGCAAGCTAGCGTCGAGCTCAGCTCCGAGGCCCCTTTTTGGAGTTTTGGAGCCCAGGTGAGTGGATTGGCCTTGTGACCCCTCCTGAGCCTGTAAAATTTGAAATGTTCTTGTCCCATGCCCTGCGTGCAGCGTTTCCCGAACCCTCTCCTCAGCATCCACTTCCTTGTTGAGCACCCGTCCCCACCCCTGATTGGCTGCTCTCAGGTTTGGGGGTTCTATGTTAAGGTCAATGCCCAGATAATCCTCCTCCTCTTCCTCCTCACATGTCTCTTGATCTTGATCTTCAGAGGAGCTCTCTGTAGAATTCGTCTTTCTGTTCCTCCAAGATCCCTCGTGTCTCTCTTTGCAGGCTTTGGGACGGACTCGTCTGGAGGCCACCTTGCCAGTTAGCAGACTGCTCGGCAGTGAGGCCCCCAGGGAGTCCGCCCCTAATTCCAGGGAAAAAGGCATAGGCCGGAAAAAACCCTGGCGAAATGGTTGACAGTTGCACGATGGGGTGCAGGAGAGCGAAGACTACGATTCCCAGAAGTCTCTTTCAATCCAAGCAAAGCGGAATCCAGGCACGGCAGAGCGGAAGGGGGAAGAGAATGGACTGCAGCGGAGTGGAAGCGGAGTCGCACAAGAAGAGTAGTGGGAACGGAGGAATGCTGGATGCAAGGTAAGCAGAAGGCAAAGTGAAGGCAAGCGTCCCCAACCAGCACGATCCTCCCCGCAATGAGAGACAATAAAGGACTCTCCCAAAATGGCAATAAGGCCAAGACAGAGTGCGGGTGAGCGTAAATGGGAGTTTATCAATCAGAATAGGGCATGCAAAGAACTCTGCAAACTCCGAGAGCGCTCTGTCTGACAATAGCAAAGACAGGCGTATATATTTACAAAAAACGTCATAAGAACCTACACACTATAGGGGGCACAAGTTCATGGGGATTGGGTGGCGACGACTAACTATAGGTGCTGCTGTGATGTGGTTGGCTTTGGCTGGAAGACGTCACTGGGCAGCCTCGTGGGTTGGGCTGGGCCTGGCCGGGTGGCGGAGTTCATCCAGGCGGTGTTGTGGGGCCATCGTGGCCAGTGGCAGAGATGAATGTCTCTTCCTGACTTATTAGCCCTATGCCATGCACACCGCAGTCATTCGAGCATTTTTAGCCTTATCTTCTTCAGTAAATCTTATACTAGGTTATACAACAGGTTAATGCAACACAGGAGGAATGCACCTTGTGAGGGGACTGGAGGTAATACGTCAGGGCATGGTTACCAGTGTCCTGTTGACCGGGGCCATAGGTCGAGGGGCTAAGCTTCAGGGCCTGGCACGGGCGGTACATGTCTTTCTGCTTTGTTAGAAGTTGTTATGGATGTTCCGCTGTTTGTTGTCAAAGTGTTGGGTGTCTTTATTGCACAGGGCCATAAGTCTGAGGTGGTCCGGTGGGTTGTGAGGTTTACGAGGGGGCGCGTACGTTCAGGCAGAGGTTTACTGCTGTGCTGTAAATAATGCAGGTGGCAGGTGGTGGCCTTGGGTGCTACAGAGGGGGTTACAAATCCTTGAAGCGGCTCCAGTCTGGTTGGGGGAGGTAAAGCAGCGCGGCGCGGTCTCTGCTCTCATGCCTTTGGCAGCCCTCACAGGGTGGGAGGGGGAATGGCCTTGCAAGTATTTCACAAAGGTATCTCCCTCGTGTGTTGCTGAGTTAGGTAAAAACATTAAGCATTTGAACATTCTATAATACTTATTCAAATCTTTTTTAAAACATGCATTTCAACTTTGCTGGATGTGTCTCGATTATTCCCAGTCTGAACACCGTATTCGTACACTATGTTTTAACAACTACAATATTTAATTACATGCATATATATTTGTAGTAAGTGAGGTAGTAGTCGGGTTGGTGGAATACATAGGAAATGACTCGCCACTGTACGTGACGGTGGTGGCGCATAAGAAGCTTAGACATACACACATAACAAGTGCATTTCTTGCGCATCCTTCGCATGAGATTCACAGTCTGGTTACATTCATTTCCTCGTATATTCTAGCAGCATTAGTTCAGGTATGGCGCGAGCCCATGAGGTGTAAGTTTTCTCAGTAATATTCGTAACAACTAGATTCCTGGTGCGTTCCGTCATTATTAGCACCCAACTGCAATGATATATGTTCATCATCGCTTATATCATGGGGGCATGATCTCTTGTAATTATACATCTTACAGGTTTTTACAATATAAGGGGTTTTATGAGAGGAAAGCATCTTTTGCAAGTAGTCTCAACATTAATATACGAGGATTGTCGGGCCTGTGATGACCATTTTATTGTTCATTTCATTTTGCTTAGGCCTGCTGGCCGGGTCAGGCTGGGAGCGATGATACGATACACTGCGGGAGGTGAACTGTTACAATGTCAGTGCATTACACTAGCTCATGTTCTTTTGGTTCGTGGGAACGGGCTCGCAGCGGATCTACCAGGGTGCTGCGGCAACAATGATGACTGAAACCCTCCAAGGGTGGGGGCCGCGCTACAGTGCGCTGAGCTCACACCATCCTTACCAGACAAAAATGGTGTCTAGGCCTAACTAAATTTTAATACGTGTGGGCAATTAATGCGTGCGGGCAATGTCTCCAGTGGGTGAGCCCTCCACCACCTGGGCCCGGGTGGCATGAGGAGACGCCCAAGAGAGCCATAGTCCTCACCTGGGGAGAAAGTGCAGGCGAGGGGGGTCGTCTTGGACCAGTCCTCCCCTACATTTCCCCCCTTTCGTTACTAAAGTAACGAATTCTTTAAATCTTCTATCCTCCTACATTCTGCCTCGTCCATCACTGCCTCATCCCATGCCGGAGTTCCTTTGATGGGCATCCATGCCCTGCACACTGCTCTTAAGCTCTCACCTCTCCGGGCATATTCATCTGGAGTACACGTTAGATATATGCACCCACCATCTGCTTCCAAATCTACCCAAACTTCCTCATACCATTCTAGTATACGGGGCTCTTTGATGGTGGTGTGCCACAACTTATCTACAATATCTTTATCGTGGTATATGGGCACCAGTTGGTACCTGGGCGAGTTATCTATCCCTGTTTGTACTTGTGCTTCTTGCATTGTTTTTATTGTACCGTGTGAGTTGCCCATTGTCACCATCATCATTGCACCATTTGGTACTGCGTTAGCACAGACTCGAAGACCCATCTGGCACAAGCAAAAAAGTAGAAGGAGGAACACAACAGCTGGTATTAAAAATTTTACAGTTGTTCCAAGCCATGAGGGAACCCAGGAGAAGATGTTGTCGAACCAGGTACTTGCTTCTGCTCCGCCTTCTATTTTCATTTTTTCTCCTAGGTTGTGGACTGCTTCGATCACATGGGACAGGGAGCCGTTCTCTGTGTCTTCAGAAGGTACGAAAGTGCAGCAGGCACTTCCTATTTTTCGGCAAACACCACCGTCCATCGCTGTCAACAGGTCCAGAACATACCTGTTTTGCATGGTCATTAGTCGTAAAGCTCTTAGTTCTACTTTGATAATATTGAATCCTTCTTCAGTGTCGTTCGCCAACTGAATCAATTCCCAGCGTGTTATCTGGAGCCACTTTGCGTTTGCCCTTGCTTGGACACTTGAGACGAGTGAGGCAAAAAATGTTTCTGCTGAGCTGAATAATCGATATTTATCTGGGATCTGAGCCAATAGTTCTGATGATGCCTTTGATATGTAATTTGATGCTCGCCTGTTACGGGTCAGCGCTTCTTCCTTGCTTCCAGAAGACAGAACATATATTTGTGACTCTGCAGTTGGTTGAGCCACACTCTGCATGCGCTCCTGTGTCCTTTTGCTCCCATCGATGTGGCTTTCTGGTATCACCATTAGTGCCGAATGCAGAGTGGCCATTGAGCAGCTGCCACTCCATGACTGGGGAAGGTGTAGGTATGCCTGTTTGCCGCACACCCAGTATGTGTCCATCAGGGCCGCTGTCCCTTTCTTTAGGTCTGGGATGGTGAGGGTCTTGTTGCAGTTTGAGTTTGTTCCCATGGGAGTTCTCCCTTCTCCTTTAAAGCACAGCTTATAGTCCATTTCGCTCTGTAGTTTGAACGGCTTTTCAATGGCAGTTACCCAAGTTAACTTTGAAATGTGTTCTCTCCATACTGGTGTACATGTTTTCTCTATCCACTGTAATCTGTCCGGTGCCACACCTTTTAGTGCTTCCGCTTTGCACAGTACTTCTTCATCCTTTTGCTTGTTGTCAGAAAAAAGTGTCCCTCCTATCACAAAAAATGGTTCTTTCAAGCATACTACTCCTGCCGTTTTTGGGTAACACGTTTTCTCGTTCTGCAACATTTGAAAAGTCACTTCGTGTGCCTGGAAGGTGTTCTTAATCCTGCACAGCATGAGATGAAGGAGACATTGGGCATCCACAATAGGCAACTCTTTGGGTAGTAACACTTTAGGTGTACCTGATGCATGGGGGATGAGGGAACAGACATAACAGCTTTCGTTTGTTGTCTGTTTAGCTGTGGCACTCATGTCTGCATACCACTTATTTGTTTGATGGGGGTGTCGTGGGTCTTCCATCTTATCTAGACCTAGCCCATAGTACTCATCATACTTCTTCCTCCCTGTTTCTCTCTTTCGTCGGGCATTCTTGTTACTCATGTACTTCCCAACCCCCTGATCATTGGGCAAACTAGACCCCCCTTCCTCATTCCCGCCCCCCTTGGCCCATTCATCATATAGTATTTCGTACATTTCTAGTGGCTTTTCGTTTTCTTTTCTGACGCTGTCTGGCAGATTGTTTTTTGGAATGTTGGCAAGTTTGCTGGTGGGGGTGTCATACAACCATGATATGGCAGACGGGTTTCGATCGTTGGAACTATGGGCATTGTAACTGGATACCCCTGGTGGAGACACTGTGTTGCTCTGCATTTCACCATGTGGCTTTTCTCTTTGTGCGGTCACAACACTTGGTGGTGTGGTATGATACCCCCAGACAAGTTCAGTTCCGTCCCATATCAAAAAATCACCTTCCCTGGTATTGACACTTGCAGTTGCATTGAGCCCGGTGGTACTGTTAATTGGTCCAGTAGTGTTATTACTTCCTCCCCCCTCGTGCATCTCGATAGAGATGAACGCTATAAACCAATACGTAACCAAGCCAAACATTATCATAAAAAACAATGTGATGCATGCTGATAATCCACACTCATACGAATATCTACATCTTTCATATACTAATTCTCTCATTCTACTAATTCTATCCGTTGCAGGCTGCCCGTTAGATGCCATGGAAGCTCCTGTTTGAGATATAAGAGTGCATTAAGTGCATGCATGTAAACGTTTTGCTGGCACCATCTGTGCCAATACATTTGACGGGGAATGGAAGCGGGTGGGGGTGCGGGGGGGGGGGGTATTCACAGACAAGGATGTATTCAAGTTATAACATTTTTATTTCATTAATTACATACCACTCATCAAAAAGAAAGAAAGCACACATATATACACGTTTTTCTTTTTTTTTTTTTTTTCTTTTTTTTTTTTTGTAATATCCTTGTCAGTCATTATTTTATTCAATTCCAGTGCTGACATTATTCCATTCAGGTCCAGTGTTGACACACACACTCACGCAAGTCGATATTTAGACATCTTACTGATTTGCATCGTTTGCTGTTGTCTGTGCCTCCTCCTCTATTTCCTCGTGTACATTGCTGTATGCTTTTCGTACGTCGGTTAAGTGCACCCAATATCTCAAGCCCTTCACTTTTACTGCCGTGGGCGTGCAAAATATTACTTCGTATGGGCCGTGGAACCGTGGTGCATTCCACCGACGCACAAAGCTTCTGACATAAATTGAGTCGCCTGGCATTAGCTGTAGCTGTTGCTCTGGCTCTGCGCCACATCCTGTTACATTTCCCTCTTCTCTGGTGAGGGGTGGGGAGAGTTGCTTCGATATTGCGCGCGCTGCCCTCGTTAATTTTCTTAGGTAGTCTGTGAACTCATCCCCCAATATTGCGGCGCTTCTGTGAGCATCTGAGTGTTCACGCAGTGGGGAGTGTGCTGTGGTCATTCGTCTCCCAGTCACGATCTCGTGTGGGGACAAGTGGTGGTCTTTACTTGGTTGATTTCTCAACTCAAATAGGGCCAGGGGTAGGCAGTAAATCCAATTTCTCTTTAGTGAGAAGCATAGTTTTGACAGTCTGCCTTTTAACAGGCCGTTCATCTTTTCCACTACGCCATTACTTTGTGGATGATAAATCGAACATAATTTATGTTTTATACCCAATAATGTGGTAACTTCCTTGAAAAGTTCATTCACAAAGTGAGAGCCGTTGTCTGAGCGTATTACGTCACAAATTCCCCAGCGCGGGAACACTTCCCTCACTAGGAACTTGGCGGCGCTTTTGGCATCAGGTCACGCACATGGTCCCGCTTCCACCCACCTTGAAAATGGGCACACCACCACGATCATGTACCGCGAGCCATTACACCTTTCCCCCATGTCAGCATAATCTATATGCAGTTCTCTGAAGGGGCCAATGGGTTTGGGAATTGTTCCCCGGAGTGTTCGTAATGTCATTCCTGAGTTGTATATTTGGCATGTTGTACATTCCATTGCTAATCGAGACACATGTTCCTGGAGACAGGGCACAAACCATTCTTCCTGTATCTCTGCTGCGATGTGCTGCTTGGTGTTGTGTGCGGGGAAGTGTAACTGTTGAAATGCAACTTCTAGTAATTGGAGTGGCATCACCACTTTCCCTGAGTTATTTTGCCGCCATAGTAGATCTGTCCCTGATTGGCTGCATCCCCGTTTCGTCCATGTTAGTTTTTCTTCTGCACTAGCTCCTTCCTGTAATTCTAGTATTTGTGATAAGGGCATCATGTTATACCCTTCTGACAATTCTTTGGTTGTTGTGTTCTTGATCATGAACTCACCGGTGTCGTATTTCTGAAAATAGGAAGCCTCCTTGGCGGCAGCGTCTGCTGCCGCGTTCCCTAAAGACACAACGTCTGAGTTGGAGGTATGGGCCTGGCACTTCACTATTGCTACGGCAGTAGGGTTTTGTAGGGCCTCAATTAATTCTTTTAACAATTCTGCATGCTGCACTGGTGTTCCATCTGCCCTTCTGAAACCCCTACGGCCCCATCTTGCTAGACCTCCATGTACGGTCGTTGTCATGTAAGCTGAGTCTGTGTATATTGTAACTGCACAGCCCTTTGCTGCGTGTAGTGCTTCTATGAGCGCAACCAGTTCTGCTGCCTGTGCAGAGTAATGCGACGGGAGGCGGTACTGTACTAATGTTTCAAACTCACCTTCCTCTAATCTCACTACCGCCATGCCAACGTGTTTTTCTCCCGTGTCCATATCAATTGATGCGGACCCATCCACAAAGTACACTTCCCCCTCGCTGAGAGCGTTTTCACACACCACTGTGCCCTCCCCTCCTTCTCCTGTGTTGGTTGCGCAATCGTGATTTTGCATGTCTTCTACTGTGCACGCTTCTGTAATGAATGTGGCGGGGTTCACTGTTTTACATCTCACTATGTGAATGTTGGCGCTGGACAATATAATCTCGTATGCTGTTGCCCGCTGTGTGGTCAGTGTGCTTTTTGATCTTTCAAGTATTGCAAATAATGAGTGCTCCACAAACAATGTCACAGGGCATCCCATTACTATTGTGGCACTTTTTTCAATCGCAAATGCGGCTGCTGCGAGTGATTGTTCGCACGCGAAATGACCCTGCATCACGGCATCTAAAGTACCACTATAGTAAGCTAGGGGCTTGTGTCCTAAGGATGTCTTTTGTGTCAGCACCGCTGTCATAAGTGTTCCTTTGCAATGGGAAAATAGGTAAAATTCGTGTCCATAATCAGGGTTTGCTAGTACTGGAGCGCTTGAAATTAGCTCTTTCAGTGATTTGAACGATGTGCTCATTTCTTCTGACCATTTTATTTTTACATTCTCCTGTTGTGCTTCTTTGAGTGCTTGTAGGAGGGGCCTGGTGTATGCTGCATAGTCTAGTATCCATGCTGGGCAATAATTGCACATCCCCAAAAATTTCTGCATATCTTTCACTGTTGTGGGTTCTCCTACCGATCTTATTGCCTCTACCCTGTCGGGAATTATTCTTTTTCCATCTTTCGATATGAGCTGTCCCAGGTATAGGACCTCAGGCAGACAATACTGTAGCTTCTCCTTGTCTACCTTGTATCCTTTGTTGGCCAGTAAAGTCAGGAGCATTGTTGAATCTTTTCTACACGTTTCTTTGTCTTGTGCACACACCAATAAATCGTCCACGTACTGAATAATAGTACTCTCTACTGATAGGTTTCCCAAGTCTTCATGCAATATGCGGTTGAATATGCTCGGACTTTCACAGTATCCTTGTGGCAGTCTGCAGTGTTCATATCTTTTTCCCCCCAGTGTGAACGCTGTAAGGTATCTACTCTCTTCAGCCAGAGGTATCGAGAAAAATGTGTTTTTCAAGTCCACTACTGTAAAATGTGATGCTGTTTTTGGGATACTGCATAGTATGGATGCAGGGTTCGGGACTAGAGGGAACTCTTTTTGTATTACATCATTGAGGGGGCGTAAATCCTGTATCATCCGCCAAGATCCCCCCTTTGCTTTTTTGATTGGATAAATACATGTGTTACATGGGGAGTTTGAAGGCACTATTATTCCTTGTACTAGTAGTGCATTTATCGTCTCTTTTATCCCTTCTTCAGCTTCACGGGACAATGGATACTGTTTAACTCTTGGTAGGATAGCTCCTTGTTTTAGGTTTATTCTCACAGGTTGTACTCCATGCAACAGCCCTACATCATGTGGGCCTGTTGTCCATAAATTGTTTGGTACTAGCCTCATGTCGTCATCAAAAAATGACGGTGGTGTTCCTACCACTGCCATTAATTGGACGGGGATCTCTCTGGCTTGGATCAAAATGTCACAGGGCATCGCTATTTCCATTACTATCTCACCTTCTACTTCTGTGTCTGAAAAGAGATCCTCATCTGTTACCTCGCGTAAGGCAAGGTTGGCGTCTGTACACAGTACGGTGCGCCACTCACATCCTTCTCTGTCCATTCCAATCACAGCGATCCGTTTCGCTGATACCTGCACCGCGTGCAAATCCAACGACACCACGGATCCTGGTGTTGCATTCGGCCACACTATGGGGCGGAAGAGGAATTCTGCTGGAATCCTCCAATCCATGTTTTTTAGCTCTGGGACTATGAGGGCCAAAGTCTTTAGCCCTGCAATAAACATCTCTTCCTTTTGTGGCAGCCCTCGTATTTCCTGTGTGGTTGTGTAGGCTTGCACTACCAACATTGCACGCAAGGGACATATCCCGGGTGTAGAACACACTATTCCTCCTTCGTTAAATGATATGGTCATGTTAAGTTTACTCATAAGATCCCTCCCCAGCAAATTTATCGGGGACTGTTCATAGTACAGTAAGGGTGCTTTTACGGTCTTGCCCCCTATGGTTACATCCAACGCTTCTGTGTAAGGAACTTCAATTACAGCCCCAGAGAACCCCTGCGTCTCTAACTTCCTGTTAGATAACGGGAATCGGCCCTCTCTGACACATGATTTCTCCGCTCCCGAATCAACCATGAATATAAATTGCCTGTCTCCTATCTGCGCCCCCACCAATGGTTCCTCTGCTGCACAGTGGGTGGTAGATAGAACTGGACACGCAAGTGTTCTCTGTGGGCTGTCCTATGCGGGGTGTCTCATGGCCCCCCCTTCATTAAATACGTTACCTGAGACCACTGACATGCCGTTATAAGGTGCTGGTGCGGGGGCCCCGTTAGCTGCTGTCGCGAAAGGGTTGCCTGGTGTATATTGCATGCTGTCGTTGTGAGGCATGTTTTGTGGGTGGTTCTGTGTTCTATATTGGGGTCCCTGTTGCTGGCTCGTGTTACCCTGGCTTGGGTCTCCCAGTTGCTGTTGTCCCATCGGAAGGCCATATGGGCTTCCCGGGTGGGGATGGCCATACTGTTCTACCTCCTGGAACCCGTTGTTTTGTCTACTTCTGCACTCCCTGGAGTAATGTCCCCATCGCCCACAGTTCCAGCAACTCCCCTGAGGGCCCCTGGGACCCTGCCATCCACTTCCTCCCATTCCCCCGTACCCCTGTGGTCCACCTCCTCTTCGGCTCCTGTACCCACCTCGTCCCCCTCGAGGGGTCCACTCTTGCCACTGCGGACCTCCACCCTGCTCCTGCTCGTTCCACTGCCGCTGTCCTGTTCCCGCCCAATTAGTTGCCATCCTTCCTTGTATTGCTATCAGCCCCTCCTCCTCATCTTCCCCCTCCCTGTTGTGTGGGAGCGCGGCTACTGCTGCTGCAACCTTCACTAACTTTGTCTGCACCAACTTCGCCTCGTCTGCCAATCTTTTCTGCGCCACCTCCTTCTCCCTCTCCTTTATTCGCTTACAATGGTGTACTATTATGCTCTGAATTTCCGGCCATCCCTTTGCTTCTATACCTGCTATTTTGTCAAGCGCCTTCTGCACTTCCTTTGGGAGCCCCCTTTTTATAATGAAGTAAAATAAAGAGGTCGATTGATACCAGGGCGTGCCCGTTTCCGCTCTCCACATCTCTTGGACCCGAAAAATGTAATCCATAGCCTCCTCCCCGTCATTCATGGCACACTGCATCACGGACTGTAAGTCAGGTGTGTCTGGAAATGTTTCGCGTAAGGCGTCCCACACCCTCGCACGCACTGTGTTAAAGGAGGCCCCATCATGGCGGTCGCAATCTAATGTTACTCCCGGGAAACCGGCTTTAACGCATACTCTTTCAGCCTGGTCGCCCACCGCTGATACGAGCAGGCTTTTTACATCTCCTACAGCTAGGGGTACCCCAGCTGTATGTTTTTCGAAGGCGTATATCCACTTACTAGCCCCTCCTGATAATGGGGGCAATAGCTTTAATAAATTAGCTTTATCCATCTGTGCCCATGGGATATAATTAGGCCTTCCTCCTCCCCTATGTATCAACGGGAGCTGTAGCTTTCCTTTCGCTGTTGCGTCCGGACCCGTTTTGGCTGCTGATGTTCCCATTGATGCCATTTTCCCCACTCTGTTCCTTAGTCGTCCCGACCACTCATCATCTAGGGTTCTCATAGAACATGCACCTTCCTCCCCCTCGCTTCCCCCTCCTATTGCCATACTCAATCTGTCGCTTTCGTCTAGCTCTTCTCTAATATCACATAGTAATTCCTCTCTAAGTCCCCTAAGCCTTTCTTCGTCACCACCATCTTCCTCTCGGGTCCCTACTTCTATTATTCGCGTTGGTTCTTCCTCAATCCTAAACAGGATCTCGCCCTTCTTCCACCCCTCTTCGGGCCTTCTGCTTTCCTCTGAGGCTCTAGACGTACGTCCAGCTCTAGTTGTATCCAGTGCTGTCCGTTCACATATGTTTTTTATCCTCGAGAGCTCATCTTTTGCTATCGACAGTCTTGATTCTAGATCTTCTGTAAGTTTCTCTATGTCCACCCTTTGCGTATTCGCCTGGCCTCGCTCCCTTGTACTTTCATAAGGTGGGGGTGCAGTGGGCCGGTGGGGTGTGGTAGTTGTCGGGGGAGGTACATACGTTGGATCACTGTATCCTTCTGCGGGTACAGGTTTCTTTAATATCGGGTATAAACTTATTACCTCTACTGGTGGTGTTACACCTGGCAATTCTTTGATATCTTTCTGTAACACCAGTGGATTGTCTGTAGTAGATGGGAGATCAGGATTTGGTGCTGGCGCTTTAGGCGGTGGTACCTCTTCGAATAACCGCCAAAGATCTAATATTTCCCTCCTATTCTGCAGCTGTTTCCCTCGGTACTTCAAGAAAATGCATGTCATCACCATATCTAAAACGCTTTTGTCAAATGACCCTCCCTCTGGCCATATCTGGGGTAGCCCCTCTCCTTTCAGCTCGGTTACCCATTGGTCGTGGTATTTCTTAATCCGCTCCGCGTGCCCTGGAAGGCTTTTACAAATATGTGATAATGGTGTTTCAGGCCCCATCTCTGTGTGCCCTCCTAGTGCTTATGTGTCTCTGTATGTCTGCAACTCCAATGTTACTGTAGTAGCGATATTGTTTTTACGTATTCTACTTCACATCCAGTGTTATGCTCGGTTGGGCTCTTCCTCCCTTAATTGCTCAATACAAAAACTGTCTGTACACAATTTCTACTTTGTTCTCTTCGGGGGACACATACAAGAGCAACCCATCATTTATTTTGACACTATCAACCCGGAAATCAAAAGGTACCCACTCACGTCACTGTCTCAGCGTTGCTTCAAAAGAGGTTTTATCCGGTCACACTTACCATGACCATTTGACAATTATACATTTATAACCGTTTTACACATTCGCAACATCAAAGTCGTCCCTTGACACATACGAGGTGCACACACCTCTTGGTAACACTCAGTACACCATTCACGCTGCCCTCCCTTTCCTCCCTAGCCGGCTGTCTCTGTCTAACTTAGCGCATATGCATAAACTTATAGGTTTTAACCTTCTCTCCCCCCTCTAGTAGAACCCTTGTTCTCTTACTTTTCTCCCAAGTTTGTGCTAATTCCGTTTTTATTCTCCCCCTACCCCTAAAGAAAAAAGGAAAAGAAGTAGTAGCGATCACTAATATATTCTCAGTGCCCCCTTTTGCTGAACACTTTTATCTTGTATTTCACTTCATCATATATTCCCAGCACTAGTCGATATAGCACTATGCGGCGCCGCCTTCCACCCCCTTTCGGAGCTAGGTTCCCGTCACTTCTATCTCTTTATTCGCCTCGTAATCCTAATGGCCATATGCAAAGAAAAAGAAAGGAAATTTTAGAGTAATCTTTAGTATATCTTCGTACCCCCTTCTCGTTCCCTGTCCTACCCTTCTCTCCCCGCTCCCTTTACAATCGCTCACACTCAGTACTCACGTGCCCGTCTTGAACCGATAGTCTCCGAAACTGGGTCCGTCCAGGCAGTGTCGCCGTTAACTCAACAGTCAGCCCCGGCTCCGGCGAGCGGCACTCAAAGGGGATTTTTTTCCAATCGGGATCCCGTACCCTTTCTCATTGAGTGCGCACTTCTTAGTGTACCGGTCGCCGTTGGCGGGCAGCCTCCCGGAGACGGCTCACTGTGCGTATCCCTTTTCGACCGGAGATTCTCGTGCCAAAAGGGGACGGTTATAATGGGTTTAGGAAGAAATAAAATCACGCTATCGGGGTCACCACTGAAGGCAAGCGTCCCCAACCAGCACGATCCTCCCCGCAATGAGAGACAATAAAGGACTCTCCCAAAATGGGAATAAGGCCAAGACAGAGTGCGGGTGAGCGTAAATGGGAGTTTATCAATCAGAATAGGGCATGCAAAGAACTCTGCAAACTCCGAGAGCGCTCTGTCTGACAATAGCAAAGACAGGCGTATATATTTACAAAAAACGTCATAAGAACCTACACACTATAGGGGGCACAAGTTCATGGGGATTGGGTGGCGACGACTAACTATAGGTGCTGCTGTGATGTGGTTGGCTTTGGCTGGAAGACGTCACTGGGCAGCCTCGTGGGTTGGGCTGGGCCTGGCCGGGTGGCGGAGTTCATCCAGGCGGTGTTGTGGGGCCATCGTGGCCAGTGGCAGAGATGAATGTCTCTTCCTGACTTATTAGCCCTATGCCATGCACACCGCAGTCATTCGAGCATTTTTAGCCTTATCTTCTTCAGTAAATCTTATACTAGGTTATACAACAGGTTAATGCAACACAGGAGGAATGCACCTTGTGAGGGGACTGGAGGTAATACGTCAGGGCATGGTTACCAGTGTCCTGTTGACCGGGGCCATAGGTCGAGGGGCTAAGCTTCAGGGCCTGGCACGGGCGGTACATGTCTTTCTGCTTTGTTAGAAGTTGTTATGGATGTTCCGCTGTTTGTTGTCAAAGTGTTGGGTGTCTTTATTGCACAGGGCCATAAGTCTGAGGTGGTCCGGTGGGTTGTGAGGTTTACGAGGGGGCGCGTACGTTCAGGCAGAGGTTTACTGCTGTGCTGTAAATAATGCAGGTGGCAGGTGGTGGCCTTGGGTGCTACAGAGGGGGTTACAAATCCTTGAAGCGGCTCCAGTCTGGTTGGGGGAGGTAAAGCAGCGCGGCGCGGTCTCTGCTCTCATGCCTTTGGCAGCCCTCACAGGGTGGGAGGGGGAATGGCCTTGCAAGTATTTCACAAAGGTATCTCCCTCGTGTGTTGCTGAGTTAGGTAAAAACATTAAGCATTTGAACATTCTATAATACTTATTCAAATCTTTTTTAAAACATGCATTTCAACTTTGCTGGATGTGTCTCGATTATTCCCAGTCTGAACACCGTATTCGTACACTATGTTTTAACAACTACAATATTTAATTACATGCATATATATTTGTAGTAAGTGAGGTAGTAGTCGGGTTGGTGGAATACATAGGAAATGACTCGCCACTGTACGTGACGGTGGTGGCGCATAAGAAGCTTAGACATACACACATAACAAGTGCATTTCTTGCGCATCCTTCGCATGAGATTCACAGTCTGGTTACATTCATTTCCTCGTATATTCTAGCAGCATTAGTTCAGGTATGGCGCGAGCCCATGAGGTGTAAGTTTTCTCAGTAATATTCGTAACAACTAGATTCCTGGTGCGTTCCGTCATTATTAGCACCCAACTGCAATGATATATGTTCATCATCGCTTATATCATGGGGGCATGATCTCTTGTAATTATACATCTTACAGGTTTTTACAATATAAGGGGTTTTATGAGAGGAAAGCATCTTTTGCAAGTAGTCTCAACATTAATATACGAGGATTGTCGGGCCTGTGATGACCATTTTATTGTTCATTTCATTTTGCTTAGGCCTGCTGGCCGGGTCAGGCTGGGAGCGATGATACGATACACTGCGGGAGGTGAACTGTTACAATGTCAGTGCATTACACTAGCTCATGTTCTTTTGGTTCGTGGGAACGGGCTCGCAGCGGATCTACCAGGGTGCTGCGGCAACAATGATGACTGAAACCCTCCAAGGGTGGGGGCCGCGCTACAGTGCGCTGAGCTCACACCATCCTTACCAGACAAAAATGGTGTCTAGGCCTAACTAAATTTTAATACGTGTGGGCAATTAATGCGTGCGGGCAATGTCTCCAGTGGGTGAGCCCTCCACCACCTGGGCCCGGGTGGCATGAGGAGACGCCCAAGAGAGCCATAGTCCTCACCTGGGGAGAAAGTGCAGGCGAGGGGGGTCGTCTTGGACCAGTCCTCCCCTACAAAAGCGGAAGGCCAACAGCGGAGGAAAGCAGGAAACAGAGCCAAAAACGGGGAGCAGCAGAGGGCAGAGTATACTCACTTGGAGAGCGCGAAGGAGAAAACACAGCGTGTAGACCCAAAGTGGAAACAGAGGGTTGCAATGCAACGGCGTAACTGTCCGGTGCGTAGATAACGTCGTGTCTATGGGGGCGTGGCACGACAGGAAAAACACTAGACTGCAGCAGATGGTTCCGTTAGTGTTTCTTTCATCTAGTCCACAACTTCCATGGCGGATGCGTCGTGACAGCTGCTCCCTTTCCCTTCTGCAAGCTAGTATCGCACTCAGCTCTGAGGCCCCCCTTTACAGTTTTGGACTCCAGGTGAGCGGATTGGCCTTGTGACCACTCCTGAGCCCGTAAAATGGTGTTGTCCCATGCCCCGCCTGCAGCGTTTCCCAACCCCTGTCCCCAGCATCCACTTCCTTGTGAAGGGCCAGCCCCCACCCCTTATTGTATGCTGCTTTTCCCTTCTGCAAGCTAGCATCACGCTCAGCTCTGAGGCCCCTCCTTCGAGTTTTGGAGTCCAGGTGAGCGGATTGGCCTTGCGACCCCTCCTGAGCCCATGAAATTAGAAATGACTTGTCCCATGCCCTGCGTGCAGCGTTTCCCAACCCCTCTCCCCAGCATCCACTTCCTTGTTAAGCGCCCGACCCGACCCCTGATTGGCTGCTTAAGGTACCTTAACCCACCTTCCCAGGGCAGCCCTCTGCAGACAAAGGGCAGCTCCTCCAGAGAGTGTCAGCAGGTGTCCGCAGGGGAAGCCAGTGAAGCCAGTGACCAGCTGTCAACCAGCAGCGACCAAAATGTAAGTGTGGCATGGGTGGGGAGCAGAGCAATTACTTTACTCCAGAAAGCCCTACCACTCTACATTATCACTAACCTACATCTAAAACTGTAAATGTGTGCAATGCCACACATAGACAGATCTCTAAATGTTAACCATCAACATCAGGTGAGGCTAGGACATTGATCTACATCTAACACACATTTGGATAGAACTGCGATATTTAGCTGTGCTTCGTAAGACCCAGACAGATTAGCCAATGATAGCAACTGCCTCCTAACACTGTGTCACATCTAGATAGCGCGCCCACAGATTACTGCAAGGTCCAATCACTAGTACTCTACTGTGACTGTGTAGCATCTAGACAGAATATTAGACACATATTAGACGAATTGTAAATGACAGCATGTGCCACACTTAGATGGAATTGTGAATGGTAACATGTGCCTCTCTTGGATAGAATGGTGAATGGTAGAATTACTTAGAATTGGGAAAAGTAGCCTGCGGCCCATCTAGACAGGTTTCTGATTGTCAGCAATGCAGCACCTAGTTCAATTTGTAAACAGTAGCCTGCTTCACTTATCGATAGGTTCATCAATGCTAGCAATGCCACACTTTGACCAATTTGACCACTTGTATATTGTATATTGTAATATATTCTTGTGAATCTTGACTACCTGTATATTGTATGTTGTACACTATGTAATCTTGTAAGCCTTGCATAACCTTTGCTGCGCCCTGTTACTTTCAGGTCTGGTGCACTTTACAAATTCAATAAACAAACAAACAAAATTAGAATTGTGAACATTAGCCTATGCCAGACCCAGGCAGGACTGTGAAATGTTAGCAACGACACACGTAGTTAGAACTGTGAACATTAGCCTGCCCAGACCCATACTAGATTGTGAGTATTAGCAATGCCACCCTTGGTTAGAGTTGCAAACATCAGCCTGCACCAGATGCTCACAGGATTATGAATGTTAACAATGCCACACTTCCGCTTAGTCAATTAGAATTGTGAACATTAGCATGTAACACACTTAGAGATGGAACCGTGAACACTTGCCTTATTTGCATCTAGATAGAATGGATTTGCCAACATGTCCAACACTTAGATAGATTTATGAATGGTAGCATGTGCCACACTTAGATACATTGTCAATGATAGCATTTCCCACACTTAGAGATTGAATCATGGATATTTATCTAATTCGCTTCTAGATAGAATGGAACTGTCAGCTTGTCCCACACTTAGATGGAATTGTGAATGTTAGCATATGCCACACTTAGAGATGACATTGTGAACATTAGCCTAAGTCACATCTAAATAGAATGGAATTGTCCGCATGTTTCTGAATATTAGCAATGCCACACTTAGCTTGATTTGTAAACAATAGCATGCGTCGCATCTAGATAGGATTGTGAATGTTAGCATTGCCAAACATGGTTAGAATTGTGAACACTTGCCTGCGTCACTTATTGATATGATTGTGAATGTTAGCGATGCCAATCTTGATTAGAATTGTGAACACTTGCCTGTGTCAATTATTGATATGATCGTGAATGTTAGCAATGCCACACTTAGCTGGATTTGTAGACAGTAGCCTGCGTTGCATCTAGATAGGATTGTGAATATTGGCAACACCACACTTGGATACATTTCTAAACACTACTCTGCGTCGCATCTGGATAGGATTGTGAATGTTAGCAATGCCACACTTAGCTGGATGTGTGGACAGTAGCCTGCGTCGCATCTAGATAGGATTGTGAATATTAGCAATGCCACACTTAGCTATATTTATAAACACTACCCTGCTTCGCATCTGGATAGGATTGTGAATGTTAGCAATGCCGCACTTAGCTATATTTATAAACACTACCCTGCTTCGCATCTGGATAGGATTGTGAATGTTAGCATTGCCGCACTTAGTTAGAATTGTGAACATTAGCCTGTGCCACCTATTGATAGGCGTATGAATGTTAGCAATGCCACACTTAGCTAGATTTATAAACAGTAGCCTGCGTCACCTATTGATAGGATTGTGAATGTTAGCATTGCCAAACTTGGTTAGAATTGTGAACACTTGCCTGCGTCACTTATTAATAGGAGTATGAATGTTAGCAATGGCACACTTAGCGAAATGTATAAACACTACCCTGTGTCGCATCTGGATAGGATTGCGAAGGATAGCTATGCCGCACTTAGTTAGAATTGTGAACATTAGCCTGCGTCACTTATTGATAGGAGTATGAATGTGAGCAATGCCACACTTAGCTAGATTTATAAACAGTAGCATGTGTCGCAACTGGATAGCACTGTGAATGTTGACAATGCCGCACTTGGTTATAGTTTTCAACATTACCCTGCGTCACCTATTGACAGGAGTATGAATGTGAGCAATTCCACACTTAGCTAGATTTATAAACATTAGCCTGCGTTGCATCTAGATAGGATTGTGAATGTTAGCAATGCCGCACTTATTTAGAGTTGTGAACATTAGCCTGCGCCAGACCAGACAAAATTGTGAATATTGGCAATGCCGCACTCAGAATTCCAAACACTAGCCTACACCAGACCTGACAGGTCTGTGAACGTTAGCCTGGGTTGCTTCTAGATAGAAACGCAAATGTTGGTATGTCGTTCACTTGGGTACAGAGGTGAACATTAGCCTGAATCGCATCTGGATGGAAATGCGAATGTAAATGTTAACATGCCCCACACGTGTGTCACTGTGTACCCTGTTTTCCTGTTCCCCATGCTGCTGCCATACATCTGTATCCCTCTCCGGTCACTGTATGCACTGCCCCTTTCTCCATGTGTCTGTGTGCTGCTCTGTTCCCTGCCATCCTGTTTACTTGCCTGGTCTCGGGCGCTTTACAGATAACCATCATATAACATCACTACGCTTACTCAATACTATACACCATCATTCAACTACAACATGGCTATACCCCTGATTAATTCGGCCTAGCTGTTCACATACGAATACCACCCCACGAACACCTCATAACCCTAATAAAATGCAGCTAGCTGAGCACATTCCGGCCCTGTTGCTCACATATGCTTCATCCAGGCCTAATGTAGCCAGCGCCCATTCTTGGTGTCCACCCACCAGACTGCACACATCCAACTGATATCTTCAGCACCACACCTAACGCTAGGATGCAATTACCATCTGGCAATTACATCAGCTGCACACATATCTGGTGCACCCACGCACCTTATGACGCTATCTCTCTCTACTAACCAGAACTACGGTTCCCAAGGGTGTTCAATCTACCAGCGCTTTGAGGTCATACCAATGATACATAGAGCACTATATAAATGCCAAGTAACATAGCATAACATAACATAACAGCACAAGTAGTTCTTCAAGTCTCGGGGTTCCCTTCGCCGAGATTTTAACTCTGCCATGTTTATTTCAGTCTTTTCAAAAGTATCACAATGGTTTGAGTTCTCGTCATTTAGGGCTCACTGATCTAGGCACAGTTGCCTACCATGCGGTCCACCCATCACAGGTCACGCAACCAGGATCCCTAGATTCTCAGGTCATGCAGGTTCTTCAGCTCCTGCCCCTGTCTACCAATTCCATTTCACTTAATTCCACTTAGGGGGCCTCTTGACTTTAGGTTCAAGTATAGACTTCTTTGCCGTCTCCTTATCAACCTCTTGATTCTGCCATCATGTGCCACACACCTCTTGCCCATCTGTGGCCTTGCCGCCTTGTATTCACTCATAAAATTTCATCTTTGTGGGTTTTTATTCATATTGCCATTTTGTGACACTCTTTCACACGTATGCCCATTTCTGTAGTTTATTTTTATTTTATTTATTTTTGCATTTTTAAAGCGCTCACACAGCCCGCAGGCATCAAGACGTTGTTACTGGAATTGTTTGTTTTAAGTTGCATATTTGTTTGTCTTAGTTGCGTATTTATAATGCGCTTAAATACCCAGAGGTTTCTAAGCGCGGACCCGGGGATCGAACCTGTGTTGCTTCCAGGACAAGTACGTTGCCGCTGAGCTATCCTCCCAGGACAAGCTTCACATGGGCACTTAATTTGTCCTTCGAAATTTACTTTGCCCACAAAGTTTTAAGTGTATTCAGTATTCAATATTTGTAATTATAAGGTTTTATTCAGTTTGGTATTTAATATACTTCTGTTATGTTTAATTTCACCTTTTCATTTAATTCAATGTTTAAAATGTATTCAGTAGACTAGGTTTTAATTTTCCATTCAGTTCTGAAATGAAGATGCATTTGTTATGCTCAGTTGTACATTTTCAGGCAGTTTGGTATTTATAATGCACTCGTTATATGTAGTTTCAAGTTTCTGTTTGATTCTGTATTCAATAAACATTTTCTGCATTTATTTTTCTAAGACTGTTAATCACTCCCGGTCGACTAGGAGCACCCCAGTGCTGAAGTGTTCTCCTTCACACTCAGTGGCTGAATTGCAGCTCCCTTCAACGGCCACTGCAGCTTCCTTTCTGCTCACGAGGGGGCGGGCCTTCTGATGCAGGGCCTGCTTGCCTGCCGAGCAGTCTTCCCTGCATTCTGGGAATTGGAGAGGGTTCTCTCTGATGCGGACAGCGTCTCCTCTCCTATGGATGCTCCCACAGCGCCTGCTGCTTGCGCTCTGTGCTGGAGGCTCCCACACCTGTAACCATGATGCGGCCAACTTGTCTTGGGCAACACAAGTTCCTGGGATCTCTGCCGGCGACCTGGCTCCTGCTCTGGTCCCACCACGGCTGCCTCCACACATGAAGGGGTCCCCTGCTGGTCTCTCCCACTCAGCTCCCTGTTGCTTCCTGTTGCCCTCTTACCCTCATTTTATACACCTGCAACCATTTAGCTGGTTGCAGGTGTACGTCCTTACTTAGGTTTGCCTGACCAGGATTAAAGGGACACGCCTGAATCTCTGCAGGCTTCTTCGTCCCAGTACCAGAGTGGTAAAAGGAAGGTATTGTGTTTACTACTCTCAGTCTCCTCTTCCTCGTCCCAGTACTTTGAAATGTCAAATATGGGGAAATGAGGGGAGAGGTCTTGCAATAACCCATAAAGTTCGGTGTAGGGTTAGATTGGTCAGTATTAGTGAAAGGGGGATACAATGTCTCATCTGAGTGTACAGCACACCCAAACTCCGAGGACCCTTCACCCAGGTGATCCCCCTCACTTCTCCGCCCACAGGGTAGAGATCCAAGAGGGATGGCCTTTCCCTGGCCACCTGAGAAGAGGATCCAGGGGTTTTAGGAGTGAGAATACCCTGAGGTGTCTCACAGTATACAGCATTTGCCAGGATGAGGTACAGATTTAGTACCTACTTTGCAGTGTCGAGACTATCACAGAATCCTAACTGTGAGTTTGATAAAATATTATGTGATTCCACCCAGTAGCTAAGACAGTATAAAAACATACATGGACATTTTGTAAACGTGCTGTCTAAAGGAGATATAGGGCGGTATGAAGATGGTAGAGTTTTACTGACTTTTTTATATATTGAACATAAAATAGTGTCTTTCCAGGACTTTGGAAGGATGTTTACTGCTAGCATGATTTTAAAAATATAAAACAAGATGATGGACCAAAAAAACAGGTCATATTTGAAAAGATCCACAAGTATACTATCAGGCCCAGGGGCTTTACTAGCTCTTTGTGCTTTGACTTCAATACATAATTCCAACAAAAACTCAAATTACCGCTTGTCGACTCCCTGACGAAAAGGGAAATGGGTAGGCTACTCTCATGGGGAGATGGTACTGGAGGATAAGCATTAGACAAAGACAACAAACTGTCTGAGTAGAGTTTGGAAAAAAGATTTACCCAATCATCAGCTGGGACAGAAAAGGACGTTACCTGTTCTGAACCAGAGGACCAGACTTCACGATTGTCCCAAAAAGGTTATCGATTTTTGACTCAATTTGCTTCCACAAGCTTATCCCATGTGTCATCGTCTAAATCTTTTTTCCTATTTTTAATGGCTTGTCTGTATTCCGATCTTCTTTTTCTAATAGCTTTGGCATCGATATGTTTTGCTTCTTGAGCAGTTAAGAGCTTATTTTGTAAACCCTACAGTGGGAGTGGAACCAGCCTTTTTCGATTGATCTTTATTTTGGGCTTGAAAAGTCCCATAAGGGTGTACAAAAATGCATCCATCTCCTCATGGTGTACCTTAATACTACTGGGAGTCGTCAGTTCAAAAGTAACAATTTTCGATAAGAAGCTAGAGTGTTCAGTTATAACTCGCTCAAATAGGATGGGGGCAATATTCGAGTTCCATCATAGTGTGGAGTGGGTAGAGCAGACATACCCTCCAGACTGATCTGTGTTTTCGTTATGTGTCGAGAAAGCACAATTAAGTGGGGTTTTAAAAGTGAGCGTGAGAGGAAAATGATCATTTTCTAGCCTCTCGCCAATGCGAAAGTCCATAATATCATTCCAACAAGACACAGGAAAGACAATGTAATCTATCCAAAGGTGACCAACAAAAATGCGTTTGGTTTTCCTTGTTGGTCTGAAGGGGTGCGGCTGTTTACTGTTCTAAAACTAAGCTCAATCAGCCATAAACCTAGTTGCTTCCCTTCTTTGCCAGATCTTTTATCTACTAGAGTTGATATATCCGCACCATATGCTCAGTCACACTCAACATCATACAAATCATCCCCGGGGCTTTCGTCCATTATCACATTAAAATCACCCCCAATTAGCCAAATAATAGTAGAAGGCATTGTCTCCAAAAGTGCTTGCATTGGGCCATAACATATGGGTCATCTAGTGGAATATGTTATCTTATAAAAAAGCACAATACCATGCTGCAGGTTTGTACCAAAGATAATCACCTTGAAAAGTCCCATGATCATTACATATGAGTTTCAGGGAGCCCCTTAGTAAGCTTGATACAGCCAATGCCAACCATCCAGAATGTCAGCCCTGCTTGCTTTTGGTGGCAGGTAAGGAGACGGTGCAGTAGGCCTCTAGTACAATGTCGTCCAGCTGCCAGGTCACTTGTAACAAGATGGTGTCATGTTTGGTAATACACTGAATCAGCTCATCCTCTGGTGTGATGTGAAGTCCTTCTGTGATGTTCCACAATAAGATTTTCAAAGGCCGCTCGGCTGTGGCCAAAACGGGATGCCGACCATCCTGTTGATTTATGAGCAAAGAGACAAGGCCGTGCCTGTATCCTTTTCCTAGGGGAAGTCTGAGCTTCTCTTTTTACAAGCATGAGGCAGAGATATGGGAGTTTAATTCTCAGTTGGTGGAGAGGTCCAACCCTTCTCAGGCCGTGGCCAATTAATTCCGCTCAGCAAATGCTCAGGGTGTATATGTCAGTCTATGTCCTCTAGTGGGACCAAACATGGAATCTATTACTGAGGAATGGACTATAGTGAGAGTCATCCAATGTACGAACTCCACCAATTCCCGTCAGGGGGCTCCTTTGTGCATGGGTTTGAGAACATGCTGGGCTGGAAGTGGTCTGAGGCCTATTAAATGGAGCTCTATGCGCCTGGGCTAGGGCTGATAGTGCAGGGGTGGTGGAAAAAACCCACGGGGAAACATTCTGATGTTTGTTTGCCAGCAGCAATTAGAAGCAATAGCCCAAAAATGTGAGAGCACCAAAGGAAAGGCGAAAGATAGGATGCTATAATCCCCCTTAATGGATTTTCTGGTTGGTCTGATCCATTTGGTATGTCTTGCCATTAGAAGCAGTTGCTGGTTAAAGGCTGCCATGGGGTATGTAGTATTTAGCCAGTGGATAGCTTGATTGATTAAAGTTCTAGAATCAGTGATCTTTGCCCCTATTGGGGAGGCGCGGACATTAGTCAAAATGAAGACATTTGGGCAAGCGGCTTGGGGTAGATCTGTATTCTGACCCTGTGTTACAGGGTTATCAGTGCTCCTTCTGGGGTTCCTCCCAGGTTCATAGTGGTCCTTATCCTCGGCTTCAGTGACAGATCCATTTGTCACAGTTTGTACTGCATAGTAGGAGCCAGGCTGGATAGTGGAGCCACTGGTTTGATGATTTTTGTTATCTTTCTATGTTTCCATGAGGGCAAGACCCTGTTGTGCCAATGGGGGTCTATCGATTTTTCTTTTGGCAGTACTTGTTGACTGTATTATCAGAACCCCGGCTTTACTAGTGATGGTGTGGCCGATCCTCTCCTTTTTCTATTTTACTGTTTTATTTCACACAGCCAAACTTGCCCCACTACAGCTTTCTTTTACATAATCACTGGCCAGAATTAGTTCGAGCAGATGGTTTAAGGTCTTCTCAAGTTGGGCATAGGATTTTGTTAGCACGTTACACAATGTATCCATTGAGGTCTCAAGGGATGCCACTGAGATCATTGCCATGTCAATGCTCTCTTTCTCTGTGCACCTGGAGCATAAGAATTCTATCAGTTTGGATAGTTCTATTCACTCAGGGTCCCATGGGGAGTTCCTGAGAGCTTGGATAGTGATCCTGGTTGTGAAGACTTTATTCCCAATAGTGGCTTCGGCTTCTCTACAACTCACAGGATGTTTTATCTTTCCTAATTTCCCTAGCTACTGTTGTTTTTGTTGGCCAAGATTACCTCATTGGGCTGTAAATTTGTCATGGAGGATGCTATTTAGTAATTTTGCATTTGAATGTGACACTGGACCCATTTCATCAATGTCATCAGTATCTATCACCAATGTTCTGCTTCCGGGACCTGAGACGCCATGGTTACAGCGAGATCCTTGCTGGATAGAATCCTGCTTAGGCTTGGGCTTGAGCCCTGGTTTAAGTCTAGGGCAGGGTTTCAGGCCATATTTTAACTTCGGCTTTGGTTTAAGCATAGTCTTATGGTACTTCAGTGTGGCGGTCGTTGTGAGAGGTTTTTTGTGTTAGGGCCAGCTTTCGCAGCAGCATTAATTTCAATGGATAAGACAAGTATTTGATTGTCGTTAGTTGCTTCCAAACCCATTTCATTAGACTTAGCCAGTATTGCTTCCTCAACTTATGAAATTGTTTCCTCAATCGCAACCACTGCTAGAGCGATTTGGGGCTCCAGCTCGAACTGCCTCCAGATGCTTACACGTATTCATTCTTCGTCCATCCGTGTCACCAAGAATAGCAGGGGCTATTTTCTTTTTGCTTTGTACAATTATTATCTCAGAGTCTGTACTTTCAGTTGACTACAATAGCTTCTACAAAAAACTAAATAGATGATGGCTGGAAGGTTTGGAAATAATCCTAACCTCTGGCATTGCTCTGGGCAACCCTTCAGACCATCGTTCTTTGCCTGCCAAGCCATTACAAAAGAGGAAAGACCATATGCAAATCAGGCTTGGTCCCACCCCAAAAGAGGCAGTCCAGCCTGAACTGCTTGGTCACATCCCTTCTGCAGCCATCACCCATTTCCTCCAAAGTGCATCCACTCTGTTCGTCAAGAAGGCAAAGGGCAGAGGCCAAGAGGTGCACCTGTGTGCCTGTTCAACGGGCTCACCCTCCTTGCCCTCGATACAAAACGGCTGCCACCACCTCCTCGCGGATACTGCCAGCTTTCCTACATACCTTTCCCTTCAGACTATCACCATCCAGTTCTCTGGGTCCTAATTGCAATGTTTGTGAATTTGTGAATACTACTATCCCGGAGTTAACTTTTGTGTTTGCTACTTGCCCAAATTGTAATTTTTTGAGATCTACCATCTCTAATTGTACATTTTGTCATTTCTGGCCCTGATTGAGATTTTGTGTGGTTCTTACTGGTCCTGAGTGCAATATTTTGATAGCTACCAGCCCTCATTGTAACTCGTGGTCATTAACCTCTTAATTGCAGTTGTGAGTAGGGCTTACAATGATTGCCTATTTAATTCATAGCAAAACATATTCCATTTGCACTTTAGTGGTTAAAGTTGCTATTACTAATTTGTTTTGTCACTACCAGTTCTCTTCATGAAATGTATTGGTCATTACTGGTCCTAATTGTAATGTATTTGTCATTGCAAGCCTTGGTTGTAATTTTGTATCTCTGTCACCCCTAAGAGTACTAACTAACTGTAATATGATAGTTACCCTTATTAACTAATACATCTTTTGTTGAGTGCTGGCACAGTGTGTGATTTGTTGGTCCCTAGTTGCTCTCGTAATTCGTAAGGGACGGTGGTTTCTTGATTGCTAGTAAGGCATCGCCTACACAATGCGCTTCTTCACCTTCTCCCTAACCCTACCCTCACCCTCTCTGCCTCTTTCAGGTTGTGCTCTCATGAAGCCCCTGGCCTGTCCCCTTCAGACCTTGTACCCCCTCTCGCACCCTATCTCTGTCAGTTGTACCTCTTATAAAAGGCATTTGGCCATAACCTAATTCACCCATCAAGCCAAGGGGCCTTTAAAAAAACTCCCCCACCTCCTCCTGTCCCCCACCAGCTTTCCCCCTTGGGGCGTAGAATGCCCAAGCCTTCTGTGTCAACATCTTCTTCCTCATTGTTCACTTAGGCTCCCACCCCCATCTGTCTATAACGGCTCTCACCAAAGCATGGATAACTCGGCATGATCTGGCACATCTGCAGCCCGCCAAACAGACTCTAACTTTCTCCCACTCCCCTCGACTGGCCAAGAAATGTGCCGCAGTTCATTTCCAAATCAATAAAGCCAACCCATATGCGCCATCTCCCCCCAGATTTTCTTACCTTATCCTTTGAGCATATTACCACTCAACTTTTCTCACCTACGCCTATTACCTTAATCTTTTGGCCTCCCCCATTCCCTGGCAATCTCAGCTCTTTCCTTATCTCTGGTTCCTTCTTCACTCTCTTCACTCAAGGGCAGATATCATGCTCATAAGTAACTTTATGCTTCCAAACTTGTCTCACAACCATCTCCCCTGAATTGACCCCACTGTGTGTTACCCCTTTCAGGTTTCTGCACAACCTATTACCCAGGTTCTGTCGTGACCCACTTGTCGTGATTGTTCTCTCCTGCTCCCTTATCATTTGCCTCTGATTCCTTCTATCTCCACTTCCCCAGCATTGCCCATCATTGCCCTCATCCCCCGATTCCCCACCACCAAAGGCCCATTCATTGCTGACTCTCCTTGATGAAGCCAGGGGCCCTGTTCAGTCCCTTATTCCACCTCAAATCATCACAATTCCTGAATGCAGCCCTATCCAGCGTGTTCCTTTATTCCATCTCACCCCGGCCTCCAACCCAGGTTTTGTCACCCCACCCCTGTGAACACCCTCCCTGTCCCCTACCATATATAACTGCAAACCACTGAATATGTTCAAGTGCCAGTGTCGGGTTGTACATGCTGTGGATATATGTACTGTCAAAGCCTTGTTCCGCTTCCTCTTTGCCAGAAGTTTGATGGTGTTTCCTCTATACAGTATTTCTGTTTGGACGACTGTCTGAAGTTGGCCCCAATATCTTCTTTGTATTGGTCTCTATGGTTATCTGTATTGGCAAATAAAAAAGGCACTTTTCTGGAGAGGAAAGAGAAACCCTGAACTTGATAAACTATCTCTTGAATGCCTACGCCATTATCATTAACTTATGGCATGAGGGCAGAACTGTTCAAGTGTGAAAATGACCATGTGCTTTTTTTAAACAAAAGTAATCTCCCGGATCTGCACAAAATGTAATCCAGTCTTGACTTGTGTTAACTTCTAATTGACGTTATAATGTAGATTTCAGGTCCCAGCAGGGGTGAGGGGGGCGGGGTACAGATATGTCCTTTAACGGCCTGCCAGCCCGAGCTAAGGTCCGCCCTCGCTTCAGCTCGTCTGTGGGCTGTTAAAGGCCATGTCCACCCCCCCCCCCCCCCCCACCAACCTCCCCCTCCCCTGCTCTGGGGCTTGAAAGCTATTCGCACCCCAGGATTTACCAGAATGCGGATAGAGAAACAAATTGAAAAAAATGGCTGCTGCCATTAAAATGGGAAAGGCACTAGGTCCCTTTTTGGATGACGCTGGCCATAAAGAACATGATAAAAAATGGCAGCCGTCATCCGAAAAGGGACCTGGTACCTTTCTGTATTTCATGCCGCTGCTGCGGGCGGTGATTGCACAATCACTCCCCCATAAGGCAGATTGTGATTGGTCAATCTGTCTTTCCTGGGTGCGAATTTGCATTATGATGTGCTAAACGTTTGTACTAAAACCAAACAAATGTGTCTTTTGTGTTGTTTAACCGTTTCTGGTTAGGTTTAGATGAGGCTTCCATATATCAAAGTGATTGAACTTTATAGTGTCTATATTTGTGTATATTTGTGCATATGAAACCTTTATTCACTTTGCATCTGCTACTTTATGCATTTCGGTTGTCAAACTAAAGGGAATATATTTAGCTATAATCTGTGTTCGCATTTTAATTGCTATGTTCCTGTGACATTTAAACTGCATTGCAGCCGTAATTGTATAACCCCGTGTTTTTTGTTTTTTTAACCAGGGTGTTCTTCATTTGGCGGGCAGTCGTCTTCTCCGGGTGTTTACCCTACTTTGCATACTATGAATGCCTACACTGATATTAGAGGGAGAATAGTGCCATGAAGCGCCTCAAATCTGTATAATAGCGCTATTTCATATGGAGCCACACTGGAAGTAGATACATTTGTCGCCTTTACGCCCTAATGTGCAGCCACTGACTGCAGTTTTTGGCCCAAGGAAAGGCCTGGGTTATCATGACAGCCAAAGGATTGATTTCCGAGGTGAAGTTCACACCTGTTGTCATGTTTTGTTCCTTTGCCCGTATTATCATAATATAAGCAAGAAGACATTAATTCCATATTTGAGAGACAATGCAGACCGACCCTTTATAACCACCCACTTATACCTGATGCTCCTGCTTCATGCATGTCGGACGCTTATCTTCAGGCAGCTCTAACTCATAGACCTTTGACCTCTGGAGGGAGATAAGCTTATTTTCACAGGTCCGGTTTAGACTCATATTTGGGAATTAAAGATTGCTGGAAACACAGACAGTATTGTTGATGGGTCTGGAAAAGATCCAGGACTACGCCAATGTCTGTACTGTCCAGACTCGGGGCTAGATAGCCTTTTGGTTGTAGCCCCTGAGCTTCTATCCAAACAAAAGAGCCGGCGGCTCCAGCCCCCTCAGCCCCCTCCCCTAGCACCCCCTCTGATTACTGCTAAAATAACTGGAGTGGCCAAAGAACCCATAAACTTGTTGAAACCTTTATGTGTTGCAATAATAATTGACCTTGAGCGTTGCTTTGCACTCTCGCACTGAGCACTTTAAGGGCCTGCTTCAGGGAAGAGTTTTGTAATGGTGCAATCCCATAGGAGAACGTTCTGTGAATCGGGCCCTGAGAATGTATAAGGCGTGATATTGTATCATGTGCAGAAAAATTAAATTTGATGCGCTTCTTGTACTTTTAATCTGTATTTCTAGACATTTCTGTGTGCAGATAATGTGTCTATGTTTGTATAGGCTTACTGTGACAAATACTCTAAAATAAAAGCACTTACATTGAAAACACAATATGTAGCCTAAACTCATAAAAATGGATTTCTGCTGTTGTTGATCCAACTTTGATAAGGAATGGGCTGGGGGCGAGCAAAGTTGCATTTAAAGATGTGCTTCTTTTTCCTATGCCAACTCCTTGTACTGAACACACCTTTAACCAGCGGAGGTGCTGTCTTCAAATCAAACAGAGAATTGAGGCAAACTGTGTGTGTGTGCTTGTGTTCGAGGGAGAGAGAGAGATAGTTTAGTTTAGTTTATTTACTTGTAACGCGCACCTAACACTGAGGTAACTGGGCGCTTGAGCTTATGACATAGTTACAGATGCATACATACAATGCTAGTCTACCAAGGGTTACAGGTTTAGTAGGATAGCAAATGAATACAGATAAGTGCAGGAAATTGTCGCTGGTAGTTACAGTTTGGACGACAGTGCAGGCAGCAGTAAGACATAAAATCAGTGTGATGGGTTATGTCTGGTAATGGTCGAGAGTGGCAGTTAGTGATTCTTGTCAAGGAGCCAGTTCTTCACTTTGGATCTGAAGGACCAGAAGGAGGGTTCAGCTCTGATGGAGGGTGGGAGTTCCAGCATTTGGCAGCCATGACTGGGAAGCTGTCCCCTCACACAGTTTTTAGTTTAAACCTCGGGATGTTGAGTTGGTGAGATTAAAGGGATCTAGTGGGTCTGGATGGGTTGTTTCTAGAGAATTTGTCCGCAAGGTATTTCGGGACGGAGTTAGTTAGACATTTATGCGTGATAACTAGAGACAAGAGCAAGATTATGTCACGGACCGGGGGCCAGTGGGCATCCTGTCTGATGCTTGAGATATGGTTTGACCTTGGGATGTTTAACTCAGATCTTAAGTAGTTATTCTCTAGGACCTGGAATCTATTGAGATTTCGTTCTGTGGAGCCTAGTAAGAGTGTTTTGCAGTAATCTAGTTTTGATAAGACTAGGGCCCTGGCTAGCATGATGCAGCTGTTTGGGGACAGGTAGGATTTGCAAGCATTAATACGTTTGTTGGTATAGGTGGTTGAAGAGGCCGTGGCGCTCACTTGTTTCTTAAGTGAGAGAGTAGAGTCTAAGTATACTCCTAGCATTTTGACCTCTTTTGCAACATTGATAGTGTTCCCGTCAATATTAAAGGAGGTGTACCGCGGGCCTAATTTGTTAAGACGTGCTGAGGAACCAATGATCAGGAGCTCCATCTTGTCATCATTGAGACCCAAACTGTGCTCTGCCATCCAGGCTTGGATTTCCAGGTAGATGTCAATAATCAGGTTAGAGTCATTTTCATAGTCCCCCGAGAGTGTGATGAGTACCTGGGTATCGTCAGCATAGTTTGTGTATGTGACACCCATGTTGTCAAGACAATTAAAGAGGAGCTTAGTGAATATGTTATAGAGCGTTGGGGAGATGCAGGAGCCTTGGGGTACTCCACAGTATATGGGGACTGACTCAGCTGAGGCTGAGGGTGCAAAGCCCCTAGTGGTTCGGTTAGAGAGGAAGGATTGGATCCGGTTTGAGGCATTTGTGGAGAAGGCGGCCGCTGTGGATAGGTGTTCTGTGAGGTTCTGGTGATCGACAAGATCGAACGCTGCAGATAGATCTAGCAGCAGAAGAATGGCCAGATTGCCCTTATCTTTGGTTTCATCTTCCTGGATTTTTAAGTCCAGAAGCGCTGTTTCAGTACTGTGTCTCAGTCTGAAACTCGACTGGGGGAGTCCTAATAGGTTGTTGTCCTCCAACTGCTTTTGGATTTGGAGGTAGGCCACTCTGTCCAATATTTTTAGGAGGAATGGGACAGTGGTAATGGGCCTGTAATTGGTTGGGGTATTGGGGTCTAGGCTTTTTTTTTAGGAGAGGCATAACCCTTGCCTCCCTGAGGTTGTTTGGGACACAGCTGGTGTTGTATGACATATTTATCATGGTGGCAATAATGGCGGCCAGATCATTGGCGCTTTCCTTGATGATTGGGGCGGGACAGATGTCACCCTGGCATATGGTGGGTTTGAGGCCTAAGATGATCTTTTCCACTTCCTTCGGTGTGACTGAAGAGAAGGAGAATGGAGGGCAGGGTGGAGAGTGGGGGTTCCTCATGATATTCGTGTTGGTGCTGGTGGACAGACAGGTTTTTTTTGTCTCTATTTTTGTTTGAAGCATAGTCATTTTGTCTGAGAGAGCCTTCAGAAAGTTGGCACACCAGGCTGCGTCCTTGACGCAGGTTTCAGTTGGGGGGCTGGTGTCTCTAGTTCCCACAGGATGCTGAAGGGTTCCTTAATGCCAGATTTGGCATTATGGATTCTGTTTATGTAAGTCTCTTTTTTAGTGTTAAAGATGGCTGATTTGCACGATGTGACTGCAGATACGAATGCGGCCTTATTAGGCGAGGTAGGCGATTTTATCCACAGTGTTTCTGCCGCTCTTTTGGTGTTGCAGAGGATCTTTGGTTCAGTCGTGAACCATTTATTGAGGTGGGCTGTTGGTTTTGCTTTTTTTATTTGATAGGGTTGATTTCATTTATGGCTAGTTCAAGGGTTTCGTTATAGAGGTTAACTAGTTTGTCTGCATCAAGGTCATAGTAATTGGGGGGATCTAGAATGGGATGGAGCATAGGACGTAGATTTTGCAGTGTTATGGTCAGGTTATAACTGGATAGAGTTTGAGGGGCAATGGCAGAGCCAGGACTACTAGGTGCATTCTTCAGGAATGAGAAGGAGATGCAGTGATGGTCTGACCATGCAGTAGGAACATTCTGGTGGATGGTGGTAGAGCAGTTGAGATCTGCCAACCAGTCCAAAGTTCTGACCTTGATGTGCATTGTCTCAAGTATCTGGTGTTTGAAGCCCAGCTGGGAGATGGAGTTTTACAGCACCAAGCCGTTAGAGTCATTAGGGTCATGCAGGCCTAAGTTGAAATCTCTGAGCAAGACGATCTGGGAGCCTGGTTTGGTGTTTAGAGTTAGAAGGTCTGTAATGTCGTCCTCAAAGGATGAGATGGGGCCAGGAGGTCTGTAGATTAGATGCAATAGTATTGTTCTGCTGAGATGGGCAGTTTAGCTGATAGGAGTTCCGTTGATGGGAAGCAGACACGAATGGCAGCTCTAAGTCCAAGGTGGGTTTTGGCAATGAAGGCCACTCCCCCTCCTTTGCCAGTGTCTCTGTCCGACCTAATGATGGTGTAGCCCTCGGGGAGAGCTAGTGAGGGAGCAGGGCCTGCTGTCTGTTGCAGCCACGTCTCGGAGGTGGCAAGGAAGTCTCGGTCGTGGGTAGAGATGAGGTCAGCGATGTCGAGTGCATATGCAACCATTGACCGTGCAATGATGAAGGCTCTTTTGATAGTGGGAGCTGCTTGATGCAATTGAGCAGAATGCAGGGGTGTGTGTGGAGTGGTTGTTTCTGGTGGTTGGCGAGCATCAGAAGGCCGTGGAAATTGGCGCGGACCGCAGCAGACTAAAAGAAGAAGTTTGTGGGTCATGAGGAAACATAAATCCTGACAGTGGCGAGAGGACTGGAAGCACACGTTTTACCTGGTGAATTCACATCTTGACAGTGATCCCGGAGCGCTCCTTCCCCACTCGCGTGTGCAAAGCAGGCGTCTGGTGACTGAGGAACACTTGCGTATGAATGAAATTGCTCAGAAAGCAATTTTGAATCTCAAAACTTTGACAGACAGCAGATGCAGCACCAGCGTGCGAGTGAAGCAGTTCTAAGAGTATTCAGATTTATTTTGAATACTGAACTCATGAAAAGCAGTGAAAACAATATGCGAAAAAAGCAAATTACTGTACCTTTACAAGTGTGAGTCTGTGGAAAACCCGGCCACCTGATGGGGTGATTGTTAAGAAATAATACCTGCAAGCATTGCCCAAGTCAAGAGAGACTGTCAGGCAAATACAATCCAGCAATGGTGTAACCTCACATTGTCAAGGTCAAGAGAGGAACAGAGTAACACCATATCTTTGACAGTATTTAATGACTTGTGCAGTGGGGAAATAAGAGTGGCAATAAAAGGCTGCCCTTCTCGAGAAGGATATTCAGAAGCATTATTTTATGAAAGTATTGAAGAGCATCAATGTGAATCTTGTTTCCCCTGATGAGTTGTTAACAGTTTTGAAGCTGCAAACTGGTGAACCTTGTGAAGTTGTTGTGAACCTTTTACTATTACTTGTAAAGACCTGTTCGGGCAGGCAAGTATACCCGTTTGACAAATCTTTGATGGAGTAGGCCTGGGAGTAAACCATGTGGAAGTTGCAAAGTTCTACAAAGTGGTCCTGACAAACTCCATTAATGTTGCTAAGGTGCTGAAGGAAGAATTGTGTAAAGCTATTGATGAAATTGCATTTCTTTTGAACCCATCAGTTGTGGCAAATCATCCTGACCAAGACATTTATTAATGCTATTTGATGAACTGATAAACTATCAATTGATTGAAGGATATACTGTATACTAGTTCAAGGAAGAGGAAGAGTTTTCTATTTCTTTGTTGAATCACTGGAGTATTGGAACTTTCAGTTGAAGGGTTGAAATTGCAAAGAACTGTGTTCGATGTTGGAACTTAGTTGCAAAGCAGGATTTAATTATTTCCTTTCTTGAACTGTTAAGCAGAATGTATCTTTACTCTGGGGCAGGGGAATTCACCCAGGTTATAAACAGAGATTGTGATTACATTACAAACTTAATCATTATTGTTTTGAACTGCCATATATTTACTTGTTTATTTATTATATGTATAAGTGTGAGG